>NW_024524377.1:2684888-3077343 GCF_017590135.1 Pyrgilauda ruficollis | reverse complement strand
TTGGCCCTTTGCACTGTGCCTCAGCTAATCCTGGTCCAGGTTCTCGTGGTCTCTAAATTTACCTTTTTTTTTTTTTTTTTTTTCATGTTTTGCATAGAGATTCTCCATTCAGCAAAGAATTTTAGAACCTAGCTCGTGATGGAGCACATCATGTTCCCCTTCAAACATAGATTTCTTTCTGTTGTCTATTGAATGAAAACATGGGTATTCCTTAGCCTAAGAGCACAAAGTCAATGAACAGTTCAATTTCTGTAAATAACTTTAACTCCTGCTATTTGTGGAAGCCACAGACACCTTCCCATTGCTAAGCAAAATCATTAGTACTGTGAGAGAAAAATTTTATCCCAATGAATTCTGTGGAATGGTAGAGAACTGGCATTTCACCTGAATGTTCACTGAATGCTTTCATGGGAAAACAACCAGGAAAAGCCTTGCAACTACACTCTGAAGAGACAGATTCTTCTATCTGTGATGCAGCCAATTTTTCTTTTTACTTCTAAGCTTGTGTCAACTTACAACACACATGAACCTGTGCTCTAAATAACAGCAAAAAGGCTGTGGGAATGTAAAAAGTTAAACATTTCCCTTGTCCCTTGTAAAATTTTATAGAATTTCCTGCCCAAACCATTTTACTGAACTTCTGAGGATGAATGTGTAAGTAATTGATCAGGTTCTCTATCTTTCACCCTTCAGCTCCTTGTGTGTTCTGCCCACCTACAGAACCTGGGGATTCTGGGGCTGTTGAAGGATTGTGGAGAGAGTTCCTGTGGAGAACCTTGGTAAAATGAAAAAAACAAAGAAAAACCCATTGTGGATTGTTACACCTATGTGCAATTTAAAGATTATTAAGTAAGGCAGTGGTGGAGCTCAGTATCTCCATCAAAATTCTGCCTACGTACTTATGACCACATTCTGATCTAATATAAAATATTTAATAGCTCCACTAACATCAACTGGGTATTTATGAGGAAATAAATTATTATTTACAAAGTGATTAACTCTCAAGCAGGTGTAAAGTAAATAAAATGTCTCAGTGAAGGGAAACTGAGACATCACAATGAGTAAAATTCCTCAGGCCTGTGTAAGAATTCATGCTTTAGCTCATGTTACTTCTATACCCACCAGATAAAATTTAGATCTACCTGAGTTTTGAAGACAAGAGATTCTCTTCCAGAAAATTAATGGCAAAGTTTCTGAAATTTCCAACTACTTACGCCTCATAACAACTGTAATTGTGGGAAAAAAAATAAATAAAAGAGGGCCTAATCCATCTCTGATTATGTCAGCAGAACAAAGGCAGAACCTGTGGAATCATAGCTGTGTGGTATGAAACTATTTAATACAGTATTTTTATAGAAAAAATAATAGCTTTAAAATTCTATTGACATTAATATACAGCTATACACCTAAGTCATCCAAACACGTGCAGAGCTGCAAAAACATTCAAATAGAATTTGTATAAAAAGCAAAAATTCTCATTAAGAAAATGGATTTAGCCATTTGTACAAAGTAATGTTTTTTTGCTTCAATTTGCTCTTTCTTTAGCTTTCATTTTATAAGTTAAATTTAAAAATTAGTCAACACACTGAATTAAGTATGTAGATTTTCATTTAAATAAATCAGTCAACAATTTTTTTATAAAGTATTTAACACTTCATTGTAGAAACATAGGCAAAATGACTATTATAACCAAAATGAAAAATACTGTTCAATTTAAAAAAATGTACTTAAACAAGAACCTGAAAAAGTTTATGATATGCATAACATTGTTCAAGCAAAATTGCACTAGTATTACATAAATCAAGAGTTTTATAAAGGCCCCAATATGGCAAAGTTTAGAAATAGGTAGTATGCATGCACAATAGTACAACAAAAATTTCTTATAAAACAGCAGTTATTTTTGTAATGCTTGTACAAAGGGAATAAAGAGCAACCACAAACATATTTAATCTGTTAGGTTAATATATTATGATAGCTAAAAGTCAGTCATGTCTAGCAGAGGAAGGAAGAGTCCTCCACAGTATATGTGTGAATACGTCTTTTGTGCCTTTAAAGTTATGTATAAAATATTTTGATTCAGTTCAAACCTGAAAGTAATTGTATTCTTTATTTCCATCAAAATTAAAAAAAGGTGAGTCGGATTTTGCCTCTCAGCAACAACAGAAAACAGGCCAGGTCAGAGAAGTGCTGGAAACTGATACTGATGCTTTTCACTTTTGATACTTGGACTTTGATATTGAACCCAGACTACTGAAACTTAGGCTTTGCTAAGGTTACACGAATATGCAGCTTGGCTCCTTTTACCTCCACAATACCACAGTTTATGTTAAATTAAAGAAACTGCCGTGTTTTGAATCCTTTAATATCATTAAAGGGGTGTGAGGGGTTTTATTTATGATTGTCAAAACTGAATGCTGTAATCATCTGAGTGTGCTTAAGGTTTGGGGTCTGTCTTTTTCCCCACTGCTCGGTGTGAGCTGGGGAGTTATTAATCCGTAAGAACTGCGTGTGATTAAGTGAATAAACATGTAAAGCATGTGTAGGCAATGCCCTCTTGTGCTCTAGGGTGGCTACTGTCCTACAGGACTGTTGGAGTTCGTATGCTTTGTCCCACAGCAAGTAAGGTTTCAGCTTCCAAGATATATCGTTACTATGTTCTATAAGGTTTTAATAAATACAAAGCTTGTTTACATGGTATATATGTTTAGTATATCATGTACAGTCACTGAATTTCTGAAACATAATCATTGTGTTCATGCAGATCATTAGATGTTTCACTTCTATAGTCTTGTTTACTTCTTGGCAACCTAAAGCTAATTCAAAAGCAAAGTTATGTTTGTTTGTGAGAAGTTATCTAGCTTCATCAGGATCTGAAGAGAAGTTCTAATGGGCACAAAGAAGAGAGTAGACCATTCAATCATTCTTTCACCATTTAAAATAAACAAAATTACACACTGTACTACAGCTTCCAGACTACATAATGAAAAAGTGCAGATACCATCTTCATCGATTAAGTAGAACCAAAAAAGTTCATAGAAAATAGATTGCTCATTTTCACGCTACAAACGAATATGTTGTTTGCCATTTTAACAAATTTAAAGGTGTGTCATTTCAGCAGCATTGTTGTAAATTGTACCGTAGTGCAGTTTCTTTTTCATAAAAATACCTTACAAATGGTCAGTCAAAAGTCATCAGCAAAAGAAAAACCCAGAAAACAATCAACCAAACAAAAAACAGAGGTAATGCTGATGCCAAAACAATTATAATACTGTTGGTACATAGAAAAGTAATCCTTATATTTTTATACATTTATACAGAGTATAAAAGGTAACAGCAGATTATGCCACAGTCTCCCTTATCCCAATATCTATTTTCTTTGGAAGAAGTTCTCTTCTTTCATCAACACTTGCTAAGGAGTTTCGACAGTTTTGTCCATCCACGTATAACTTTGCATATACTGGATTGGCGTAATTTGTTGGCTGCAGAGAAATTAAGCAAACATTAGACCAGTCAGATAGAATCAAAATTAGCATTTATGGAAATGGAAATGGTTTTGTTAAAGCAAGAACAAGTACACATAAAATACAACAGGACATATTTAATAGATACCTGGACGTCTGCAAACCTGATGATGAGTTAATTATTTAGTTGAAAATTAAATTCATGATGAGACATGCTATTAAAGTAACCAATGACATGACATGCAGCATATTATGATATTAAAACCATAAAAACATTGACAAAAATTAAATTAAAAACCTTGAAAAAATGTCTCTGAGGTTGACTTGTCCACCTTATTACACTGGAAGATTTCAGAATAGATATGAAGGAGTTTATAGAGAAGGTGCACTGTGAGACCATGTGACAAGTTTAACAGTAGAAAACTGCAGCCAACAGTTTCCATATATTACCTGTTCTAAGACATCAGCATCCCATCAATAGCTGACCATGTTTTCGAATTCTGTGGCCCAAATACACAACATGATTTGACCAAAAAATTCAAGACTTTTGTCATGTAAATTAAACTTTAATAACAAACCAGTATAACTGTTAATATATCATAGCAGTTACAAATTGAGAAATCTTTTCTCAGCAATTTTGGTGGTTTGGACTGTAATGAAAAAACATCTGTTGAAAAGAGTGGCACTTCAGCATAGGACAAGTCCATTTTTAATGCATCAAAGCGCTTCATTGTGTGAGAAATCCCCTGAGTCTCCACTACTTCCTTCATACTTTGTACCTTTATTGTCTCTAGAAGAACTTTGCTATCCAATTAGAGTTCAGCTTTTACCCACGATAACATGAAAGGGCACCTTGTGGTCAAAATCCTCCTCTTTTTACAACTAATTTATCAGCACTGCTCTGCTTGCACAGATACTGAGTGGAACATCAAGATGCTCTGAAAAAGGGAAATTAATTTGTTTGGTGTAATATGAAGTGGCTAAACTTTAAATTGGCCAAACCAGAACTGAGTAGGTTTTCCTGACTTGAAAATATCCTGAGTACACCCTGGGAAACAAGGAATGAAAAATGACTTTAAGTCTTAGTTCATCCTTTCCTTGTTGCTCAATTCGTTTTCTGAGCCCAGGATTCAGATACTCCTCAGGCTGGATGGCTATAGCAGCTGCTCAATTAGTGAGTTAAAAGCTGCCCTTCCTTCTATTACAGATGAAAAAGTGATTGCCTCGTGGTCCAGACTTTCCTGGAGTGGAGGGAGAACAAGTTGAGCCACATCTATTTAATTAAAAAACAGGAAAAAAAATAAAAGCCACTCTCAGTTCTGTCTGAGAATCTCAGTTCTGTTTGTCTGTCCCCATAGACTTTTACTGAAAAAAAAAAAAAAAAAAAAAAAAAAAAAAAAAGCTACTCTCAGTTCTATCTATCTGTCTGTCCCCATAGACTTTTACTTTTGTGGTCATGATTGTAATCAGAAATTTAGGTCTCTTTCAATTGTCAGGACTTTTTTACTTCATTGACAACCATTATTAAGGATGATAACCACAACAGAAGAGAGATCTTTTGCATCTATGCAGTGCCTTATTGAGTTATTAAAATTATATATAATAGTAGGGTCTGCCTCATGATAACTCTTTGGTATCATCAGTGGTACTGATTACACAAGGCAGTAAAGTGAGGTACAGAAAGAAGCTGGAGTGACCAGAATTTAAGAGAAAAAGTTAAAGATGGGTGAATATTCTGGCTTTCATCATCCATGGTTCTGTGCTCCATCAGAAAATACACACCCCATAACAATTACTACATTTCCAAATACAACATATTACAATCATGCAAGAACGTGAATGGCACAAAAAATGGATATATACTGAGGTACATGGAAATGAATGTCATATTGATGTCCTTTTTGTATCTTAAATCTTAATGTTTGTAAAGCTCATACTAAGTTGGAGTAAAAAGTCCAATGTTTTAGAAGTTCTTTTATGATACAAATTCATTGAAATCTGAACAATTAAAATATGCTTAGCAAATATTGAAGGTAATTGTTAATTTTTTATGCGTATCAAATTCCTCTAAAATAAGGCCACTTGTTTCCATTATTTGGGACCATCTTTCAGTTTGATAAACTTCACTAAATGTCTGTAAATGCATACAAATTGCAAATATATCAGGACACGTGGCTAAAGGACACGTGAAGGCCATGCTAAACTTATATAATATTGTGGCAAAGCATGATATTGCTTACTTTTTTTTATTCTTTTGCAAAGACATTTGCAGTTTTAGATCATGTTACAATGATGGGTACAGATGAAATTTTGTATGCAGAGGGGCACCCTTTATTTCAAATAGAAAATGTATTATTTACTGTCATTCTTCATTACAGTAAATAAGAAAAAATTAAAAACAAACAGAAAATGCCTCTACTCAAAAATGACAGACAGACTTTCTTTAGAAAGGGGCTGTGGTGGAATGGAATGGACTTGGATCATCATTTCTCACCCCTGTTGATAGTGGTCCTTTCAAGTCAGAGTTTAAGTAGATTGATGGAGCTGTGTGGGGCAGCTTGAATGCAGTGGACCCTCCCCCTATGTATCTGGCCTGTATAAACAGAAAATTTCAGTTTCTGTGCCAATAGAGCATTTTCCACATGTACTTATCAACACTGTTAAATAAACAGTGCACCAACTAAAAACATTATTTTAGAGTGATCTGCATTTATAAAAACCTCCTTCCAGGCAATCCTCAGCACAAAAAATTCTTACATTCAATATGGTCATAAAATTCAGCATTTTCCAACCGTTTTCCACTAAGGATTAGGGCCAGACTTCACAATAAGCATTGGCTCAGCCACTCTGCCTCCAGTGAGTAACTCCATTTTCAGCTTACCTCCTGCACTGAGCACACTGCCTGTGTGATGCAGCGGTGACATTCCTAGAGCTATCAGTAATCCCGTTATGGCTTTGTCAGAAACGCCACGGAGTGATGGCTGCCCTTTGGTGTGTGTCTGATTACGGAGCTCCGGGAGAGATACCCCGCTCATCCCGCGGCACATCACTCCGGCACTTCAATCACTGGAGTGCTGCTGCAGGACTGACAGCATCTCTCACAAGGAAATGATAATACTTGCTAGCTTTGTGCAAACATTTAATCTATCTGCCCCGTCAGGAATCCCAGCTCCTCGCGCCTCGGCAGGTTTTCACGTGTGAAATAAGTTAGTTTTCCCATGCATGCATGCACTCTTTTGTGCTTCAGACAGGGGCTGGACAATAATGTGCTTCCAATTTTAAATATTTGCCACTAGGTTGTGGTTTGCCAGCTCATAGACACGTCTGCCTTGACAAAAAAACCCCAATCATTTTGTAGTTAATTTCTAACTCTATATTGATCAAATACAGGCACTAGGAAAAATGACCATCAGACAGCATCAGACTATAAAACAGCTGTTAATATATACATGACATTTATTCTAATGAAATCTAACTTGGTTTTATATTCATTAACTAAATCTAAATGTCATTGTTCTACATTTCTATTCGTTACATTTAAAGACAAAACCTTTGCAAGACATAAAATGGCTTTGCCACCAGAAAGAGAAAAGAAATTACCTTTTCTGCATTTAGAGTAAAATCTGAGGCTAAAAGACCACCTTCACTGTGGTCATGGCCCACCTCATACATGTTATATGATGGATTGCCAATTTCTACATTGATTCCTCCATTTATCATGGGTTGTCTTCTGATAGTTTTTGTCCTGTAATGCAGAAACATACAAAAAAGAAGATAGTGAACTTTCAAGCAAACTGTTCGGTATTTTGTTTCTCTTTAATCTCTAAAATCAACAGGATGAAAAAACATTTCCTCCAGAGACAATCATAAAATCCTTCCATTTTCCAAGCAAAGTAGCAATCTGAGTCTACGTATAGATCTCACAGAAGCTGGAAGCAGAATTTGATTGTTTTTCTCAGTTTGGCTGTAGTGGTGTGAATCCATACAAAGTGCTAACTCGCTGTCTACAACCCGGACTTCCTCCAATTATTTCCAGATTTCCCTCACTTCCAAGGAAAGCCTTGCAAAGTCACTGCAGATTCCCTGCAGGAATGAAGGCAGAGAGGATATGAGTCATGTCCTCTTGCTCATTCATTTCACTTTTGTTTCAAACCAGTTGCCCAAAGTCAGCTGTAAACTGAGGACAAGCAAATGTTTCCATCACGATGCATTAAAAATGTATGAACTTCTCCTCATTCCAGTTTGCATTCCCTGCCAGTGGTGATTGGAACACTGAAGTTCAACTTGAATTTTCTTTCAAGCTTTAATAAAAGACAGAGCCTTATTTTTAACCTTGAATTAGGTATCAGTAAAGATAAGTGATTGAGTTGAATTGTTTCTGTTGCTGAATTCATTTCTTTTAGCTAAGGAGGTGATTTCAGCCCAAGCAATTGAAATAACCTCAAGAGGGTAATTTTTTCCCAGTGCAATATGTTCTCTAGAATTACAAGGGAATAATAGGGAGGTCACAGTCAGGATGATAACAGTCGAGTCCTCTTGTTGGCTGAGTAAGATGCAGTCAGTATCTGAAATCCAATATACTAAATGATCTGTATTTTTCAGAAAAGTCATTGAAAAAATATTTCCTAAAATAGGCACTTAACAGTAGCATGCAAGTGTTGAACAGCTATATCTGGTTTAATACTTGACAGTCTTCTCTGAAGAGGTAAAATAACTCTAAAATACATTTTCAAATATAATTTAAAAAGAAAGCCCTTTATTGAGGCTAGTTCTATTTCTCCACTGAAAAATCTATTATTTAACAAGTGATTCTCAGTAACCTAAATAATTTACAGAGCAGCAACTGGTTTCAGGATTTGGCTATCACTAAACTTGGCATTTTAGGTGCAGCAGCACATAATGACATCCATGGAGTCTGGCAGGGTCAGCACTACTAACAGTATGGTCAGGAAATGTATTTATCTTATTGGCTTTACAAAAAAGGTTTTAAAAATTGATGCTCACTAGTTTACACCAGAGTTGGCAGGGGAGAGAGATGTTGCATGTGATGCCAGATCATAGTAACTTGAAAGATTCTTTCAGCCTGGAGCACTGAAATGGCCCCATAAACGGCCACGTTTGCAGAAACAGCAGATTCATCACTTATTTTTAAAGGACTTAACAAAGAGACATTATCTTGGTTTCAGATGTGGGGTAACAAGCCCCAGGAGGAAGGAAGACAACTGCTCAAGGGCAGCCAGCAGGACAGCTACAGGCCTGAAGTAAATGGTTTGCTCTCCGATTCCCACTCCGCCTTCCCTAGTGGGCCATGTCCTTATTACCAGGAATCTCCCCTTGCTAAATCTGCATCACCATCAGTGTGATGTCCTTTGAACATCTGAAGCAGCTCTCTCAGGTGTCTCATACAGCAGAAATACTCCTGCCTCCCCTGGCCACCAAAAAAGGCCTTGGAAGAAATGCCCGAAGTCAGAAAGTCAAACTCAAGCTCATTATCAGCTCTAAGGCAGGTAAATTCAAGAGAACAAAATATTCCCTACTCAGTGCTGGAATTTTTCTTCCTGTGCAAGATAATAAAGGACCACAGTAATGAGGAAAAGGTTTAGAATTCCACAGTAAATATTTTGAGTATTGTTTACGTCTTCAATACAACTTGAAGATGTAAACAATACTCAAAATTTTAGTATGTGGTTTCAATGAAATACATTAATTCTGTTAAGTTCTCTAAGTGTCTGGATAAAGTTATTAGCACTTATACAGCCTTGTCAGGATTGAGCAAAGTGGGTAAGAACTACAATTTTTTTAACTACCGCACGAAGAACTCGAGTATCAATAACAGATATGGTTGTTCCAGCAAGAAAAAAAATGTAACTGATTTGCTGCCTCCAGAAACAAGTCATGGGTCATTTGTTGCATTTTCGTTTCTCACATAAAGTGATTTTTTTATATATCAGAAAGGTGCAAATACTTTAAAGATTTATTTATTTTTTTACATCATAAATCAGTATAAAATAACTTACCTTCGTTTTCTTTTGCAAAGAAATAGTCCAATTACAAGAGTAGTGATCAAAGTCACCAGTAGAACAAGAGGAACAATGATTGCTATGCTTCCTAAAACAGAAGGAAATATCATTGAATAATCATGGCTTCACAGCTGTAAAACAATTAAATTAATTAAAAGAGAATAATTTCCCACACCAACAATGCAATTTCATGCAATGAGCTTCACTCATGAATTTGAGATTTTAATGCTGATCAATAAAAATCCCAACTTCATTACAGTTAATAGTGTACACACAAGTACTTTTATAAACAAATCAGGACTTTCCCATTTTTGGATACCAATATAATTTGGATTAATTCCCTGCCCTCATTTGCAGCAACAGTCCATGAAAATCTGGAATTGCTTAACAATTTGGCCTGGAGTGGCATGGCCAGGATCTTCAACAGTTTAGGTCATGCAATTATTAATTTAAAATATCCAGTAGGCCTAGCTTTGGTTGAAGAATTAATTAGTATTTAGAGGTACCTACTATCTTTACTTGTGGAAAAATAAAAAGCAGCCAGCAATCTTCTAGACGGTTGGTGCATTCCTGCATTTTGCTGCATTTTACTGCATTGTACTCGAGAGCCAACAATTTTGTTATGTTGATATAGGCAATCACAAAACCTACAATAATGCTTAATGCAGCAGAAAAACAGTGCACAGATCAGACAGCAGTGTTAGAGGAGAGGAGGAATAGGGAAGAACAAAATGGGCTTCACATTATTTTGGCAGATAATTTCCTTGAAATGGGACTATCTGCAAAAATAAGGTCAGTAACTGTATACCTCTTTCTGAGCCTTGCTTTAAGTATCTGCTCGTAAAGAAATACATGCAACAAATAATTTTATGTTATAAATACAGGATTTATAAAAGCAGGAATCCAGCATAAATCCAGTGTGGAGTGGCATGTATTTTCTTTAATATCACAATCCTTATCTGGTGGAAAACAAAAATATTGCTGGTTGTTTCACTGACAACATTTATTGATTTATTAAAAAAATAAGCTGCTGGCAGTGTCTGCTCTACATTAAGTCTAAATAAAGAATTGAAAACTGCTTTGAATTCTGCCTGAAGGCTTTCTGCCTGAAAGCCAAATCAGGTTGTCAGAGACATGAAATAAAGTACTGAATAAAAACTTGAAGCATCCTGAGTTCACTTCAGCTTATGAAGATTCAGAGGTGTAAAGGATATTACAACAAGGCTCTTTTAAGAAAACATTTGATAAATAAGTGTGTTAAGTTCTACTTAGGTGCCAAAAAAAAAAAAAAAAAGAAAAGAAAAAAAAAAGTTAATTTTGTCTTGGCATGCAAACATTCAGAAAAAAAGCCCTGAAAAACATTCCAGCAGGGATGAGTTACCATTTGGTGGCCACGGTGCAGCCTGGGGTCTGGGAGGAACCCCTTCCCCAAACTGCAGCTGTTATTCCCTCACAAGGAAGCAGTGCCCCAAGTTCTGCCCGCTTTTTTGCCTATTTCCAGCTTGTGAGTGTTCTCTCACTCGTGTGGATGGCTGGGAAAGTTTCATCCAACCACCAAGCTGACCTGAATAGCAGGCAGCTCATTGTGCTGCTCCACTTGGGCTAAATGTGACCAGGGCAGGTACAGCAGGGCACCAGCAGCACGCTCAGCACTCTGCAGGCAGCCTTGGCCACTTTCAGCTGCCAATACTGCAGCAATGCCATCCTTTTATGCTTTCAGAGGTGTTAAAAAACATTCAGCAGGAGCTATTCTTACTTTCAGGATGATTTTCACAGTAGGTAAAACTCACCCCTCTGCAGATGGCCAATACAAAAGTTGTGCACTACTTACAGCTCTATTTTTGATGCTTTCTGTAGGATTTAAATGGTCAGAGGTCTCCCACTAGTTCCCTGCACAGGGCTGATATGGCCAAATGCTTGTCACTGGATATTCTTTTCTTAAAAAAAAGTGCAGGTAGTCCTTGGAGCAGGGAGTGCAAGGCTTAAGAACTGCCTCGTGCAACACCAAATGGCAATCTAAAAGTCTAGAAATATCTACATTTTGGGTTTTTTTAAAGAAAAATATACCAGTAATGAACATTTTTCATGATCATAAACTCACATTTTAAGATAGCACAAGGCTTATATTTCTAAAGTGAGCCAAATTTGCCAAGTGACAGCAGTGACTGGAAGTACTTACTGGTGCTGATGTTGTCAGACTTGCTGCTTTTGGGAGCTGGCCTCTCACACTGTGTGCCTGACCAGTTGGCTGAACATCTGAAAGGATCCAATTACGATGGGAAAGTTAATAAATTATCAGCTATCAACCCAGCAACCCATGAAAGAGACCTCCAGCATCTTCTCAAGAGCTACATGAACGACAGGAGTGCTTCTACAAAGCCAACAAGAATCCTCATGGAAGAAGTCAGCTGGACCCTGCCACAGCACTGACAACACTCAGAGTAGGGATTTAGTTTAAACCTACAACTTTGTGTGTTTGATTCCTGTTATTAGCACTGCAACCTTAATTCCAGAGTTCTTTTCTAATCTCTCAAATAACAAAACAAATTTAATCAAGGGTATATTAGCATTTTAACTTTTGAAACGTTGACATTTATAGCCAGATATTTATTTGCAGAAATATATCCACATGTGTGTGTGTGTAAGCAGGCCAGAGAGTCAAAGAATAAAGAGTTGTCCTACAGGGACAGGAGCATCTCCTGGCCTCAGGAAGCCCTAAATACTATTTATATTCAGAATATGTGTTCCAGGAGCCAGGTGCCTGGATTATACACAGCTATTCTGCTATAATTTCCTTGTGTGAATATCAATATGCAAATAGTTCTTCAACTGGGATTCAGAACACTCTCCATGCATACAAGGAAACACAAGGAGTCCATGGAAGCAGACTCAGCAAATCCATCAAAAAGGGAAACAAATACCTGAATGAAATTCAATTGCTTATTCAACCTGCTGTAAATATGATTAAGTTTACTACAGACCCTCAAATTCTCCTTGTAGAAATGGCAGGAAGTAGTCACTTTTCATCTGTCTCTCTTGCATATTGTGCAATGAATCATGTGTTTTCTAAGTATTTTTGAATTATTTATGAATTTCAACATCAGTTATCTTTAGGGAGGTGCAATAGAGCGTTACCCTCATACAGCTCCAAGAACTACTGCTATCTGATGCCTTCCTAAGGATTTAATAAATTGCCAAGTTTAGAGCTGGTTATGCTTAACAACTGATATTGTTCTATAATAAAAGAAGTTTTGGAAAGACACCAAATACTCTAGACAAAACCCATGCCATTCTCAGAGAGGAGCCACAGGCATCTGTGCTGGTGATGCTTTGGGCTCTCTTTTGTCTTTGCAGATCACTGCAGAAGACTGGCTCGTTTCTCTCCTTGCTCCTAAACCTACTCCAGCACAACCTGACATTCAGATAAATCTCTTTACTGGGTTTCACATTAAGCTTGAACTTCTTTAGGAAAGTTATTTTAATTTTTGTTGGGATACACTATGAAAGTGCTTAAGCTCTACAGAGAGAAGGTACAGAGGGTCTTTAGAAGCATTATTGATTTTTTTAATACATTGATTATTATTGCTAGTTTATTCATATATTGCCACACACTAGCTAAGTTGCATTATAATTTAGAAGTTCTTCATGTTTACTGAAATAAGTTTCTTTACTTAAATAAATATAGTTAGGTTTCCTCACTAAAGAACCCCCAATTCCTAATTACACACATGCTTCGCAATGATATATTTTATAACTGAACCCAACTGACTTTTCCACCTGCTTACCATCACTTCAGCACATTGCAAGTCACAGGGAACAGTACTTTAATCTTTCAAAAGATGCATCTGTTCCTTTTTCTTTCCAGATCTCTTTTTAGCAATTATGTAAGATAAAAATGCTTGCACTGACAGCTTACCTTACTAAGATACTGTTCAAGGAATTAGCTTTTTAAAAATATCAATTTTCAACATACAGCTGTGAAATAAATGTCTCCATTTTTGTAGAGAAACACTGTACATCTTTATACTTAGAATATTCTACCCAGCTCCAAGCTGTTGGCACATGACAAACATGAAACAAAGTCTTTCTGTTTCTTCCTGATATTTTACATCTTTCCTGCTCAGCATTCAGCTCATGTAATTAAAACTTGTGATGACAGGCAATTTGCATTTAATACTACACTACGGAAGGCAAAAAATATTTTCAAGTTAGACATATCTAGTTTTGCAACTAAATTCTTATGTTAAATGTTTCAAATGCTTCCACTGTATATAAAATCATTATGATAAATCTGTCACAAAAACAGTTGAGAGAAGATAAGGCAGTGAGACTAGCAAAAGGATCACCATGAAGCATTCAAGTACAAGCTCATGAGGAAATTGTATAATGTACAATTACATTCTTCAAAACCTTTCAGCAGACATGGTATCACAACAGCTGGTGAAGAAAAAATCCTAAAGCTAAATATGCAGTAAACAGAGGAAAAAATAAGGCAAACATATTAAAAGTTCTTTGCCTATCTTGTCATTCTAACTGCAAAAAACCAGCAATATTGAAACACCTGAGGCATTTGATAGAAGTCTCATAAAAACATTGTTAGTTGCCACTATATTTTAATTTTTTCCAAATGCTTGCTTTCTCCAGTAAACTTTAAAGAGACTGAAGCTGGAAGGATTTCCTTTTGCACTTTGAGGTGCAATGACTGCCCTTTGATGGTCCAGCAAGGTACTAAAGGCTTGTCTTGGGCAGACACAGGAGAAAAAGGAATAAAGCCCAGGGGAAAGGGATGTTTTCTGCAAGGGAATTTGACACATAAAATCAGCCATGAGCAGGCACATGAATAGTGATGGGATTGGGACATGGACAACTGTTCATGCAGGAACATGGGAAATGAGCAGATCTTTGTAGCACTACAGATCTTCACCAGTTTTAATTGTCTGCAGAGAGAAATTGCTCTTAATGACAGCATTTTCTGGTGTCAGGACATTTCAATTCAGACTGCTCAGTTCCTAGCATGGGAACTGACTCCTTGAGCTTGATGTGCAATGGTTTGTCCGTTTCCAAACTCTTTGGTACCAGGAGCTGTTCTGTGCCATTTTCAGGGGCTGGATGGTCAGACAGGACATTTGCAGTACGAGCAAACAAAGAGGCATTGATGAAGCAGAAGCACATAAAGCCGCTTTGTTTCATCAAAGGCGTTCCCATCATCACAAACTCGGGAGAAAGAACAGTGGAAATGCCTGATTTGAGTCAGTCCCAGACAAATACAGATGGAAACAGATGGGGAAGCTGACAGTGAAGGACAGGCTGGAGTCAGCTGCGTGGTGCAAGGTGCTGCAGAGAACATCTCAGGTGCAAATCTCCAGTTCCCGGCAGAACCAGGGAAAGATCAAAGAGCAGCAGTGCCACAGGGGATGCCCACATGAAAACTGAGTGTGAATGTAATAAATAAAGGTTGCACACGTCCTGCTGCCAAGGTCATTAATAAAACTGCTACAGCTGTCTCTGTAACCATTTAGTTCCACATTTATAAAGAGATGAGTACTTGGGAAGTGCCTCCTGAGGTACTGAATTCCTGTGCCATTGGAATTATCTATTTTGAGGAAATAGCGCTGCAAAGAGAGATGTTTTAAAAACCTTTCACCTGAGGTTATGAAGGTGTTGCAGTTGGAGTGAGGAATGTTTAGAATTATGATATTTACATTTCTGATCATGCTGTTGAGCAAAGTCTATTCCTGACAGAAAATGTCTCTCTCTTCTACTTCTGTATAAGCCTAACAGTCAGTGTGATCAAACTCTCTGAACTCCCTTATACAGGTACTTGACCATTTGACTATGAAAGGACTGAGTAAATTAAAAAAAAAAAAAAGTAAAAAAAAAATAGCTAATTTGGTGGCAATGTGCAATTTTAAAAAAAATTGTTTCTCCTTTTTTCTCCCTCTTTGTGCCACAGGCATTGTCATAAAAATATAATGAGAAGGCACAACATGCAGTTAAAAGTGCTCTTGAAGACAGCTGTTTTCCAACTCAATATACCAGTGCAGATCCAAAAATGACAACATTGGAAGATTACTCTGGAGGTGTAACAGAAACTGTGGAACAGTCCTTACAAAGCAGAGGTGGAAGGGGTGAAAATGTTTCTTAGAAATAATATAACAATATATACTAAAACATCCCAATGAAAGTATCTAGCCTCACTGTTTCAAGAACACTTAACATTAAAATTTCACTGGAACTTGTCGTATCATTAATATTAAAACTGTAAGACAAGTGAACATCTGGATTACAGTTATTTACTATCTACATTAAACTGCATTGAAAGAGAGAAATCAAATTCCCTTTTTCCAAATTTTAGAAGCTTTGTCTAATGAGCATCCCTCAACATCATAAAAGGAAAATAATGTAGAAGCTAAGGGATACAAAATTTATACTTGTTACCTGAAAATGAAATACAAATTACCTTGCAATCCAATACATTCAGAATAGGACAATGACATCATTCAAAAGCAGGCAAAACAATAAAAAAATTTCTTTTCAGGAACACCAAAAAAAAACCCCTAAAATTTAGTCAAAATATACATGGGGGAAAAAAAAAAAGAAGCAACTCTAAAAATTAATTTTAATTTGGGCATGAGATTACTATGCACAAATCATTATTCACAGCTGCATGAAGTTCACTGTAAGGAATTTCCATGTGCAACTCAGCCTCACTCATCCCAAGGTAAGAAAAAGAAACTGAGAGTTACTAACCACCATGCAATATGTATGCAGTACAGAAGCTATACAAATACCAAAAATAATAACAGAAAAATATATAAAAGCATGTCCAGGTGACTACTACTGCAGCTGAAATTACACTGAGCAATAAAACAAAAGGAAAAGAGTTTGAAATGGTAAAACTAAAAATAAAAGATGAGAAAAGACTGGGTAAGTAGGCAGATAAAAACCCAAGCATGTTTTTCCAAGCAGTGATGCACAGCAGCAAATATTATACAAGTTTTATCTAAACAATTTTAAACTCGTGCACAAAGGATATCTGCATTACAGCCTAGTTAGCAAATGCTCCATGAAAAAGATACATATTCCTCTTTTCCAAGATCTTAACATTTCCTCCTCTGACAACCACTCTTCAAAAACCTGTTTTCATTTGGTTCTTGAACTACTACTACTAGTTCGTGGAAAGTGGATAAAAGATCTTTTATCATACAAAGGTATAACCTGCGGATTATATTCAGTTTCAAGATATTTATAACAAAGATATTTTTAGTTGAAAAAGAAAGCTCTCAAAGGACTGGCAGAATGCTGTGACATTCCTGTTGTAATTGCAATTGGGGAGCTCATTAAATATACCCCAGGAAATCACATGGAAAGCATTTATTGCAGGATACTTGATAAAATTTCCTGGTTTGTGTTGCCTCTCAGGATTACCAGGGCCTTCTCTTAGTCAGGCTTTTCAATCCTGTGACTGTTCTGCACCACAGAGGTTTTTTCTACTCAGCCTCCAGAAAGTGCCAGTCAGGGACTGCAGGCTAAGGTCCCATTCCTGTTCACAACTGGACCACGGATGTACCTGAACCCTGTTTTGAGCAGAGCTTTGGTTTAGCGATGAGTTTATTTATTATAAACCTGCGTGTAAATGTAGCACCTGTACAGGTGCATTGGCACTTCAATAAAAACTGTTCATATTGGAGGATTTTTCAACAGGAAAGGAATGTCAGGAGGAAGGCACAGCATCACAGGCACTTGAGCTGCAGGGGAGCTCCTCCATAGAGAGGAATGCACTCTTTTATTTCCGAGTTCTGGGACCTAAACACACACACACAGGAGCTCACCCCCACTCTCCCCTCACACAGTGTCTCTCTCCAGCCTCCTGGGTATAAAGCTGGCAAGAACAACTTGGCAACGCTGGACCAGGCTTCCCAGAGAAGCTGTGGCTGCCTCATCCCTGGAAAGGTCCAGGCCAGGCTGGGTGGGGCTCTGAGCAGCCTGCTCTAGTGGAAGGTGTCCCTGCCCGTGGCAGGTGGGTTGGAACAAGATGAGCTTTAAGGTCCCTTCCAACCAAAAGCATCCTAGGACTCTGTAAGAATAGCTCTCCTGCTTGTTTCACTCCTGAAGGAGCTGCTTTTCCTAATTTATCTGTGTCTGCACTTCCAGGTTCAAACTTTTTTATCGGTTTTAGTTTTAAGTAATTCCACAACTTGTTCTCTCCCCAGTTTTTCATGATCCTTAATTCTCCATTAAGAAATTAAGTTATTTATTCTTTCTCCACTATTCACTTTTCAGTTTCCTCTGTTACCAAACTTAGGCTTTCCTCCAAGCTCCTGCATGGTCTGTGCCTTCTCAGGAACTCTCCAGGATGACTTGTTCTTCATTACAGAGGAACTGATGTTTGCTCTGATATTGAAATACAACACCCACCTGAATCCCTCTGAACAGTTAGCACATCCAGCCACAGGCAACTAATGTAAATCTGTGCTTTGTCTTCTGGTTTTTATATTTCTAGAATGCCTAAGGGGGTTGTATGATTTGATCACATTTATTTTCAGATAATAATTATAGAACACATCCATGTGCAGGTACAAATACTAATAGTAATAAAAAAAAAAAAAAAGATGGAGTTCTATCAACTTATAGTTATGATGAAGGTATAAAAGAAACAAAGCTGAGAGAGAGAAATATTCTGTGTTAAAGATTCTGTAATGAAAGCCCTGCCCATTCAAAAACCAGAGCCAATCTCGAGTACTTGAAAGTTTCAGTTCTTTCCAGTTCTCTTCACTGGTAACATAAAAGGTGTAATCTCTCTCTAAACCCTGCTTCTCTTGCAGGAGTGAATATACAGGTGGGTAATTAGTGAGAAGGAAACAGAGACATAAATAAAGGTATTTATTAAAAGACAGATTGATAGAACAGATGGAATGAACAGTTTGTGAAATACACAGAAAAAACATTTCTTGATTATTTCCCATATGAATCTGATGTCCTGATCATTCTTTTTTTTCAGCTGATTTGTGAATTTACTGAGGCAATTCAGGCATATCTCACATGCCTCTCCTGTTCTGCACATCACACACAGACCCCACCCGTTAGTGAGTACTAAAGAGATCTTTGAAAATGTAGTATGAGAATACTGAAATGACAGTAACTATACATAAGATTATGACTACTATTTAAGTAGTCAAGCTACTTTAAGGCACCCTAAGTGGAATATTTTTCAGGAAAGGTCATTATCCCAAATTTTAACGTTCTGAAATTCTCTCACAACCTTTGTAACTGAGCAAGAACAATAATGGAGGGGAGGGGGAATAATAATCATCATATACCTAAAAATAATGTGAAGAATTAATAATCTAGATTGCATAGAGGTCCAAAGAGAAATCACAGCATATTCTGCACATTTGAAACTGTGACAGAGCTTTCACTGAAACTGGCAATAGCCTTCATAAAACCTTCTTTTTCTTGGTGGCTTATATGAAGCCACAGCAAGGCCTTAATTCATTCCTAAAATGGTTAGGTGAAAACCACAACTCCTCCTTCCAGAGTGCAACTGATATTCAGGTCATTTAGTGCATTCAGCATTAAAAAGACACCTTGAGACAGGAAGATAAAATAAAAAAGTGTGCTAGCAGAAAGCTGTTGAAAGGAGAGTCTCTTCTTACAGGCTTAGAGTTGCTCTATAATTATGGCTTTAGGATTGCCCTTTGGAACCGCTCAGTCTTATTCTCTGTTGTCTTTACTGAATGATAATAAGGGCATGATTATGTGTAAAGTTTGCATTCTCAACTGATGCTGAGTGTGAGAGAGAGCAGAGCTCCTGCTGAATGACAATAAACCCAGGCATCTCCTATTTCTTCTAAAAATCACCCACTCCCCAATTAGAGACTGGTTTAGAAAAACATTGACCTGTGGACAAATGGCTCATGGAGCATTTGAGAGAAAAAGCAGGAAATGTACATCCAATATGTGACTTTATAGGCAGCAGTATGTTCTTAGGGCTGCATGATTCTGAAAGCACAAGTATGATACATGGAGATACAAAAAGTTCCAAGCACCCCTGTCCCACACACTGCTGACCACTCCAATCTCTGCCAACTCTAAGAAGTGGTAGTTAGGACATTAATCTTGTTTCCAGCAGATTTATGAATCTTGTTTCCAGCAGATTTATGGTACCTCAAGACAGAGATTTTCATTGCATGAGAACAAAAAGCAACTGAGACCATGTGTAAAAAAAAATAATTAATTATTCACCCTAAGCAGTCACTGCCTTTGCTACTCACCAGCCACCCACATCACACCCCCACAGCATTCTGTTTCCATAAACAATTCACTGATAGAAGTTTAAATCTGTGTAAACTTCACATTTACTCCCAAGTCTGGGTCTTTGGCTCATGATTTCACTACTGACTTTTTCATCACAACCACTGAATGAAGCTTGTTCATCTGACAGGTATTTGTATCTCTCTGTACATATGCCTTACAGGATTGTCAAAGACTAAAGATTGTTTCTTTTCCTGATGAAGACTAAAATTTTCTCTTTAAGAAACAGACCTAAAATCCTTTAGAGAAGTAGAGAATACAAATGTAATTTTCTTTTTTTTACCAGAGAAGTCAACATTATGATGTAGCTCATATACTTTTGTTTAACAGTGTCTGTTTTACAGCATTATTTCTATAAAATTAACAAGACTTATAAATACAAGCTTCATTCCTGAAGTAGCACCTAAATAGCAGTTCTGTTCCTTTCCCTGCTCAGATTAGAAATAGGAAGTCAGACTTCAGAACATGTGCAATACCACTGTTCACTAAACTTTATGCTATGTAGGATTAACTTGGTAAAATATCTCAAAACATGAGCAATAGAGGCCAAGTGGCGTTTTCAGTTTTTTTCCAATTTATTTAGTAAAATAAAGCCTTTTATTTCTTCCTCTGATGATACACATACTCCAAATGTATTTTTAAATACACTCATCAGTGCAACTCTCAAAGGGTAAGTGTGTATTATAGAAATGGTCCCCCAGATTAAGTATATATTGTGAAATGTATGTGAATGTGCATGACTTGAACCAATGAACTGTGGCCTGGAATGATGTCACAGAATGTGCAGCATTAAGTGGAAGGTTAAACCTACTTGCATCTCGGTTCATTAAACGTGGTTAAAGTGCAAATTCCCTCATTCTGACAGTAGTAATCACAAGGGTTCACTTTCTGGTCACAGCGCTGACTTTTAAACCCCACAGAGCATCTGCAGAATTTCAGTAAAATAGACCTACATAAATATTCTGCCTTGTGCTGGACAGATTTTAAACGCGTTACAGACAACGACGGCAAGACACGCACACACGCATGGGCACACACCCACAGAAGACAAAATCAATATTTTCTTTTCATGGAAGGTCCATCTGACAACACTGAAAAGTTTGCTCACGAGTGATGATCAAGCAGTTTTTAAAACAATGATCCTATGCTGCCTGAAGGGATCTCAGAGTATTGTTGTCAGATGTACATTTCTATCAACTGATCCAGATTGCAATGGCCTTAAAAATGATCAACACCATTTCCTTGGCATTGAGGTGTTGGTGTATGCTGCAGCATTTGTGTATTGTAAATCCACACACAAATTAAAGCACAAAACCTTTTTTTTTTTTCCTTGAGATGCTATGGTGTTCCATATGAATTGAGAAGGAATATGAGAGTTTTATAAGAAAAAAATTAATGAAAAGTCACAAGCTTCCCAAATAACCATTCTAGGTGTTTAAGGAAATGAATCACCAGGCTTAGTCAGCATATTCGGGCCTTACATATCATAGCTATGATACTCTCCTTTTGTCAGGATTTATCAGTCTCTAGTCCTCAACTAAAAATATTTAAGGAGGCACAAATAACAGGCAAAATGGTAAAACCAGATAAAAATAATAACCAAAGAGAAAAATAAACACCTAAAGTATTTCCAAATGAATAAGGGCTACCATGCAAAACTAAATTGCATTGTCTTCAGCCCCAAACCTGCAAACAAACATTGACAATTTTTCAGTGGTAGTGACACTACAATTGTGTGTCCTTTTTCTCAAGCAGAAGTGCTGCAGGTGTCACAGGGAAGAACCCTTGTCTCTTCCACTGGTCAGACTAACAAAATCTAGACATTTATGAAACTCCTTTGAGAGTCCAAATAAAATTCTCTTTCAAGATCACCTGCATCAAAAAAAATGAAGGAATGGCTGTATCTTTATTCACAAAGTTGTGGTGCCAGATCCCTTTGGGCAACAATTTGCACATGTCACCCAGGGAATGAGACACTCATGTCCAATTCTGTCTTCCAACACCTCTCTCCTCCAGCCTGGAGGGTGCTCTGAGCTCCAGGTTGTTTGAAGAAGCAGAAGATCATTGTGAAATGAATATTTTAAGGAAATAAATAAAAAATAATAAAAAAAAAGAGCTTGAGTAGGTAGCTCACAGTGACGGAGAGCAGGAAAGAAATTAATTTCTTGCTACAGTGACTACAGTATTTTATATTGAGCATCTGAAAAAAAGATACACCATAGCTCTCAAGAAAGGAGAAGAATGTAGGCTTTTTCACTTTGAAGCTACAAAACACATATTTCTTTTGCATTGTATGTCTGAGCTTAATAAAAGCACACTGAATTACTCTCTTGACCATGACACAGAAGGGAGAGCACAATCTCCTGTTCTCCCAGAACAGCCACAATACTCTGGGCAGTGGGAAGGTTAGGGCAGAAATATTAAATACTAGAGCATATCTCCATAAGGGAAATAACACTGACATGATTTTTCCTATTCTCCAGCTACCAGGAGAAGGGTTTTGCCTCCAAATCAGACAATCTCTGTAGGAAAAAAGACTTAATCCAACTCTGAGAAGCAGGACAGGCAATCTCAAGTTTCCATTCCAGAAAAAAATGCCTGAACAGACCTAAAATTACTGTAAGTCTTCAAAGATATATCTTTGTATCTATATGCATTCACAATAGAGCCCTTAGTTCTAAATTTCAACACACATTTTGCAAAAAGGTATGCAAAGTATGAGGCTACACAAATAGCTAGAAAACAAATACTGTAAGCTGAAACTGCAACCAGCACATTATTCATCCTAGAGAGACCAAAAATGCAGACACATGCACAATAATTTTAATATTTGTTGTCACACAGGCATTTTAGTGATCTGCAGGATGCAGGATACTCACAGACAGACAGGTATGTTTGTCTCTGGGTCCAGCTGACAGGTGCCACCGTTGTAGCAGTATCCATCACACAGCTGACAGGTGGAGGCAATTTTTCCATTAGTGCAACTGTCATGGTTAAAAAAAAAAAAAAAAAAAAAAGCAAAGTGTAATCAGTATTTCAGTAAATCTGAGCACTTCATTGTAAAATCAGTATTTAAATATATTATTATAAGATCTACTGATAGAAAGAATTCTACGTTTCTGGTTTGAAAAGCTAGCACAGACAATGAGATTTTTGCACAAAATATATTTTATCTTTCTTTTAATGAAAATAAACTATTATAATCCAAAACACTCAGCCATAGAGCAGCACATGTTATCTATGCCTCCAACAGTATTTAGTATGTCTCTATCATTGTCACGGATAATGCAGAATTTTCAACAGTGAAGAACAATGAAGAAATTTCAACAGTATAGAAGAACTCCATTGCTAATTTGATTAATTTCAATGTTTCCAAGTGAAAAACCATTCAGTCTCCCGCTACATTCTGTTTCCTCCAGCGAGGAGTGCTCCATGAGATGGTTTTGAAAGCCAGGAGCCATTGGTTTGGTATGGGCAGGAGCCACACAGAGGAACTGATGCGACGTGACCACTCCAGGGAGAAGCTACGGCGCGAGACATGTAAAGAACAAGGCAGCAAACTGCTGATAAATGTAGGATTTGGAACAAAACCTCTCCCCCACACACACTCACTTGCACACTACGTCACTGCTGTCCTTGTTTGTGATGCAGTGTCCCCCGTGGCACCGGGTGCACTTGTCCACCTCGCACTTGGGGCCCTCGAACCGCGCGGGGCAGACGCATTCCACGCGGCCGTCGTCGGAAATCGTGCACGACTCGGAGTTCACGCAGTAGTGGTGGCAAACATCTGAAACCACACCAGACCTAATTACTAAAAGACGTTAAGGAGCATTATAGAAATAAATAACACATTGCTTTCATGTTTTAAGAGGTACTGTAATAACAACAAAATGGAAACTGAAGCTGATGACTCACTGGCAACCACAGGAATTCAGAATATCCCATAAACAGATATATAATATATTAACAATGTAATCTTGGGAAGTGAAATGGAAGTATAAACTCATAAGAGGGTTTTTTTTTTCCTTTCTAGTTGTCTAACCATTTATGGCATCATTCCACACAATATAAAGACTCTTGATGAGAAAAGCAGAGCCATGTTAATGTATTTAATGGGACGTTGGCTGAATAAAAATCTTCTGATACATTCGCATTACCATTAACAGCATTATGCTAAACTGAAATTGAAACGATATTTTGAAATAATTAAGTTTTATTTTCATTTATACACATATTAAAATTTTATGAAGTTCTAATAATAATCTATAAAGACATTATTCATAAGTTCTACAAAGTACTACAAACATGCATAAGCTTCATGCACTGTGCAAGACCCCATTATGGTATTTAACTGTTTAAATGCCAGTAGGACTGAGATTTCAAGTAGTGAATTCTTGAAACACTTGAAATACTATTCAGAATCACCAGTAACTGTCTCAGTTTTCATCCCTTTTAAAAAAGCAAATTGCCTAACTGAAGAAGCTTACAAGGGCTACAAAATACTGGTATCTTAACATTTTGGTTAATTTTTATTTATGTGGTAGTTACAAGTTTATTTTGTGGTTTGGTTTTTTTCCTTTAAATTCATAATTTAAGCTCCTTAATGGGCAGGGACACCTTCCACCATCCCAGGCTGCTCCAAGCCTCATCCAAGGTGGCCCTGAACACTTCCAGGGATGGGGCAACCACAGCTTCTCTGGGCATCACTTGTGGGGGTATCTCAAAGTCAGAAACACATTTTGCCAATATTGCTCTGTGCTGTTTTTCCTCCTCTCCAAGAAGTGAGTACTGCTGGAAGAGTTTTGCTGAGGGACAGAGCAGGGCTGTTGGAGGAGTTATTTCTGTTTGAAAATTCATTTTATGTCTCCACTGTCTGTGCAGGTTGTAGGCTCAGCTGCTTAAGGAATTAGCAACAAGAGCGGCTTAAAAAATGCTAAATGAAGTTGTTGATTGTTTCTTGTTCCCCAGTTCCAGGTATGGAATGGCAATTTGCAGCAGGGGGCCTGTTTTTGGAACAAAAACTACCGCAGTTTGAAAGCTAATACTGACAGTGATTTTATGTAAGAGCAGTGCAAGGGGCATATGTTTGCACATACATTATGATTTAAAAAAAATCCAAAACTGAAAAACACAAATACGTAGGAGTAGGAAGGTCATATGTCAAAACAATTATTAGTTTTTTGGATTGATTTCAGTCACAAACACCTATAGTCATCTGCAGTATCTAAAATGTTTATGCTACATTTGGGTTGAAATGACACAAAATTATTTCTTTTTTTCTCCTAAAAAAAGGGATTTCAGTTTCAGAGAAAGTCACAGCTTGTGGGATCACCATATCCACTCTGAATGATTGTAACTGCATGAAAATGTTTCCTATTTTTTAGGTAGTTTGGGCCTTAAATGATACAAGAAATGAACTTTAGCTACTCTGTGTGTCTTTTTCTGGAATTTAAAACAGGAAGCTACATTCAAATGCATGAGATTTATGTGTATTTAATAACATGCACAGTGTTAGTAGAATTCTATGTAAATTCAGTCACTTAAATTTATTTCAGCCATGCCAGTGCCTTGACACGGAGCACTCATTTAGGTTATTAGCCCTTATGTGAACTAATCACAGGAGAAACTCTGCATTGGGTAATTGGAGACGATAAGTGTGGGGAAAATGAGGTCTTTGCAAACTGGTAATACTGCAAGCAAATGTCTTCTCCCTGCCATAAAACCCTACTAATAATATTTTAAGCTTGGGAGCAGGAGTAAAATACCTACACACATTCACGTGTCATCCTTTGCATATGAACTACCTTCAATCACAGCAAGGACAGACTGAAAGAGATATCTGGGAGGCAACCAATCTTTGTAATAATGACATATTAATGTATTCCAACTGGCATACAAAGTGAAGGTAATTAATAAAGCAAAACATCATGCACATGTGTGAATAAAGCAAAAGAAAACCCAGCTATGGCTCTATATACACATTATTAACTGAAGACTGGTATAATATCACAAAACTTATTGGGCAGCAAAAAATACTTTAAAAGATTGTGATGCTTTTTTTTCCTCCAAAAGACTTAAATTTTAAATCAGCAAAAGCTTAATTTTATTTTGTATTTTATAATGTCTTTGTTTCTGTATTGTGGCAGTTTCCCAGACAATCCAAATCTGATAATAAGCACTGTTTAAGAAGTACCCCATAATTCCTGAATTTACATTTAAATTAATTCTCTTAAAAAAAAAAAAAGAAAATAAAAAAGAAAAAAAAAAGATGTTTGCAGAAGCATTCAACTAGAAACAATTTGTTTGGTTTTGAGTAAGCCTCAAGTAAATATTTTTCCTTAATCTGTGTGTCTGTCTGTGCATGATTTATGTGCTATACTATATTCAAATACCCAATTGTGTTTGCAGATACTTGTTTGTGGATTCATGCAGTTTGTTTAATACCAAGGGGGAAAGAATCACAATTACTGCTGGTTTTCCATTCAAAGGTTTCAATTTATTTCATAGTCTCCCAACTGGAAATATATTCAGTTTACTTCAGTACAAATCCTATTTAAGATACACACTATCCCTTTCCTTGTCTGACAGACCTTTCTCTAAAACTAAATGCTTTTTTATATTATAGATAATTCTAAACCAGTCCTTTATAACAGCTAATTTCCCATCCCTTTTTTTCTTAAATCAAGCCTTCTTCAGCAAATTCACTGAAGGTATATAAGAGATGATGGCTTTCACATTTAATGTTCTATGACAAGCACTATGACAGTCTTAAAAGGCTATGACAGTCCTTGCCTTTAGAATGTTACAGTCAAAGAAAAGCAGGAGCAGAAAAGAGGAGATGATTAAAAAACATCATTCAGATCTCAGTAAAATAATTGGTTATAACTTAAGGAAGGTTGCTTGTGAGTCATCATTTTTGAAAAGACATGGGGAAGACAAACTCGTTTTTAAATGAGTGACCAAATGAAGAAATTCAAGCTTATGTTCAAATGTCTTGGGTTACTGAAAAGAGACAATGGTGAAAGAAAACAAAAGCATGGCAAGAAAAGAAATATAAATGAAGTAAGAGCAAAATGCCTATTGGTTGATAATCTACTTTCCTTACTCCTCTGTTAAAGAAGTGAAAAATTACAGGAAATTGTAGAAAGTGAGTAGAGACTTTCTAAGGGCATGGAAACCTTCAGAAAGCTATCTCAATGAGAAGAGACTGATGGGGTAGTGGAATGAAGAAACAGGGAGAAATGCAGATACAAAAGACAGAACCTAAGACCTTAGATTTAAACAATAGTAACATTCAGTTACAATTCCAACACCAGGATGGGGCAGAAATCCTACTCAGGGTGATCTTTGAGCAAGCTGAAGGAATATAGCATGGTGAAACTCAAAGCTATCCTCAAAGTGCTGCTTGCTGGGGTTAGAAACAGAAAACAAAGGGAAAGGAGCAATTTAAGAGACTTCTTTGTCTGCAAAGATTAGGGACACCAGAAGGTTCTTTAACCAACTGTGTCAATTCATTACCAGCATAACAAAACACATGACAAGTTGTAGTAGAAGATTTTAACACAATTATCTCATGGCTACTGACAAAGTCATCTGTCTTGTACCGCTCCACTCTATGGCTTATTCATGAAAATAACAATAAATCATTCCTAAAAAAGCTCTTTCTTCAGCCACGTAGAAGGGGAGAAATCTGCTCAAAGATCACGTAAATACACCAGATGACATTGCCTCAGCAGCACGAATAATCCGAGGCCAAATTTAACAACGCCGTCAAAAAAAAAAAAAAAAAATCACCCACTCCGGCTTTAACCTTCCATTGCGTGGAGCTTTTCCTACAAACCCAGAAGGAATAATTTGTGGAGATTACTTACAGTACTGGCACCTGTCTCCTGTGTACTCGGGCAGGCAGGCACAGAAGGGCTGGTTGCCAGCAGTGACACTGCAGGTGCCCCCGTTCTGGCAGAAGCGCTCGCACACGGTCTGGTTGCAGCGCGGCCCCGTAAAACCCAGAGCACAGCTGCAGGTTGGCCGGCCTGTCCAAAACAGGGAAAGCTATTTTATGATAAAAATAAATACAAATTGAAACAATAATCAGCAATTTTGCAACACAGGTTTATTGTAAGAGTAGGAGGTTTCAATGTTCCAGCCCAACTGTGTTTCTCTGGAGGTTGAGAGAACGCGGCTTTGCAAACATTGCTTGAATGCAGAACTTTTGAAAAACTAAATAGAGTTATGGGAACACAAAAACTGCATCTGTGCATTTTTATCCTTGTTCATGTACAATCATTAACTCCTTTATGAGAAAAAAGTCATTATTTAAAAATATACAATCATTTCAAAGGTGGTTCTAAGCAGGAATTTAAGATATGACTGAAATCTTCAAGTCATGCTGCCCTTCTGGGTTCCTCCTGTTGCAGAGGAAAATTGTGTGATCACCATTGGTGTCTCTTGAGAGTGCACTACATTATTCTCAAATCTACAAACCCTGAGATGTAATCACATGAAAAACAAATATTTACTAATGCACTAATAGCTATACTTTACAGAACAATTTTTAATAAACCACAAGTATCTGTGCCTGTTTGTCGTCCCACCCCTCTCAGATAATGAAGACTGTTACACAAAAATTGCTGTTTGGCATCAGACCAAAGATGCCTGGAACATCAATATTCAATGTCTGAAAAGCAGCTAACACTTGGGGATGAACATTTGCACACAATGAACTCCTAGTCTACAGCTTCTTTTCAAAGGATTTTAAAATAGTCTTTAAAACCCAGTGCATTTTCCTCCTATGATTCTTCTCTATTGTAGTTTTCCCATTTTTTTTCCTTATCTAAATCTCATGTCTAAAGGATTTATAGCTTTGTTACCATTCCACTGTTTTATTAAACCCTTCCACTTTCCCGTTTTATTTTCTTAAGGGTTATTTTCTTTAAAACAATCTTCTAGATCTCATTAATGTTTTTCCATCTCCTGATTTTGCTTTTTTATCTCATTTATAATCTTAAGGCAAATGACCTGATGTGTCCAACCAGCCATCTCCCTTCTCACTTCCTAATAAACTACTCTCATTCTTGATTATCTCTTGCAAGATATTATCTTTCCCCCACTCTCGTCTTTGTTTTCATTCAGCTTTAAAGATTTTCCTAAATTTATGGAGAACAAAGTTTAGCACTTTTATTTTTCCTGGCTTCCCAGGAAGGAAAGAGATGAAGATTAAGCAGGACCTGAGGACCCTTCTGAAATAAAAGGGCAGACAGGATGGGTTGGAATAAGGTGAGCATTAAGGTTCCTTCCAACCCAAAACATTTCATGATTTGGTGTTCATCAAGTTAACTAATGTGTGATGCAGAATCACTGGACTGGAATTACAGGCATAAACAGGAAAAACAACCTCTCAGATTTTACCACTGACAACCTAATGTATCCATTTTCCCACTTGCCTCCTGATGCTCACCACAGCTGCATCTGAAACTCTGAGATGTGCAACCCTGCTTACCTTGCTGGTCTTTCTTCTCCACTTAGCTGGCTGTGTTATTGAGTAATTAAGATTAAACTGAGTATTCCACAAACCCCACAATTTGATTTTTCTTCTGGTCTGCTTTTCTTTTAATCCTGTGCAATCATTTAATATCAAATTCCTTGGAGAATTTTTCAATGCAAGTAAAGTACCCTCATTTTGTCTCCACTCTCTGACTCATGCAGAATGATTTAGTCAATCTTTTTCCTTCACTTCTCACCCTTCTAACACGACACACTTCATGTAATTCTTTTCTGTATTTTCTATTTTAAGCTATGCTAATTTGAAGTGTTTTGCAAATCATCCTAAGGGCCATGAGATCAGTTAGTCTCTTTCTCTAATGAGTACAGCAGGAACAAAACCATTGACCTAAAAATAGCTCCAACTCCTTTAATATGCATCAGCCTGGTTATTCATATCTGTCCCCTGTGATCTAAACATTAAATCAAAGATGTTGAACTCAGATGTTAGCACAGATTCCACTTGTTTTTCCCCATGTATACAGATGTATTTAAATTTCTGCCCCAAGACAGGGGGTTTCACATAATCCTTCAACTGAAGCAGTGTTTCAGTAAAAAAAAAAAAAAAATTTAAAAAAAAAAAAAAAAAAAAAAAAAAAAAAAAAAAAAAAAAAAAAAAGATAAAATAATGATAGAACATAGATCTGGAGGTCTGAAATGAGTTTTCATTATAAATACTCCTCTATCTGTTAAAAGGATGAGACAATGATATTTTTCTAGTTTATAGAAAAGATTATTCTCTTCTTTACTAAAGTAGACTTATAAATATGCCAAACTGTTGACAGCTAAATGAAAATTTAATACAGTATAGCCTAAACCCCATTTTTGTCACTCAATTTAACATGACTTTCAGTAATGTTAGCAGTCCATTGCCTATTTATACACAGACTGTTGACACCAGAAATAATACTAATAATGACATTTTCATTTGCCTTATTCTCATAAATTATTTCTGATACAAAAAAATGGTTCCAAGAACAGTTTAACAAAACAGCAGCATTAAACAATGCCAAACAATGCCATAAGGTTTTGTATCATGGAATCAGAACATAAATTTATGTTTACAAAGGAAACAGTAATGTAACCAAGATGTCACATAACCAGAAATTGCAGGATGAGCTCATGCACAGAGAGCTCAAGCACCTTCTCTGGCCATGAAATCTCAGGATTAGAGATCTACAGACACAGAATTAAAACTCCCTCTGAATTCTTGACCCTCACCACCACAGAAAGATTCACAAAACATTAGCATGTAGAAAAAATTCACATGGAAAGTGGCTCATGGAATGCCAAACTGCTTCAAATGCAGAACAGAATTTAGTAGAATAAAGGAGAATATATTCTGGTGACTCTAAGATATAAGTCATTTTTGGCAGTAGGATATGAAAAAATAGATGAAATTTTTGACATAGAAATGAAATGTAGTTTTGCCCTTTCTTACAAAAATTAAATCATTTAAAAAGAAAAAAAAAATAACCAGGGATTAAATTTTTTCAGTGTTCAATTAGGTTTGGATACAGAGGCTGTAGTTACTCCTGGTTTGTCAATTTAATTTGCTACATAATAACTATTGTCTATATAACAACTTTTCAAATAAACTTCAAAAATCTCAGAAATATCTTGGTTTACTTTCTCTGTAATATGTGGGTGACTTCTTTTGGGAAATCATTCATATACCTTAAGCTTATATTCATATATATTTTGCAAGGATTAGAATTCTAAGATCAATTTTCATTCACGATATTGCCTAAGCAACAGAGAAATACTCTACATTTTCAATGACCAAATACATTTAAAAAAAAATTAAAAATAATTAAAACCTAGGTCAATAGCATTATTTTTGTAAGCTTTCTGCAAGTTTTGAAAACTGAGATCATCCAGATGAATGTCTTCACCAAAAACTACATTATTTATTTCTTCCAGTCACTGGTAAATTCACTACCAGAAATGTGTGTTATGTGTGAATATGCACAATTAATTTCAATATTTATCTTGCTGTCACTATTTAAGAAAAGGAGGTCGCTCTACATGATCTTTCTATAAGCAATATCTTGTCCTTGGGAGTTGTTATCAGCAGTCTGTGGGAATCACAATATTCATTTCTGTGTGGCTGATGAACCATAATTAGCTTTACTGAAACAATAGGAGTGGAGAGAAGCTGCATTATTGAAGATAATTAGTAGGTGAGCTGATTGGGATCTATCCCAACAGATACAGAGTCTCTCCGTGTTATTGGAAAGGAGAAAAGAACAATTTCTAAATAACTCTGAGTAGTCTCAGGGACTGCTTTTTCCAGTGCTGGTGGTTCTGCTGGGATCAGCTCCAGGGAAACACCACCCTCATGCTTCCCACGGCCCCTGTCCTGCTGACAGCACCATGGGAAGCTCCTGGGACTGATGTGGCATCAGCAAAACAGGTTCTTCACTGACTGTTTTCTGCAGGCACCACATCACCTTGTTTTGCTCATAAAACAGAATACAAAATAATGTCTGCTTCATATGCAATGATTCTTTCAGACTATTTCATACATTTTCACTTAAAGGAAAGGATCTTTTTTTCACTCATTTTTTGATGCAAACATCACAATTCTGTATGATTACACATATCTTAGACAATCAGCAAACTATTGCTGCAATATTTTTACTTTGAACTACCTGGAGAAAGAAAAGTGTGTTTTTATGGCAACAGTGACTTTTTTTTGCCCAAATTCCCATTAATTTGGCTTACTGGAAAGTGTTCATTATTACAGCCAAACTTTTAATTACATGTCTCAGATGTGTACTTTTAATTAACTGATGACATTTTCTTTGTTCAATTATTGTAGTTCAATACAACTGTCGTAAACTTATAAATTTTAATTAAAGCTGCTCCAATCTCTGGCTATATAACATTCACATAGGAATTTGCCAAAAGGCTTAGCAGTAAGTAAGCCAACAGTGAATAATCCCTGAATTGCCAGTGGGATTTGTTTAACAAATTAACATTTGTGTGCAGATAATGAGGTTCTACAACTTAACACATCCAGCAAAGATTTAGCACAATCATGTTTTAAAAAATTAGTAATACTCTGCAATTTACTTAATTAGTTATCACATTTCTATTCTATATTAGGTAGGGAAAGAGAAGAGGATTTACACGTTCACTAGAACACACACATTCACCAGAAGAGTATTTTGTATGCTGCTTTATTTTATTTGGATCAGAATATGAAGCAAAGTTCATTCCCAGGAAATCTCCCCATTGTTTGAACCAGAAATGATCAGTAAGGAAATTCCCTGACTCTGGGGAAGCTTCCAGCTGTGGGAACACTTTGGAAGAATCATCTCATGAGGCTAACATTGCTGGCAGCCCCTAAGCTCTCCAGAGGCCACGTGTACAAAATGACACTTGTGAGATTGACTGCATCAAAGCTGTTAGAATAATATGTCAGAATTGACAAGGGCAATTCAAGCCTCCAAGAAAGAGAGGGTCAAGCAAGCTGAAATGATCACAAGTCATTTGTATTTTGATATGATCACAGGTCATTTATATTTTGCAGATGGGTTTAGATTGGCACTGGTACACGTATGGCTTCTACAACTTCCAGAGGAAAAATTGTCATACTTTTGAACATAATTTTGAACAAAAATACACTTTAAGAAAAGGCAAAGTTGGGAAAACATGTACAACTTGATTACATGAGTTTAGCAGGTCAGTTTGATGAGTCAGATGTATAATGGATCAGAAGGATGACTGCTGCTTGTTGAGGAGGTGTTTGTGAGCACAGACAGCAACAGAACAGATCAAAGTCAAATGATACTGAGCTGACTTAATTTTAAAATAGCAATCTTATACTTCACAGAGGTTGAGGGATCTCTTTACCAAAATCAGTTTGCAATGTACCTATTGGAACATTGGGGATTTAAAGGAAGTGCCACTTGCAGACCTGGTTTAGTGGGGCACTGGCAGAGCTGGGTTAAGGGCTGGACTCACCTCAGAGGTCTTTTCCAGTCTTAATGACTCTATGATTCTATTGCTGTCAGACAGACCAACCTGGTAGGACAAACTACAAATCCAGACAAAATATAATGCTAAAGTTCTAAAACCGTTAATGAGAAACTGAACAATTCCTGGTGATAAAGGAAATTTTCATTCCTACATGTAGAAATGTGCAAGAAAAAAGCAAGGACAGACTAAAAACTCTCACATGAGCGTGGCACAGCAGCTCAGCTCTGCCTGGAAGGCTGAGACAAGAAGTCTGGTCTGGATTTCATATCCTCTGTCCAACTGCAAAGGGCTTGTCCATTCCCTGCAGCTAAAAGTGCCCTGTCCTATTCAAGGGCTGTGTATCCGACTGGAAAGACAAAAAGGGTTGCTCCAAAAACACTTGAGGAATTAAGCTTTCTTGCTTTAATTACATTTTTCAATGGTTTTGGGGAGACCAGTGTAACTTCTCTCTGTAAAACATGCAACAGCCTTAGTACATCACAGGCTAGATTAAACTGGAATAAGGGACATCTCACTGGCATGCTGGTTTGTTTCAGTACCCCACGATTTATGGACTGATAGAGATAAGAAATACAGCCTGATAAGAAATAGAGATTTCCTCTTAATAGAATATTTACCAGGTCCAGGGGCTAGGCATGCAAGGAAGATGAGATGCACATCAACCTGAACATTTTATCTGGAATACTGGATGGAGTCACTGTGATTTAGAAAGATACAAGGTCTTTTTTCCACATTTCCAGCACATGAAAGTTATGGTGTGGGCTCCAAGGCACAGCTACCCTCATGAATTGGAAATGGCAGATAGGACATCTGGTTAACTTGAAATATGGCTGTTAAAAATTTGATGAAACTAAAGGGAGCCAGCACAGGAGAAGAATACTCCCATCAGTGGGTGTGCACAGGTACAGCCATCAGAACCAGCTCTGTGTTCATCTCAGCTCTTAAAGGCATACTTTGGTCATTTGAGACCAAGCATCAGGCTGATACCTGCCCTCCCCAGCCTGATTCCTTCATCCCCAGGCTGATTCCTTCATCCCCAGGCTGATTTCTGTCCTTCCCTGGCTGATTCCTGCCCTTCTCAGGCCCATGTTAAGAATTAAACAAAGTGTACTGTAGACCCTGCTCATATCTTGCCTTTACACACTGGTGGCAAAACTCACTGCACTAATTCTTTTAGCAAGGCTGAGAGATTTCAGAGGCTGGATTTAGCAGGAAAATGAAAATTAAAAATATCCATGCAATAGCATAGCTGTGTGAACACAGCAAGTGTGAGCTGCCTGGGAGAGGGAAAACAAACTGCTGGAGGTGAGTGAGCCCTGTGGCTACTGCCAAAAAAAAAGGATTAAATAAAACCCTGGGGTCTCTGCAGGACTCACAACAGAGCTGAGTTCCAGGAGCCAAGTTATTAATTTTATTAAGCCTTCTCACCCCACAAAAAATCAATTAGATGCCAGACATGTAAAAATGTGGGAATAAACATCCTCTCTTTAGATGATGAGGAAGCTCTGCACACCATTTAAACCATCACTTCCACTCACTTGCACATCCTCACTTAGCATTTATTGATCTCACTACATTGATAAAAATCGCTGCTTATCACTTGTGCCAGTAGTTCCATCAGATGTTAGGAGCAGTTTAAAGGCTAATTCATCAGCTTCCAGTACAAGTAATTCTCATTTTCTGATATTTAGTCATTATTATGAACAACATTATTAACCCTCAACGACTCAGAACTGAAAGAATAAATTACTAGACTTGCATTTATTTGGAATTTTGCCACCATGCCTCAGTCAATGGGAGGAGGCTCCAGAGAAGCCAGCAAGTGGAGCTAAATTAGCAAATTACATAGGCTTACATAGGTTAATTAGTAAGGAATGTAATGGAAATCTTTACAATCTAAGCCCTTTCTGCCACAGAGACTCAGATGCATAATTCTGCATTACAGGAAGGAATCTCTGATGAGCAGTCACAAACTTCTCAAGGTCAGGTGCCTGGACTGTTTCAGAGGGTGGTGGCCACTTCATCACACAGGAGAAAATGATTCACAGCATCTTAAGAAGAAAGCTTCTGAGAAAGAAGAAGCAAACTCTTCTCCAGCTCTTGTATTTTGAATATTTAAATATTCCTTGAAGCAGAAAATAGAGTTCTATTTCTCCTTTCTCACAGAATTGCTATATTTTAGAGGACATCTTTTTGCACTTTTCCTCTCTAGCTCAAACATTATACAAGATACAAAAGCTTATATGTTAGGGACAAAGACCAATTGTCAAATTCCTGCTTTTTAACAGGATAAACCCCCTGAACCCAGGAGATATAATTTCAGATTCCTTCAGGGAAATGAAGGATCTGAGTTCTCATCTACAAAGTCTTCCAGAGAATTAGGTGAGTAAAATTCCTGTTTGGTGAACTCCAGTAGGACAAAGGTAAAGGATTGAGGTCAGGTATTTAAGCAAATATCTCTGTGTATGCATATATAAATTTAGGGCATGAATGGTTATAAATGTAAAGAAGATGTCTGGACTTGTTGTAGATGTAGTTTGACTGGACATTTTGCTTTACAATTCCACTGCTACACCACAACACGTGTGTCATTACACTGAATATTTACTTCTATTCTTCCTTTTCTGGTATAGACTTTAATTGTGCTGAAACACCCAGATAAGTGAATGAAAACCCCTACTGATTACAAAGAATATGTGTGGAATATTCCGCTATTTTTTTGCACATTGTTTAAGTACAGACAAAGCAAATAAAGAGAAAAAGGAAAAAAAAATTAAAAGGAACAAATTCAAGCATTTAATGCAGGTATACCAGCAAGACAGAGCTGTTCAGAAATACTTACCAAGGAGAGAAGCCCCACAGGTTCCTCCATTCTGGCAGTAGTTGTAGCAGTGGTTGGTTTCACACCTTTCCCCAGAGTAGCTTGGCCAGCAGTGGCAGCGGGCATCCCCCTTCTCATTTATGATGCACTTCCCTCCGTTCTCACAGCTTAATTTACAGCTGTCATCTGCAGCAAGAACACACACAGCTCCAACAACCCCAGCTTGGCAAAACAGAGCCTTGCCTCAAACACAGCCACGGATCTCTGTCAGTGAGGGGCAGGATACCACTTTTCAGAATGGAGAAAGTGAACTGTGCCTTCTGTTTGCAAAGTGACAGAAAAACCCCACAATTTGGGGACCATAAACCCTGGAAAGGTTGCCAGGGGTTGTAGGGCTGGTGAGAGCTCTCACACAGCACAGGGATCTGAGTAATGATAGTACGAATTCTTGTTTGAAACTATAATTCCAAGTTTGAGAATTGGAAAATTGAATGTTGGTTTCATCTGGGAGACCTCAGAAAACTTCTCAGTCATTTTCTGGTGACATCAGCCCTTTTTAATTCTGGATTTCTCTTCCACATTCTCTGCTAACTAACAGCCTTCTTAACTAGGCCCTGTCCAAAATATTTAAAAGGAAATTATGTAGCCTTTAATTCCTCTTCCAAAATAGTTATTTGCATACAGACTTGTTGCTCCTAATTAATATTTTCTGCTAATTTATTTTTTTTTTCTGCTCAGACTGTAAAATCCCTGAGAAGGGAAGCTGCCTACTGCTCTGCAATCACACTTCTTATGGCAGCAGTGCCACCCTCTTAGTGATGAGGTGTAAGGAGACACAAACTCTGATCAGGCCAGATTCACTCTTCATGTAAAGATCTTTTGTGCTTAGTCTTGCCTCTTCTCAAAACACTTTGAACAGTAAACCTCCTATTAATTTCAATGAACAAGGTATAAAATCACTCAATGATAACAACAGCAAATTAATTATAGATGAGCACTCATACAATGCTCAAACATACAATCAACTGTAATCCTAAAGAAGCAGAAAAGCACCTTTCCAGCCCAAATCACACTTTCAGCAGTGAGACTTCATTTGTCACATAGCAAAACAATTCTGTGAAGCCAGACTGCTTCCTAACTAATCCAGGAATTTAGCCAACAAGGCTTTAAACAACAGAAATGCCACAAGTACCAAGAACTTTTCAATAATACATCCAGTGCAGGAGTGTTGCTGAATTCATCTGCTTTAGTCAAACAAGTAATGAAAAAAAGCCAAAGTTCCTGTTTGTCCCTTTCTGGTTGAGGTCTAACATTGACTGGCAAGGCACAGGCACAGCACCTCCTTTGAGTTTTAAAGAAACATATTGTGCTGCAAGTGCAGAGATTAGGAATGTTGACACAAAACCTGGGATGGAACCTATTTAAACAAAACTTCTGGAAACTGTCATCTTTCAGATAATTGTACCTTTCTAAAATTAAGCTGCAACTAGGCAGCAAATCTTTAATTTCCAGACTGACTGGTGCCTCATTATTTCACGACTTTACAATAAAAATATGAAATCCTGTTTTTACTTGATTTTTTAGTATCCACCCTGTATATATACAATTGCTGTAAGAAAGCTACTTTGTATTTGGAAGTTTGAGGATGCTTCAGTGTTTTATTAATTTGGGTGGTTCATTAAATCCTTTGATGTTCCATGAACCGTTCTTCACTTACTCATTACAGAAGTTGTTTGAATGGATAATGTAGCATATCTTATTGGAGAGAAGGTCTATTTTTGTTTTGCTTATCTTATCTGTTTTACTTATCATTACTCATGAGTTTATGGAGCAGAACTTGACAAAAACAGGATAAATAACAGTGACGTACAGACAACAGCTCATTTTTATGAACCTTTCTGATAGCGCATTAAAAACATGTTCTATTTCTCTTTTAGAGCAATTCCACAAAATTAAGATATAAAATTTGGGGAGAAAAAAATGTAAATTACTACTGATTTTGTTCTCTATGAAACATTTTAAATTCAAGAGTTTCAGTACAACTCTAATATGGAACAGAGAAATGGTAATACAGCAATTTTGGACTTTCAATAAGCTGAAAAAGAGGATTGAAAGATGCAATGGAAAAGGCAGTTTTAAAATAGTGTATTAGACTTGAACAATATATGGGGTTTAATGCTACTGCTTTGTTGTCTGGAGGTAAATACAAGAAACAAATTACACTGATTCACATCAACTAAGTACAAAAAGGGGATGACATGCCTGCCTTTGTGTGGGAAACATGAGCAGAATGGTTCTCTAGGAGAAGACAGGAAGAAAAGGAATACAGGAGAAAATACTGAAGAATTAGTAGAAAAAGCTGAATACAGTTAATTGGAATTACTGAATAAATACCTCAGAAAGAAGAAGTGGGAACAGGTCTAGCAAGTACACACCCTTGGAACAAACTTGTTAAAAAGACAAAATCAGAAAAGTTTCTAACTCAGATGTGTTCAATGCTGCTCTGAGCTTGCTAAACTCAGACTTAAACCCCTCTCATCTGCTCCTCTCACTTCTGAAATGACAGAGGTATATAATTTCACTTGTTATACTACCTCTAGTCAAGCTACTGAATCCCTCTAAAATGAAATAAAGAAAGGATTACAGATAATGTAATTTTATATATTCTCCTCTAATGTGGATATTTAGTCTTCTGCTGCCTTGTTTTGCCTATTTCAATCTTAACGTCTTTAATACATAATCAAAGAATTTTGATTTGCCATTTCTCTTATGATTTTCTTCCCACTAAAACTGTTTGACACAAACATTAATAGACTTTGTCTTATCAGCTTCATCATTGACTCTTCCCTTTTACTGGAATCAAAAGGGAAATCTTACAAAGACAAAACACTGATAAAACAGCAAATCAAAGCTTTGCTGGTATTTTTTTCTTTCACTTCAATTTTTTGACATTCCATTCCTCTCCCTCACACATGACACACCTTCTATTGGCATTTCTATAACAGCTCTATTCTTTCTTGAGAAAAATGCACCTTTTTGCTATTTTCTCCTTTTTGGAGTATCCCCCAATTTCTGCTCTAGACAAGTTAAATGGGGAGATGATGTTACAGAGCACAAGGTTTGGGATCTACATTCTTTGGGACAAAACCAGTTTCCCCCACAGTAGGAAATGCTCATCCCATGGGGCAGAAAGTTCTTTACTCTTGGCTCTCCCTCGGACAAAGGTGTAGCTCATCCTTTACTGAGCTGAATGCATCTAATAAAGACAGAGAGCAGAGTTCTAATGTTGAGGTAAGGTTCTATAAATCTTCATTCAGACGAGAGTTGTACCACACCTGCCAATTTGCCATATGCTGAAAAGTATCAGAACAAGTTGTTCTCCCCAAATTTTGTCTGAAGGCTGTAAGACAGATGCTCCTCTTTGTTTTCCCTTCCTTTTTTTTTCTTTTTTTCCTCTTAAAACATCTGTTTTCTTTACAATTTTAAAAGGAAGAGAATGGCTTCTTTGTTTTCCCTTCCCTTTTTTTTTTTTTTTTTCCCTCTTAAAACATCTGTTTTCTCTACTATTTTAAAAGGAAGAGAATGGCAAAGAAAAGAATGCAGAGTGTGAAAATCTAACTGGCACCCATTCTCTTCTGCACTGGGAAACAACCTCCCAACAATGACCCCTTTGTAAATACAGAAGTAATGCTGTAAACAGATTTTTTCTTCCAAACCAGCAGCAGATTTCTTCGTGACCCTCGTTTTTCTGAAATCTAAGAAGTCTGGAAAAGCAGTAAAACCCTAAGAAGATGGCATGGACCAAAGTGCAGTAGCTCCTCCTCCCTGAGGCAGACTTTGGGGTTGAAAAAGAAGGAACACAGGGATGAATCTCTCCAACCCCAGCCAAAGCACCTTCTCTGCCTGCAATGCAGTGGGCAAGTCCCCACAGAGACGTGCTGAGGGAAGCAACACAATAAATTAAATGTTTCATCTCTATTCAGAAGAAAAAACAGTTCTGTGTCTTTGGAATTCTTTCCATTCAACCAAAAGAACAGAAATGCTCCCCTCTTAAGAGGAAAGTGATAAGTGTGAGGCTCCAGAACAGGGAACTCTTGGAAGTTTTCATTACTCCTGCTCTTTCAGCTGTGGGACTCAATGTCTTCCTCCAGTGCAATTCTCTCCATTCTCATCCTCTGGGTACATTTTTAGCTTCATTTTGCTACAGACAATTAGATACAAGAAACCCAGTGGATGCAAATCCAGGGGTCTCTTTTAGGAAAATGAGGTAGTACACTGCTCTATCCTGTAGGAAAACTGAAGGGTAGCTTCTAAACTGAAAAAGTCCAGCCTGTTTCAGTCAATAAATAAAGCCCAAAAGAACTCTGGTCTGTCAGTCACAGTCATCCAGGGAGAAATGAGATGGAAGCTTATCTCATAAAACACTGGAACTTGTACTCACTCAGTTGTAATAAAACATTCTCAGTGATGCAACACACCCATATGCTGTAATGACTCCAGCTTGAAAACTCCAAATCAAGCCCAGAAGCTGTTTCTCTTCAGTTGCTTGAGGTGCTGAAGAAACAGCTGTCTGAGGCAATCTGGATTCAGTCCTCCAGAAAGCCACTGAGGAGTCAATATTTAAAATTCCTCATGTATGGCTCATGAAGAAAAAAAAACATTGGACCAAGCCAGGAGGAGCAGTATGCAGAATTTTAGGACTTAGCTAATTTTCTTCTGATTAAAAAAAAAAAAAAAAAAAAAAAAAAGGAAGAAACAGAGCAATCCATTGAACAAGAATCTGAGTCAGTTTTTGGGATGTAGCACAAGGAACAGAGCAAGACTGAGATTACCTTGCAGTCACCAACCTTTATGGTAGACAGACTAAGAAGAAATTGAATTGAAATGGAGATGGCTGTCCCATTTTGGCTCTGCCAAGTAATGGAAATCTACCAGTAGTTTCCTTACTGCATTTAAAAAGACTTAAAAACAATCAAATGCATTAAAAATATTATGAATATTCAAGATCCTACTATTTTCTATTGTAACTTGAATTATATATTATTCAAAAAGTACAGTTCAACCTTACAAGTTCCTGATATCCACAATTGCTGCTAATTTCTAAGAGTAAAAGGCTTCTTACATGACCTAAAATAGCTGTGTTAAAGCACAATAAAACCAGAACACCTCAAAAACCAGAAGACCACCAAAATCAACAAGAATATTTTGACCGACTTTGAATCAGGATTTTATTGGAGAGAAACAGAAAAAAATTATGTCTGTATAGCCTCCCTTCAACAATGTACAGTCAAGTAAGGCAGGATTTTCTGTTTTGGGTTATTGCCATCCTTAACTGTGCCAAAAATGTTCTGAATATCTTTAAACAAGGTGAATGTGTGGGGTCTGGACTATTTCACATACATTTTCTAGATCTTCATCAGAAAAGGAAAACTGCAGCTCCTAGTTTTTTATTACATACTGTATAACCTCCTAAAGGAAAAGGACCTGATTTTCAATCAAAAAATTGATTTTTTTGTTGGTTTTCAGGCTATAAGTGACCTATTAATAGCAAGTGACTGTCAGTCAGCCTTTAATTATAAACATGTATCAGGTCAAGATGTTGATCTTGAGGTCAGCACTGATCTTTCCAGAAACTCTGCTAGTCCTTGGAAACTGAAGTGGAGTCTCAGCAAGAGGCAAACATTTAACATCCACTTCTACTTAAAAAGAAAAATCAAAATAGTGCAGAAAAATTATTAGAGAGTACCGTAATACAGAAGTTTCATTCGTAATTTGTAATCTGTGATACTACAAATATTATTACAAAAATAGCATAGATGAAAGACGAAGTAAGAAAAAGCCTACATTAGGCATTACTAGAATATGATTGTAAACAAAAAAACTAAGGAAACACTTACTCAGCAGCCCTTTAAAAAGTCGTAACAGATATTGCAGCCATGGGAAGGTACTGAAAATTATCAATATATTAAAAATGCTTGTCTAGGCATTTCCTGTCTGCCCATAAAAATTTATAACAAGTCATTTAAAGACCTCTTCAGATCTCTCTTTAATAAAAACACACATTCCTGAAAACATTACCACAGCACAATCCTTTACCCACCAGTAAAAATGGAGCATTACTGAAATTATGAGTACAAACTGGTACAAGTCAGCAGTGAAAAACAAATTCCTTCTATTTGTCCATTCTTCAACACCTAAGTAGTGACTACAGGTAATTTGAAATAAATTTTAGGTGGTGCTGTAACAGCAGAAATTCTTGATATGTGTCCACCTAAGATGGACAAAGAGCTGACACTTGGGCAGGGAGAGTGTTCAGACTGATTTGTGTCCAGAGTTGGACAGTTTTATTAATATCACATCATGAACCACTAAAACACAGTCCTGCTAATTCAATATTTAAAGCCTAGGTAGTATAGATCGGTGAGATTTCCTCCAGAGAATTATGACATTTCAGGTAAATTAATTTAATTACTCAATTGAGCACTTTAAGCACAGAGGATCTCACCAAAATATCCATCACTTGCACTTCTGAGCCCAGAATTAAACATCAGAAAAACATCCTAATACACATAATAAACACAAGAAATGCTATTCTGTGATTTCTAGAACATTTACAAATTCAAGCTGGCTAAGAAATCATTCCAGCAGTGTGACCAAGCTAGGTTTGGCCTAAATTAGAGTAAAGTCATTTTAAAGTACTTAATAATATTCTATAGAAATTATTCCCTCCCTACCCCTAAAACACATCACGAACTTAAAGGCTCTTTTCTCATGAATTCTGGTTTCCTGTGTCTCAGTATTAGTCATTACAGAGGTTCCCAGAATATATAATTTTAGATAAAAATGCTGAAGGTTTTTTTTTTCTTCCTTTGACTGTTTCTTCAAAGTCATTATTATTTGCTATGTTGCTCTCACTTCCTTTTCACCATTGCCGCAGTGTTAATTTTTTTCTCCTGAATGACTCACTTTTAATTTGGGATCCAAAACATCTCAGTGCTTTTCAAACTTCTTTGGGTCAGTATTTATACACACTCACTTTTAATCACCTTGTATCAGTTAAGCTGAAAGCTCATTTTTCATTTTGATGAATATTAGCAGGGGAGGTATTTTTTGAATCAGAGATTTTTTTCCTTCACCTTTCAGTTTCAGCTAATTAATTGAACATCACAAAACTCTGCACCCACAGCCAGCCTGGCCTTTAGCAGTGACCAAAACTGACCAGCTGTTTATTTTCTGGTTTTCCTGCAGTTCTCAGTACCTACCTAGGAGGCTCTGATCAATGCATGTTCCATTCATCAATGCCTTTCCTTCTGGACAAGCACATGTTGCACCAGAAGGGTTGAGTAAACAAATGAATTCACACGTCAGGTCCAAGCAGGGGTTAGGCACTGTTTAAAAAGACAAAATATTAGAAATATTGATATATATTTATTTATTTATTTAAGAAATTCAGAGCGATGTTTTAAAGCTAAGAAAAGATAAATAATCAGGTACAAAAATTCTGATACACTTCCACTTCCCAGGATATCAACAGCCTCAAGTCTGTTTGAACACACTCCCCCAAACAGCAATGCAAGACCCACAGAAGGACAGAATTTATTCCATTACCAAAAAATGTATTGGTAACATGGACTAAAAAATTTCATTTGCTCCTGGCTAGAGGGATTGTTATTCATCTCTCTTCTAATTCTCTTTATATCTCAGTTACAGTGCAGGTACAAAAGGCATTTCTGTACAAATTTGTCCAGCATCCTTTGAAAAGGGTACAAACATATCAAAATTATATAAAGAAATATGACTAAATCTATTTTCAGTTTGTACAATCAGGCTCTGGTTTATATTTATACAACTTGGTTACTTTTTCCCCCCCTGAGGTTGAATTTAAAGTATTTAAAGTAATTATGCTTACTCACAGTCCGTTTGTTTGTAGCGGTGAAAAATCAAGGCACTTTTTGCTTTATCAACATCCACACTTAGATATTCTACAAGGCTCTTGCCAAATTTGTGTACTCTAAATGCACCATTTTTAGGGCCTGCTCCATATATGTAATCCTCAAAAATGTCAATTCTATGTGGATGCAGTAAACCTTGAATAAAAATTGATAGTAAATACAAATACATATTCATATTCAAATAATAAATGACTTTTTAAAATAAAAGCTTAATTACTGTGATTAGCACCTAAGGACATTATTTTTCAGGCAGCTCGTTTGGTCCTCACAAAAATTACTTTTAAAAAAAGCAATCTTCCCCAAAGGAACCCTTCCCATTTTGCAGACAACTTAAATGTCAAGATTTTTATCAGTTTTCCACACAATTGAGCCTCAGAAACTGGCTGATCATTGAAATAAAAAGAAACTCTGCAGTAACAACTCACTAATTAGAGCAGACTTGTTCTACTTGTTGTACCTGAGGTACAACACTTTAACTAGATGTATGTGACAAGGAAGAAAGAGGTCATTTGGCTTCACATCAAAGAAATTATTCCGACAAAACATTTCTTCAGCTCCTTCCTAACATATTTGAAATGCTAGCTTTTGTACCACACTTGTTTTAATTCATAATTACAGTAAATTAATGCAAAAGGAATTGTTAACTCTACCAACTCCACATTTTTAAGAGCTCTGAGGGCCTCTTAGGGTATCAGTTGGATTTCCTGTGTACAACTGGCTGTAGAATTTCACACTTGCCCTCAACAAAGCAATGGCTTCTAACTAAAACTTCTTTGCCTGAGGTGCATCTCTTCCTGAAGCCATAAAGAATCAGAATATATTCCTTGTGATACCTTGTGCCTGCTATTTTCACCTTTTACTCTAAAAATGGTTTTGTATTTCCCTTGTATTTACTTAGTTTCATCAATCAGCCTTTATTTCTTCCTATTGCTCTTTCATGCTATCAGTGCTTGGTACTCAATATTTCATTTTCATAAAAATATGAATGGATTCTAATTCATTATTTTAGGCTTGTTTCATTCAATGGGTTGAAGGTTTTAGTCTCATTGCAAAGCAATTTCTAAACTGCCCCAATTTTCCTTAGGTCCAGTGCTAGAGGAGGTTGTGGTCAGATCCCTACACCCAAAGTGATCTCTCTTCAGATGATTATCTTCATGTATACTGATACAAATTGTGGAATAAAATGCTTTTAAACCAAAATAAGATGTTTTCAATCTTGTCCTGCCCAAGTAGGGTTATGGGAGATTTCTCCTAGTGTATTCCAGAATATCCAGGTGAATTCTGGGTTAAAACACTCAGTAGCACCAGGTATAATAACACCCTGACAATTCTCCAGAACCAGCTGCCCACTAATGAATCCTCCCCAAAAGGCTGATTTCAAATATTTTTTTAATGTGTCCCTTTAATTTTCTACTCAAATTTCATAAATTTCTTACTTAACAAACTGCTAAAAAGCCATAGTGCAATTGAAAACAGTTTGCTTCACCAGAATCTCCTTTTTTTATCAAAAGGAACTTTCTTATTCACATTCTGTTAGCAGAATTCTGTGATTACTCACTGACCTGAAAGCCAAGCCCATTATTCTCCCAGAACTGATTCAGATCAGCTGTTCTACAACCCCTAAAACTCCAGTTCAATGCAGGCAGCTCTAATAGAAGTCCAAGTGAGATCAAGCCTAAATATTAATCACAATGTTACTCAGTAATACCTATATTTGGAAATCTGACATATCATTGAATCTTTGTTCCCCTAAGGTAATTTTAACAGATTATCTTAAAGCTGAAATTATCTTTATCTTACCTAAAACACTTGCTTAGATAATGTTTGAAGCACAAACATTTTGTCTAACAAAAGCACAAAAAATTACTCAATAATCACTGCTTTTTGCTTACATAGTTCCTCTGAATAGTGAAACTTCAGCCAAATAAAATACAATAAAATGAGAATCATGTTATACCAAGGCTCTCCATACCTTGTTTTGTGCTCACAGACACAACTGAGTCGGACCCATCAAAAAGAACACTGCCAATAACAGACAACTCAAAATCTGCCCAGAACAAGCGCTGGCTGAACTGATCAACCACGAGACCTACAAAGGAGATAAAGTTCAAATAGGAACATAAAACCCGAAAAAAAATTAGGATTTTTCTATAACTCTACATTTTTATGTCATTCATAGTCTTATGTACACAAAATATTGCAGCAATGAAAAGATTTGACTGGAAAACAAAGAGAATAAAGTATAACAGCTCTCACTTAAACCTTTCCCTTGGGGCAACCACGGTTTTTTACTTTCTTTACCTTACTCTGCCAAAGGTCAGCACCTTTTCTAACCCATTCTCCCCAGCAGGAAGGGACAGAAATATCAGGTGGGAATTAAATACAGAGTCAACTCCTCTGACCCGTTCTCCCAACCAAAATCTAATATGCCAATTGCACCAGTGTCATCCTGTGTTAAAAACAAGGCATTCAGAATTCATGGAGTCTTTGCACCCTGTTTCCACACATATTGAATTCTGTTCTCATTTTTATCACTGAGACTTCCCATGCAGTCTTGCAGAATTAAAAATCAGATTATTTTAACTACATTACTGCTGCAAGACTTAAACAGCAATATTGGAAGATATATAGCTATAAATATATTTTTTCATCTGTATATGAAAAGAAAACAAAAGAGAATAAAAGATCATTGACATTATAAATACCCAGCCTCTTGGCAATAATTAAATAGTTAAATCAAGTAGTCCATGCTTCACAGAGGAAGATTAAATGGTTAATATGCCATTTTAGGTCTGTCAAAAACTTCAGCCTGAAGAAAATATTGGAACCATAAAATAATTTCATTCTGAGCTTTTGAAGTTGCAGTGCATCTTTAACAAGAATGGGAAAAGGTATTTTTCTTCCTATTTATGTAAGTAGGTAAGTCAGAAAAAATACATCAAAAGAAATTATACATAACAGCGAAAATACTCCTCTTAAGGTCATAAATTAATCAGCTACAGATAGATGAGAGGAAGTGGAGAAAATCTGACTCACAGACCAGTGAAATATGTTTACATTTAAAACTCCATTTCAAAAAAACCCTCTTTTAAAGAAACACTGGCATTCAGGGATATGGCTGAAGACAATAATTTCAGGTAAAAGGCAATCACAATGTGTCATTTCTGTGTGATACATGGGACCTGTAAAGGGCATGCTTAAGAAGCAGTCCCCACTTTCCAGCCTTAAATTATTCTTTGCATTTTAATGAGAAGATTTAAATACAAATTAATACATAACTAGCATTCTCAATGTACTTTCATGGTATCAGAGCTAAAAGTATTTCTATTTGTTGTATACATACAACACTCCTGTGATAGCCATTTCTGTGTGACTCAAGCCCAAATGCTCAAACTCTTACTCCCTCTTATTTGAAATAGGAAAGCCATATGTGGTAATCAATTCAAGAACAGTATAAATAATATTAGTAAAGTCCCATTTGGGAGGAAACATTAAAGGTTTGAATTCTTTCTTTGCAGTCCCTCTATATGGACCTGTGTTAAATATCCGACAAAAAAATTAAAAAACTCCATGAACATCTATTTTCTACTATGAAGTAAAGAAAGAAAACACAGAATAATGTTACTAAAGTATTTTCAGGTAGTAAATATAGGAAAATGCCCATTTCTTGGGTGTTTGATCAGGTTTTTTTTTGTTGTTGTTGTTGCTTGGTTTTTTTGTTTTTTTTTTTGGTTTTTTTTTTTTAACTGAGAAACTGAAATCTTTCTGAGTTAGTGAGTACCAGGTATTTGGGAAAAATAAGGTGTTCACCTGTAGGTCTTTGCAGGTTCTTTTGAACCAGTATCCTTCTCAGAGTACCATCCATAGATGATTCCTCTATGTGAGACCGATCCCCAATAACTGTCCAGTACATCATCCTGAAATATTAAACACAAAAATTGAGCTGAATGCCTGCACAGAGCCTCAAAACACTTCACTGATACTCAGTTGTTGTGAGCCTTTCAACATTCCTGGCCGAGTGGAAGTCTTGATTTACATTTAAGTAAGTTGAGCAGGAAATTAAATAAACAACTTGGAAAAGTTTAGACAATTGCAGACATAATTTTCTTTCCCTTGTTGCGTTTTGCAATTTTATTGGAATTACAAAATCATAGTGATGTTGAAGGATACATACCCCTTTTTAGGATTCACAGCAATTGCATATGGCTCTCCTGCAATGCTGGTGAGGAGCCTGGTGCAGTTGGGTCCCTTCAGCTGTCCCACATTGATGGAGTACCTGAGGCTGGTCCAGTGAGTTGTGTAGTAGCTGAACCAATGCATCCGGGAATGATCAGTCCAGTAAATATTCCCAGCCACCCAGTCCACAGCAATGCCCCTGGGCCTTTTGAACTCTGGGCACTAAAAAGAACAGATGGTGCAGTCAGATTTGTGGAAATGGCCTTTCACAGCAGCTGCACAGCCACAGGTTTGTGTCATTTTTACAGAAATACTGCGTTGGAAAGACTTAAACTGCACCTGCAGGAGTTCAGCTCTGAGGGATCTGCTGACACCTCTATTCCATGGAACAAGGCAATTCTTCCTTCTAATCTGTTTCCTCAAGTTTAAGACTACCCACATTAGGGAGAAGTCACTTTGACATCAGCTACTTGACCTATTGATACTGAAGCAAACAAGTGTTTTGGACTGTAATTTGAAACCAAAGGAAAAGGAAATTTTAAGATTCTTCAGCTATTTTATTCCATGGTGTTCTATCCCAAAGCCCTCAGTGAAAACAGCGTGAGCCCATCCTGAGGAGTGGATAGAGAAAATCAGTGCATTTAGAAAACTGCATAAAATTCCCTCCGTATTCATGAATATTCATCTTCACACATAAAAGATGCTTGACTGATTATAACATTAAATTTATCAACTGCAGGTTCTCTATCATTTTTTTTCCATAATCATTAAGGCTTAGCTCTGAAAGATGGTGCTAAGGACAGGAGTTCATATTGCAAATAGGAGATTTATATGAACAAGTTTCTTTAAGTTTACTGGAATTCCTGTGGAAATGAGTATTCCCTGTAAAAGAGGATTACCCAACTCTTTCTAACATGAATGCAGTGAATCATAAAAACCTCAAGACCAGCATGAGATAAATACACATACAGTTGTTTGCTTATTTCCTTATAACTATATCAAGTTAAATTATGAAAAAACCCAGATATTCCTTAAAAAATGAAGCATGAAATGCTACTAAGCCACATAACTGAAAACCAGGAAAGAAAATCCTAAAATAACTTGTTTTCCCTTAAGTGTCAGAGTATCAGTCCCTAATACCACAAGACATTTGTAAACTATTTTCATCATAAAATAAAGGTCATTTAATTCTCTAGGTGAAATAACAGGACCACAATGGTGAATATATTGAGTTCATTGCTCATAAACTTTTTAATTCTGCAAAAATTTCACAGAAGGTATGTATTATAGATAGGTAGAACCTTGATTTTCTATTTAGAGGAATAGCAAAGCAGCAAAATCAGTCACTGCATTTACAAAACAGCAATTCTTTTAAGAATAGGGTCACAGTTGATTTTTAAAGTTAAATAAGATATTGTACCATCATTGGTATGAAATGATGACAGTGGTGGCATATGCTTCCACAAATAACAGAATTTTTTAAGAGTAGCATTTCCATACAACAAACTTTTTTCTTTGTTACTATACAATCAACATTCACAGAAAGGACCAGATACCAAAAAAGGGGATTTTCAGATAAGACTAACTGTATTTTTAGTCCAAACTGCTTTTAATTCTTGGCAATATTCAGGTACCTGAGTCAAGAAACCTCTCATACCTGAAGATCTTGTTGGATACCACAAGGATTAAGGGCTTGCAATGCTGGAACCAAATATTCTTCTAAAAGGAAAGCAGCTGTCCTGGCCAGAAAAACCTCTCACCTTTTCTTTTCTTTTGACTGTTCAAACCCACAGTTCACAAAAAGACTCTTTTTTGAGAGCCTGGAAAGACCAAGATGGGAGTTGCCAAGCAGGCTGAGATATGGTTCCCAAAAAAGGTGGTTCTAGAAGCAGATGAGACATCCTAAAAGAGGCATCCTACAAAAATTGGGGGATGAGGATGGGGTTGCTAAGGAATACTGACCCTGTCTCCTCAACCAGACAGAAGTCTGGTTTCAGTTCCAGTAATGCTGGGGGGATATTAAAGATCAAATGAAGAAGGAGATGAACAGAAGAAGTGTCAAGGAGCCATCTGGTGTAAGAGATTTAAAAAAAGATAATCACATGGCCACTAGCTGATGCTGTGGCCATGTGATTTCCAGTTGTGTTCATTAAGTTGCAGCTACATCATTTTTCTGAGGTCTTCTGCATCTTCTCACACTGTCTAGTAAAATTGCTAACTGGAAATGAGCTCTGACCTAACAGCTTATTTGGATTATGCTAATTTTGAAGAATAATTCTGCATGCAAAATAAGGATGAAAATACAGGAAGAAAATCACATTAATGTTTTCTACAGTGATTTTAGTGCACTTTGATGGTAATTATAATGTACTACAACTTATTAGAAAAATTGGGGTTTGAAAGCTAATTGCCTTTCACAGTTTGGAAGTCTCTGCACAGCTACAGACCACGTCAGCTTGATGACTTTTGATCAGAACTGCTGTCTTTTGTAAATTCTGTTTTCAAGGTAAAGAATTAATAACAAAAGAAAAAAAAAAACACATAAAAAAGAAGCTACAGTAACAACTTGGGTCTGTAAACCTTTTTCATATAATGGCAGATAACAGATTTTCAGCCCCTAAAGTTGAGTTTGACTGAAGAAAATATGTTGCACATGCAGTAGGAACACATGCCTTTGCAATGTTTAACAGGAAGAATAAATGACAAATCTAATTTGTATCATAAACACAGGTGAAGCAGTATCTTATTTATTTTGCAGATATTTTGGGTATGGAATTGCTGTGGAACCAAGTAAAGTTGTATTTTGCCTAAAATATCTTCTCTAAAAAATAATGCATTATCTAATGTTTTATTACTAGAACAGTAAAAAAGAAAATAAAAACAACAAAATGTTTAGAATTTTTCCCACTGAAACACAAAAGTTTTTTGATAGGTGAGCATCCCAGTGGCTGCAGTAATTCACCAAACCACCACTGGTATTACATAAAGTAGGATCATTTATAAACCCCAACCAGCTGATTCCATAAAGAGTCTTCTAAGTGCATAAACTTCATCCAGACAGAGCTGTAGCTCTAAGATAAAACCATAAATTCCTGCTGTTTAGAGAAAATGGGCTGGAAGCAGTTTCCATTCACAGGGGTGCACTGGGCCCTGGGGCAAGTGTTGGGAAACACAAGTGGACTCATCACAAGGGTGGTTAAGGGTTCTTGTGAAGCTCTCAGAACACTGGGGCTGGAGCAGGCTGCCAATAAACTGGAAACACCACAAAACCTGTGCTTTTCTTCCTGCTAGACAGCATCATCATTTTCATGCTCATCTTTTTGTCCTCTTCCATGAAATAAAGCACTTGAGCTGAAGTGTGGGGTGGCTCCGTGTTCATTGTTCACCTCAGGTAACTTCTGCAGCTCTCTCCAAGGATTAGGCAGCAAACAGCTGCTCCAGTTATCACCAATTCACTTTGACTGCCTGAACTCTGTTGGGATGAAATCCTCTTCTGCATCTGTCAATAAACTCTGAAGAGCTGATATTTACTATTTCCTTTAATGCTTGAATTTGTACCAGTCTTAAACCCCTTTCCACAGAAAATCAGGAGAGCTTCTTAAAGCTGTTCTCTGAGGAAGGCTCTTGATATGCTAATTCCGTGGAGCAATTTCGGTTGAGATGAATTTTTGCATTAATGTAATTACCTGAAAATGCAGGTGACTTTGTTCAAGTTTACTGTCCTGATTTACATATCAAAGTCTAGATATAAAAGTTATAATGTAACCTTTGAAAATTTACCTATTAAAAAAAAAACTTGGGTTAAAATTAAGGCATTCTCAAGCCTTTTAAAACCAAATTTCGGTGACAATACTAAAGCAACATTATAAAACCAATTAACCTATTGATCAGCTGCAAATAAGGCAACAATATTTGAATATTAATGAGATAACGCTGGGAAAATAACCAAATAGTTAAGTACAATGAGAAGAAAATGTTTCACAAATATAAATGAGAAGTGTCCAGGATATATTCAAATACAGTCTGTGCATTTTCCACTTTCAGATTTGTAAAAAAGCTTTGCCTAGCTTGGATCAAGCATTGTCACAAGGACCTACCTGCACTGAAGAGACAGGGCAACATGGGGTATAAAGAAAAACATAATTTTTTCAATATCTTGGAATAGAAAAGGAAGTGACTAAGAGATAGTCTCAGATAACAGTGAAAAAGGATACAAAAACTGAACACTATTTTAGTATGTTAGGAAAATACTGATTGTAAGAATATTTTATCTCTATTAGTTTAAACAGGGAGACAGTGACAAATGAGCTGTGAAAATTTCAATCCTTGGACTATGAAGATGTCTGAAGGAAGCTTATGCTCCATTTTATGGACCTCTAAGAAAGTATTCAATCTATTAGAGAGGCTGCAGGTCAGCAAACTGCTCTTGCTGCAGAATGCGTCTGCAGATTACCCCCCAAAAAGAAAGAAAATAAATAAATAAACCCACCACCTTCTCAACACTAACTTCACAAGGCTTTACACTTTTATTATTTTCTAATGAATAACTCAATACAGTGATCTGTTTATCAGGATTTTTTTTAACAGAAATGTACACCACACTGTTAAATGAGAAAAACTCCACAGTGGAATTACCTCACATCTTCAATACAAGTATCCTTCTGCAAAACTCAAATGACAGAGCAGACCTGTTAGAGATCCTGGCCATTATTTTGTACTTCAGATCTACTTTCCATACACTTTCTCTGAACAAAACCTAGATACTTCTGCTGGGCAGGGGGAAGTGTTGGTTTTAAACCACTCTTATAGATGCAACACCAGACTCCAGGTGTCTCCAGGGTCCACTGGTGCCTACATCAGGAGGCTTTTTGCCCTGCTGGTGTCAAAGGTCAGGAATGTCATTCATTTGGAGAGGAAATATCCTTGGGTGGATTGCACTCAGAAGTGGTTTCAGAAGTGTATGAATTATAGATGAAAGATTGGGCTACTGTTGCTACTCCTGTTTATACTGGGTGTATAAAAGCAGGCGTGTGATGGGAGGTCATCACTGTTAGCTCTCCTAAGTTTAAGGAAACGTGAAAAAGCCAGAGAGATGTTTTTTCTAACTGGCCAAGAAAAAAATTAAAACCTCTACTCTGCTATCAAATGCAATGAAGACTAAAAATCCCGAAATCTAAATTTACAGCATTATAGAAACACTAATATAAAGACCACATTGTTATTCTCAGTTCAGCAATATCACTTCCTAGAGAATTTTGCAGAAATATTTTAGGCAAAATGAGTAACAACCTACATTTATCTTGTTTTCAAATAAAGACCACTTAAAATAACCCAAGCTGATGACAATCCACATTTCTGTTGCAAAGTCCAAACCTACATTTATGCTTATTCACAATCAGATAATATGCAGTTCAACAAAAATGAGAATAAATACCAGTTGTTCTAACATTTAAATACATGTCATAACTTTGCCAATATCATTGTTTATATGATCACTGTAGAAATTAAGCTTGTGTTTAATCTCCATTTTCTGTCTTCCAAAGATTTGAAATTCATGGCTTTCTTCTTCTATATATTATATTCTTCCCTTTTCTCTGCTGAAATAAAAAATCTTGATGGTATACAGCCTCCCCAATGTTCTAATATAGTGTTTACTTCTCTGCAGGAAAGTTTTTTAAATCCTACAATTGTATTGTCTTGGAGACTCTACCAAATCTGTCAGAGTCTTGAACAGAAAAGCTTTAGTAGCCATATATATCACTGAAATAAAATCATTCTCAGATAGACATTTTAATTTACTGAATCACCCCATGCTATTACAGAAGAGTCAGAATAGAAAAATAAATTGAATGAAATTTGTGTGATTTAATCTTTGATTTTGATCACTTACTATCAAGCCACTGTTACTCTGCCTTCTCTCTCTGTCGTGAAGTTTTCTGTAGAAAATCCCTCCTGGATTAAACTGAGTGCTCCAAACAATCATATCCCCTTGAAAATATGCATCCATTCCAGTTATCCTTGAATTGTGTTCAATATGTGATATTTGCTGATGAGCATCACTGTAGTTGAATGGATATGCAAAACCCAGGATGTCAGTGTCATTAGCAACATAGAGAACTTGATCTTCAGAGCCTAGGGATTATTATAATGAAACAAAAATAAGGTAAATGTCAACTAATGCAAAAATCAGTGTGTTTTACTCAAGTAGCTTTTTGGCGCTCAGCTGATATAATTTCTGAGGTTAAAATTATTTTCTGGTTGTTGAAGCCTGCAGAAACACCTACACTCTGGGCAATGAATGCAACTCTTGATATTCTGATATCAACATATCAACTTCAGTGCTCTCCAAGCACACAGTGAGACACCCAGGATGACGTTTTAAGGTGTATGTAATATTAGAATTTGAATATTTTTAAGCAGTACACAAAAATACAGGATATTATGCAATCAGCCCATATGAATCCCATGTTTTTATACGCATGCTGCCATTAGAGGTTCCTAAATGTATATATTAAAAGAACACAGAGCTGTCAATAAAGATGTTTTTAAATTGCTCTATTGGAAATTACAAGTGGAATGATTTTATCTTTAGTGAAGGCTGTGAAGTTTTGACTGCAACAGAACCTGTGTCTTACATCTCATTTCAGACAGCCAGATACCATCTTAATCCAGATGTTGTAAAGTATATTATTCATAAGAAAATGTTCTCTAATATCAATACATTGAGTATTGAGAAAGTTAAAGTCTGCTTGATAATTTCGAATGTATTTGGGTAATTTTTATTTCTCCATTCATATCTCATTTATCCATAGAGAATCAATTTAAAATGTCACACTTCCTCCTTATGAGTATGAAATATCAAACACCATTTTTTCCCTTCCGCCTGATAAATGCAAGAACAAAGAGGAGGTTGGTTAAAGCAAATATCAATGAGGAAAGAAGGAAGCATGAACTGTGTTACAATGGAATTGAAGCTCGTGGACAAGTCAGATTTAGGATAATGATTCCCAGATTTTTAAATTATAAGCTCTCAGAATTATGTCTGTGTTCCTATAATAACAAACCATTATCTTCAATTAGTAACCCTATTTGTTCCCATGTCATAAATTGATTTCTTTAGTAACAGGCAATGATGCCAAACCCTGACAGAGTCCATGTTTTGTGTGAAATACTAATGACTCATTAATATGATCTTCCCATGGCAAATTTGCTTCAAAATTATGGACAATCTAGATAACAACTGACAGCACTGACTATTTTGATTTTTACAGTCTTACCTTTTGCTATGCAACTGTTGTTCCTCTCCTTATAATTTTTCTCACAGGCACATCTGTAAGAGCCCTTTAAATTATGGCAGTGTTGGGAGCACGTACCAAACACCATGCACTCATTGATATCTATGAAGAAAAAATTGTAATTTATGTACCTGTAGTTTAATGGGCTATTATTTAAAACGTTCTTAAAATCATGGAACGAAGCAGATGAACAAAGGGAACTCATAAACATTTTCTTGTTAATTACCATGGCACCATACATATTAAGACTACATTTTCTACGGAAATTCACTTATTATCTGTTCACTTTGATTTCAATTTCATATTATGCATATTTATTATTTTATGCATCTCAAAATATCCTCATATGTCAACTTCAACATCAATGTTAAATTATCTACTAGACCTTAAAAAATCCATTTAGTCCTTAAATTATTTAATAGCCTGACTTGAACCTTTTAACATTCTAACAACTTATGTTCAATTAGTTGTTCTTAACAACTAATGCTAAATTTTTGATAACCTCTCCAGGTAAAATGTATGAACCTACATTTTGTAAATACTTTCTGGTGTTTGGTTTTGTTTGTTGTAGATTTTTTTGTTGTTCTTTGTTTTGGTTTGGTTTTTTTGGTTTTGTTTTTTATTTCTTGATGCCATAGCTATCAAACAGCTTTTATTCTGTGGAAAAATAAAACCCCAAATGTGATATGTATCTCCTTCTTCAGCACAGAAAATTGACTTTTAATACTTCACAACAAGGGAAGATGGAAAATATCTGTACCTTCACATTGTCTATTCCTCCTGTTTCTCTGAAATCCAGGTTTACACTGACACAAAAGGGATGATTTTGTTTGATTACAGAATGCATCATCTCCACAAGGATTCACATTATCTTCACATGTATATTCAGCGATGCCTAAACATAAACAAAATGTCTAAAAAATCCCTGGTTGAATTGTTCAAAGGGTTAAAAATTATACCTAAAGTGACAACAACAAATAACAAATTCATCTTTCTCTTTAAAAGGGATCAGGTAAATTTTTAACAAATAAATGACATTATAGTGTTTATCTACATCTGCATAATTTAATGTATTATATTTTATGCAATGACTCTATTTAACTGAGATACATTTCCCATCAAGAATTTCATACTACAAATTTTCTTGCAAATATGAAACAATACAATCAACTTGCGCTTAAATTTTGTAAAGAACTCATATCTACACCAAAAAACCTCTACAACTTGAATTGCTACCAAATTTGCCTTGCTCTTGTGGTACAGAATTCCATCCGTTTTTAACTAAAAGAAGGAACTACACTAAACTGACTTCTGTATTGTTCAATAGGTCTTGCCCAGATAAATGTCTTGGTTAATTGTTTCTTTTCTGCTACAATCAAGAGAACAGATCTTGCCAGCCCAACTCACGTATTTTGCAGTCTTGCTCATCTGAGCCATCTCCACAGTCATCAAACCAGTCACACTGCAGCTCCATGGGAATGCACTTCTTGTCATTGCAAGCAAACTCATCTTTTTTACACGGTCTGGCTTTATATGTTATTTTATCTACATAATTACAGATTAATAAGAGAAAAAATAAATCAGTATTTAGGATTCTCAGGTTATTTTAGACACAAACAAATGGGAATGACTGCCAAGCATTAAGCAACTGGAATTTATTTCAAGCTTAAATTCTTTCGGTTTCAAATTCTGATCTGCTAACCTGCAGTTAAGCCTTACTGAAGGACAAGCAGATCTGTGCAACAAAGTTTGCCTTCAAGGTGTTTTCTCTGATCTGAATGCCTTGAAAGGTGATATCACCTACCACAGTGATCCTCATCCGAGTTATCTCCACAGTCATCGACCTCGTTGCAAATCTGCTCAGGCCGCAGACAAACCCTGTTGTTCCTACATCTGTAGGGCCTCGTTGGAGGGCAGGGAAACTTCACTGCACAGCAAAGAAAAGAAGCAGCTGTTAGTCAGCTGTTAATCCTTTTTTAATGACACATCAAAGCCAGATATGTGTTGGCACTCTAAGTTCTTCCTGTAGAGGTTTTGTGTGATAAGGGTGATTTATACCTTTTTTTGAGAACTAGTAAATATGGCAGAAAAATAGCAAAAGAAGGATGAAGCGTAATGATGCTCAATATTACATCACGCAAGTAAATTTTTCCTCCCTCTGTGGGTTTCCTACAGAAACGTTTCATTTCTCAAAAATAGCAAATATCCAACATCTGAAATTACATGAAAAGCAATAACAAAAGAAAACTATATCCCCATATTTCAAGCTTATCTTCTAAGCAAAACAAAATTTAAGACACATGTGCCTTTATATATTTGTGTGTCTCAAATGTCATTCTTGCTTTATTATACTAAAAAACTCTGAAAAATATAATGCCATACCACACATTTCAGCAACTTCATCAGAGTTATCTCCACAGTCATCCTCACCATCACAAACCCAAAAATGTAGTTTGCAGAGGGAATTGTTGCACAGAAATTCATCAGCTCTACAAATATTTCCCCCTGGGAAGATGAAAAGATGACAGAAAGAAAAAAAAAAAAAAAAAAAAAACAAAAAAAAAAAAAAAAAAAAAAAAAAAAAAAAAAGCCAGGAAAACAGAAGAAGAAAGAAAGTCAATTTTTGATCAAACCACTGCAACCACTTATCACATACTATTTGCAGAGAGTAACACAGGTAGCATAACTAAATTTACAGATCCCAAAGGAACAGGCTGGAGAGGCAGAGGAATACTCATTCAAAAACTCTTCCTTGACCAAACAGCTCCTGTTCCTGGCTGCTGGCTGGGAATTACCAAACCAGTGACCAGCTGGGCATGTTCCACTTGCATTTAGCCAGGAGATGTTTAAAATCCCTGTCTGCAACTCTCCTTGGTGATGCAGCCTCTTAGCAAAGGCCTGGCCAGCATATCAGGAATTTGGGCCATCAGAGAAAGAGATAAACAGAAATAGGGCCAAACATGCGAAAAGCCACTTCAGTCCAGGTTTGTTTCACACCCATGTCTGATTCTCCCCCTATTCCTGCTCCACTCTCTGAGTCACACGTCAGAGACAAAGTGCTTGCAGCCCATCAGCCATGAAGCAGCACCTTCTTCTTCTCCTGAGGAGCAACAGGCTTGGCCAGGTCTGTAAAACCCCCACCACCTCTAAATGCTCTATCCAGGAAAGGTCCAGCCATGTGGGCACAGAACAGTTAAAATTAAGGGACCTCTGACAGGATCTTCCTTTCTGTAACTTCTGAAATGCCTCATCAGGATATTTATTGAGCGCTGGAAGCAGCAAGGATAAAATCTTCCATGTGCTCTGAATCATCTAACAAAAGGGAACATGGGGTAAGGGAAAATGGTTTAGGACAGAATGCTGTCAGGCTGTAAAAATTAGTTGAAGGTAGATTCAGTTTTAATGTGTGTTGTAATAAGAGAGAATTTGTTTCTAAATTATGACTAAATTTTATCACTTCCAATCAACAAAGTTATGGAAAGTTCTTGCAATTAATTTCCTACAAAACACATTTTTTTGCTAACTGGATTTTCAGTTTCCTGAGAGGAGTGGTGTATAAAATAAATAAAGCTGTGTACTTGCAGAGAAGGAAACAATGAAATTTTATATGATAATGCCAAAACTCTCACTGTGGCTTACCTCAATGCATTACACCCACTCTAAGAGCTAGATCAGGCTTCAGTGGCTTTTTACTCATTCATTCAATGCCCTGTTCACACCTCATTAAAATCAACAGAAGGCTTTCTTTTGCTATAAAGGTTCAGAATGGCTGAACTTTTTTCCCCCAAAAACTAATTTCCATGAAATGTCCATTGCATAAAAGGATGTTCAAACTCTCACACTATGCTACCAGGTATAATTCACTCCCAAGGCAAATATAACTTATGAACATTAACAGAAATATCCTGTATAATTATCCAAGGAAAATATATAAAATTCAAGTACTCTTCATGATGAAAGGCATGAATCCAAATAATAGTGTGTGCAATCACAATATAACCATCATTCTAGTTGTTTAATAAGACTGAAGAGAGTTATTTTTATAAACATGCACAGTGGGCCACAGATAAATATTATGGATATTATTTTAGAATCCTGTAGAATAAAACTCCATTTGTGTTTGCTGTATTTCAAAAGATGAAAAAATTTGTTATCAGTGAGATAAACTGGCATTTCTTTCATGTGATTGCTCTGGCTGTCATAATTCCTTTATAAAATAGATTTCTGCAACAGAATCATAATTGTGACATAAATACAAAGTATGATAGCAATAACCAACTAGGAATAGGCTTCTTATTGTATTGTAAGCAATTTGCAGTTCACAGAAGCTCCATTATGCTGCCCAAAGAATAATGTGGGCATCAGATAAAATAAGTGTATTGCTATTTACTTACACTCCATTGGGCATTAAAGAGATACAGTCCAGATATTTTAAAAGCAGTTTTAAAATGGACTAGATGGTTGTTATTTATTTATTTATTTGACTTTGTTATCTTCTAGATATCTTCTATCTTTGTTGTCTTCTAGATGTCTAAACATCTCTGGAATATTCTCCACATTCTCTGAATTTTCTGGTCTTTCTTTCAAACTTAATGATCCCCACATGATGTCTTTTTTTTTTTTTCCTTTAGTCTTATGTATTGTGTAATGGACTTAAAACAGGAAAATTTACTATGATTGCTTTGTACCTGATTATAATCCCATATAACTGTACTCCATTATGTTTTGAATTTATGCACAGAACATGTGACTGTAGATGGCTAACACACAGAATTACCTACTTTAAAGAAAAAGAAAGACGAAAAAACCAGGAAAACCCCCCCAAAAAGAAGACAAAATGCCGATTAGAATTATTCTTTAGAAAAAAACTCCTTTAATTTGACTTAGAGGAGGGGCTGGTGAGGAATGTGGAGCTCAAGGGCAGCCAGGGCTGCAGTGACCATGGAATGGTGGAGTTCAAATCCCTTAGGGCTGCAAGGAGGATGCAGAGCAAGCTCCCTGCAGGGCTCCAGGACAGCACACTTGGGCTTCTCCAGGATGCACTTGGGAAAGCCCCGGAGGGAAGAGGGGCCCAGGAGAGCCTGGTTGGTATCCAAGCATCACCTCATCCAAGCCCAGGAGGGATGTGTCCCAACAAAGTCAAAATGTGCCAGAAGGACTCGGTGGATGAACAAGTTGCTCCTGGACAAAGACAAAAAAGAAGGTGAAGCACTGGCCCAGAGACGCCCATCCCTGCAAGTGGCCAAGGCCAGGTTGGATGGGGCTTGGAGCAACCTGGGACAGTGAAAGGTGTCCCTGCTCATGGCAGAGGGCAGGAACTGGATGAATTTTAAGGTCTCTTCCAATCCAAAGTGTTCTGTGATTGTCTGAAATAAACAGAAACCTGGGCTCTTAGGATGACTTATTTAGCAAATGTTTATTATATTGCACAGCTGTGTGATTTATTGTGCATGGCTTTGTAGTTTATTGGGGCCTGTAAAAGCTTGAATTAACCAGATTTACTGCTGATTTCCTTGATGAAAAAGAATATGCTTCCAGTAACAACATAACCTTTTTCATCACTGGGGAGGGAAACAAAGGAGGAACAAGTCATAAACAACCCAAGTTTTGCTTATTCCTGCAGATCACTTTTGAAGCTGCTGTACTGTCTTTGTGAGGAGAGGTCACAGAACTTTCCTTTCTCCACTCAGAATGGCCAGGGTACCACTAACTTGCAGTGTGTGTGCTCATAAAGCCCAATAAATGTTTTTAGAAGGTGTCTCTTGCCTTGGTCACAGTTTTCTTCATCGCTGCCATCCACACAGTCGTGGATCCCATCACACAGCCATCGCACAGGGATGCAGTAGGCCTTGTTTCTGCACCGAAACTGATCTTCTCTGCATTCTGCCACACAATCCATCTGTGGGAATACAGCTATGCATTAATGAATGGCAGCAACAACAACTCGTCCATGCTGCCAGGAGGGAGCAGCTCCTGGTGGAAACCGCCCCAGAGCCAGGCTTGGGGGTTGACTTTGAGAAAACAAATTTCTGCACTCCAAAACCTGCCCACAGAGCAAGAAACATACAACCACGGGGCTAAGTTATCTGACAGCACTCAAAGGATGCAAGAAAACCCTATTTGCCTTTTCAATTATTTCGAGACCTAAAAAACTTACAAAAAAAATATCAGGAAGAAGAAACAAATGACCAGAAATGTGTCAGGTACCTCATCAGATCCATCAGCACAGTCCAACTCCCCGTTGCATTTCAAGGATGCTGAAATGCAGCCTCCACTTGCACACACGTACTCACTTGAAGAGCAGGTTGGAGATGCTGGTTACAAACACATATTTTAGCATTAAGAAAAAGACAATTTATGAATAAATTGATTTTTAAAGTTTCCTTCTGGTTAATAGTGAGCCAACTTGAGTCTAAGCACTTTCGTAAACTATTCAACAAATCTGAATTGTGATATCCTAAATAAATTGTATAATGACAGTGAAAAGGTGTTTGAGTTTTTTCACTTAGAAATTTAGTTTTATTTTCTCCTCATGCTTGATAACAAAGGCAACTATACAAATGCATATATTCATAGAATATTTTAAAAATGGCATTCCTTAAAATGGGCTTAGAGTTTAGCTAAATGTAGCTAATTTATAAAGCTAAATTTTTTGGAAACCATCTCATTGGAAAGTATTATTACATTTAAAACACATAAATATTAAGCAGGATATTTTAATATAAAGGTGGATATTTTTTGTTGCACTATAAATCAGGAGAGTTTTGTTATAGGCTTTTATCAGTTACATCTAGCTTACAAAAAAATTTAGGAAAGGTCCTGCAAAAATCAACAACTCTATTTTCGAAGAAAGAAAAAACCAAAAAAAACCAAAAACCCCCCCAAAAATCCCCAACAATTTAGTATACAAAATCTTTGTGTAAGGACTATTAAACTTTGAATGAAGACCACAAAACAAAACATTTCAGGACATGCCAAGATTTACTGACATTTTCAGAGCAGAATTTTATATGTTGCCTATTTATTATCAAATTACAATTCAAAATAATTAAATTAAATACCTATGCCCCAACAGGCTTCATGCTGCAGAGTTGTACAGAAGTAGGATTTTCAAAACACCAGACACAATGATGCAAACTCAAAAGGTAAAGTTTCAGGTGTTTTTGTACTTTCTCACTACTAGTAGTACCCAAGAAGTCATGATTTGAGGATTTATATTCTTCCTTCACTCTGATTCATTCCTGGATTCATTTTATAATTCAGAATTATTTAAAACAATACCTGGTTCACAGTTTTTCTCATCATCCCCAAGTTTGCAGTCCTCGTGACCATCACATTTCCATTTTGCTGAGATGCACTGGCCATTGGAGCACTGGAACTGATCCCTAGAACAGCCTGTTTCACAATACCTCTGGTACCAAAGAAACAACCAATAAACAAGATCAAGAGTTTATATTAAACATTGGTAAATATGCAGCTGGTGACAGAAGTTACAGCCCACAGTCCTCCATGTTATGAAATATGTAGTAATTAAAGTCTTGTGAAATGAAATATATTTGAGGATATGATTCAAAATGGTGGCTCACACCCTCTAAATAGCTGGAAACACCTGAGGTCCAGTATTGACAGGAAAAGAGAAGGGAAAAAAGGGGAAAAAAACCCCAAAAAACCCAAGAAAACCAGTGAAGTATTATCCAGTGAGCTTCTGATACAAAACAGCCTTCATTGCTCTCTCAAAAAAATCTCTCAAACCAAACCAGTGCTGTGTGTAAAAAGAATGGTTTCCCAATCAGGACAAAAAGTATTTATTGATGAGAAGAGGTTCAGGTCGCTGCTGGGACAAGAAAATGTAGAATACTCTTCAACTTTACTTGATTTATTTGTATGTTCTCTTTTAGGAATAATCACATCAAGAGGTTTGGTTTTAATTTAATGATGATATTTGCATACAGGGATTCATGTATAGAGTTCCCACTGCTGCCTTTTAGAAAATTTCTCTGCAGGAATCCATTCTCCAACAATTTAAAACTATGAATTCCCTGAAGAAAGACTTTTTCTGGAAGATGCCTACCTCATCTGAACCATCTGCACAGTCATAGTCTCCATCACACCAGAATCTTGCTGAAACACAGTCTCCATTTGCACAAGGAAAGTCTTTCAAAGTGCATGTTTGAGGCTCTGAAGAAAGAAAAGAAAAAAAAAACACTAGGTTTATTAGCATTTCCTTTAAATCAATAAATAGAAATAAATATAAATTCCTCCAATCAATAAATAGAAATAAATATAAAGAAATATAAACAAATATAAATAAATAACATGAAATAAAAATAAATAAATAAAAATAAACACCCCCTCCCCAAGAATAAATATTACAAACTCAAAACAACTAGCTTGCAAATGATAAGGAGTGGTTTTCTGTGGAATTTTTTTCCACAGTATCTTTTAACTAAATTTCATTTACATATAGTAAGATAGTAATGAAAATACTTTCATTACTTTCATACATTTGGGTTCTACTAAATTTCTTTGTAAAATAACATGATGTTGAGTATATATATATTTTATGAATTTCCACACATGTCTGTCATTACAGGGTTTGTGAGATAAGCACCAGAGGCCAGAAATACATTTTGCATGTCAATATCCAATGAAATTGGAACTAAGCAGATTTCTGACTTTCCATCACATAGTAGCACATCATTTATCAAATATCTTTTAGAATGTGTGTGCCAAGAGTCAGCTTCCCCTCTGCCCAGCATTCAGGGGAATGGCAAATGGAACACAAAATTTGGTGTTTCAAATAAAATTTTTCACTACTGCTGACACAGAAACATTGGTAAGGGGGAACTCTGGGGAAGAGTCCCAGAGGAGAACATCATGTGCATTCCTCCTGAGAATGAGGACCACTCCAAAAGACATTTTTTGGATGCTGGAGCATCAGACTAAACAAAGGTAAAAAGTATTGGGGATTTAGGAGAAGTTCAGCAAGTCTCAATATGCAATTTAGATCTGCCAGTCAGAGGGCTTGGGGGAAAAAAGGACTTAAAAAGCAAACAGAGATTATTTGTGGGATTATTTCCACCACAGGAAAGAATGCATTATGCAAATGATGTAAAATCATGAATAAGAATTAATTAGTAAAATCTTTTTAGCAGAGAGATGGGAAACAGCAAATGACAGTGACAGAACCAAAGGAAGAAGGGGAAAAAAAAAAAAAAGAGGTGAGACAGAGCAGAGAGCAGCAATGGAGAGCAGGAATGGACAGCAATAAAGTGAGAAATGCTGAAGGGTTCTTTAGTGAGTTATGGAAGGTGCAAGCATGAATGCTTTTCTAAAATGTACCAAAGTGATAAAAGCAAACACAAAAGTAAAGGTCTCAAACGGAGAAAAATTTGGTAAATACCAGCATGAGAATACAACACACATAAGTTACATGGATGTAACAAACTTGACTTCAGGTGTTTTGGTTTTTTGATTTTGTTTCCCTCCCACCAGGATTTATAAAAATCAAAAACTATTCCAGGAAAGGAGTAGTTTTAACCAATTTTCCACTGCCTTTTTCCCACTCTTTACTTCATAAAAAGACTCAAAATGACTCTGTTTGAAATTCTTTAAGATAAATTTCATTTTTCAGGTATGAACAAATTTTAATTTTGAAGCTCTAGGAAAGTAATTTTAAAAGCACATCTACAGGAATTGTATCAGTTCTCCAGAAATGATGTATTTCAGCAAATCAAAGGTTGGCATTTATGTGGACTCATTATATGCACACTACCTCAAATTTTTTTTCAAAGTGTAAGCTCTAGCAAATCCCTGACATTTGATTCTTTTTGTTTTTAACAAGCCAAGAAGGATAATTTTATGACATAATAAAATATATAAAGGAAATAAATTGTGGGAAAAGTAATTCACAAACAAAAAAAAATTGCCATGTTTCTATATTGATTGGAAAAAATACAAGCAAATACTTTTGCTATACTGCTAATAAATTATTTATAAGCAGAGATTTGATACTGAGAAAAATGTACACAAAAAGCTAAGTACTCAATTCTCTGCTTGCAAGAAATATTTCTTCTGCTGCTGGGATCCAGCTCTGTGATTTACATATGAACACAGAAAAGTATTTTTCCATCAGTGCTCAGATTGTTAGAAAGGAATAATTATTAATACAAAACAATATTAAAGGAACAAGCATTAATGGACTTCTGTATAACCCATGAAGGACAGTATTCTTTAGCTTCTGCTTTACCAAAACACTGAAACTCCTTCCCAAAAAAAGCATTGGGGTTATAAACCTATCCTCGGACAAAATTAACTAATTTGTTTTCTTGGCAACTTGTAGAAGCAACAAAAGAGCATTAGGAAGAACTTGTAGCAGCACAAATATTTTACACTGATTGAATTCATGTCTTGCTACAACATTATTGTGCTTGCTTTGCTTCAATGGTTACAGTATCTTACATTTTCTTTAACCACATTAAATATAAAAAAATTCCTGTGCCTTCTTTTTAGGTTAGATAGATAGTATAAGATTCATTCCTATGGAATTTTCCTTTTTTGGACTTTCCTGAAAGAAGAAACACTATTTTTGTGGTATTCTGTTTTTAAAAATCCAAATAAACTCTGAAAGCAAATTCTCTCTTCAGACAGATATTACCTCAGAAGAGTTAACAAGGAATCCTACATTTCTTATTGTGGACCCTTTATGTACCAATATCCAAGCTAAAAACTCTTATTTCAGTGTCCAAATATAGTTTAAAAACAATAGACTGTAAGGCAAAGAATGACAAAAGCTCTTATAAGGACCTGTATCACCTATTAAAAATGCCTTACTCTCCCACTGCTTAATAATCTGGTGAATTAAAAATAAATACTACTATTACTTTACCTTTATCAGTTAGTTACATATCAAATTTCTTATCTCTGAAAAAGAACCATAAACACTGTTCAGAGGTAAAGTGATAAGCACTTGTTAACAAGGGATTTGGATCAAACACTACCTGCTCATTACATGTTAAAAAAAATAAAAACTGAACGGGTGTGAAAAATGATTATTGTTGTATCATTGTGCCCATTAAGACTTCGTTATGATATGACCAGAAGAGTGAATTTCTTGCATGTGAAGAAACTATAGAGAAAAGTGCTAATGCTTGAGCTGAATTTCTGTAATTCAGTGAATTCATTCCACATTCTTGAGAAACAACTCATTTTCTGATATAGTTCTCTGACAGCCCTTTGTGTATTATATTCATGGATGCCATGAACAATTTATCTCACTGTGCAATGTTACTTATTTTGTCAAATCCTTTTGAAGTTCTAATTTCATATATATTTGTTTCATTACACTTTATTCTGTAAGTGGCTTGATGCTCTATAAATTTTTTATGCAACTATTTCAAACAGCTGAACAGTATTATGTACTGTCCCAGTGCTTCCAAGATTTTGGATTTTAAAACTGTGCCAGCCTACTGTGTTTAATTTAAACAGTAGAATCTATAGCTAGAAATTAAGTATGCATTTGACAAGCAAAAGTAAATTTAAAAAAAACCCTAACACCTTTTTTACCTGGGTACTGTCAATTCACTAATTCCATCCATTACAATTAATTACAAATTTCTTTAAGTCTAGAGAACAACCAAGAACTGAATTTATAACTTAGCTACTAATATGGACACAAAGTTGGCTAAAACCATAATTTTCTTTTTTCTTAGAAACTTCAGATTATTTCTCTCATTATTTGAACTTTTAAATATCGCTTTGTGATATTTAATCTTTGTGATTTAATCTTTGTGATTTAATCTTTGTGATATCTGATCTTTAAGGAAGAGAATTGTTACTGCTGGATCATGCACATGGCTAATTCCAAATATGATACTCAGCACTTATTTTGCCTACAGCAACAACATTTTGTGGAATTTGAAATGTAACTAATTGATAAAGGTAAACTAATTGTAATATTTATTTTTAATTCACCAGATTACTGAGCAGTTGGGGGTCAGGCATTTTTTCATAGCTGATACAGCTCTTTATAAGAGTGAACAGAATTGGAGAATTACAGCAGGGGACATTTTCAATTGTGGTCAGCTGATTTTCAGCAGATCAGACGGTGTTGAATGAAAATACACACCTTTGTTTTATCAAAATTCAAAAGTTTCCTCTTGCACGTTGCTAACCTGACTCTGTTCTAACATGGACCAAGGTAAAAGTTACTTACTACAGTTTTCTTCATCAGAATTATCTCCACAATCATTCTGGCTGTCACATCTCCAGTGATCTGGAATGCAGTTGTTGTTTTTGCACTGGAACTCATGAGGTCCACAAGTTTTTTTATCTGTAATTAGGGAGAATAACGTTTACAGCATTGGAAACAAAGAGTCAAAATGAGAAACACTCACACTGAAAGCATTTTAAAGTTACTGGATACATATAAGGACAAGTAACCATAATATTTGAAGTTTTACTTTCACAAATAATTTATTTCTCATAACATTCTTTAAACTTCTATTTATACATTCACACCCAAATCTTAAATTTGATGAAATTAAAATATGCAGTGTATAAACTGTCATATATAGTTAAAAAGTATAAACTTTAGAAAGGGTCACAAGAGAGGGTATTAGTACACTGAATCTCAAGAACTGAATTGACTTTTCTTTGAATTTATCGGTAAGATTGCCCTAAAAAAGATCAGATCACAGTAAGCTACTAGAATATTGATTTGAAAAATGTACAAAATACATATTTCTCAAAAGTTATTTTTGCATATAATAATTTAAAACAGAAAATTTTGCACTTTGATTTAAATTTTTACCTATTGATGGATTGGATTGGATGTTACTCATATGAGGTAAAACATTACAAAGCCTATAGTGCTGACCTGAGGGACATTTCCTTCAGGTTCTATATTTTCAATGAGCTTTTCTATTTACAGAGGAGCATTGGAAGCCTCTTAGAGATACATGAACACCCTGGACTCCTCCAGCAGGAAGGAGCTGCCTCTGTGTTTTCTGTGAGCAACTCTTGAATAATTTGTTCAGCTTCTAAGGACTGAGATGAAATGAAGTAAATTAAAAAGTTATCAGTGACATTTTCGTTGGGGGAGGAAAAAAACCCAGTTTGCTTTGTAAAAGCCTCAATGGCATATTTAAAATTACATGTCACTGTGATATTGCACTAGAAAATGTTTAAATTTCTGTTAGGCAAAGTCAAAACATGTCAGAACAGCTTCACTCTGCTCTCATGGCAAGCCCTGGGCTGCTCATGACTGACAAACAGCAGCTTCAAGCACCTGATTCCTCTGCTGCTGAACCACAAATCAGAGGTGCTAATTTTATGCTAAGGGCCAAATGTTGCATTTTCTCTTTTGTTTCAGGTGTGGCTCTGGAGCCAGACTGATAAGTGTTTCAGCTCAGTTGTGTGCACTCAAAAATCTGGTCACTGCAATTCTGCCTTTTTTGTTTGCTCCTTGCTCTTTGCAATAAGTTTTCTCCCAAAGTATGTTTTTTTCCATGATCTTTTTTAATATTACAGTCTATGATACTTGCATCATGATATTTCAAACGCTTGCACTGGCAAACAATTAAAAATGTTTAACATTACAAAACATAAAAATATTCCTGCCAAACTTATGACACTCTTGCATTTTCACTCTGTAGCTCTGCAAAGGATAAAGTTTCAAACCTGAAATCCATCCTATGTTTATTAAAATACTTCCAGTAAAGTCTGCAATCTCCCACTAGAGTACCTGCCCACCAACTGAGTTGCAGCACTAATGACAGATAACATCACAGCAACAGATAAATATTCTATTTATCCCTCCACATTCAGTAGAAATACCAAGATGTAATCAGTAATACACAGAAGCCAGAGATGACACCCATTCATTTCAGGTACCTGAACATGAAATATATATTTTCTTACTCTTCATAAAGAATTATTTAGTTCTCAAGCATGCTAAATTCATTTTGTAGCATTTCCTTTTCTAAGCATGTCAAGAAAAGATAGATTTTTTTTAATTTATTCAACCTTAACCTCTGATTGCTACTTGAATGTTAATCTTTGTCTTCATACTGTATTCCTAGCAAAAAATAAAGAAATACATTTTTTTTAATACAAAATATTTTGCATTTTTGTAAGGTTCTCCCTTTTTCACAAATCTGAAAACTTTGTTTTTCCTCTGGGTTGAATGATCTCTGACAGCTGACAATGTCTTACAAACCAGATTTGCTTGTTTTGTATTTCTTCACTTTATTGAGAACTGAGGGAAACATTGGGATACTAGAGATAGGATATAACAAAGAGAAAAATTTGGGAAAGTCGCGTAACAATTATCTGATCTTTGAGAACGATGCATTCATTCACCTCAAATGAAACAGAGCAAGACCTTAATTACTGAAAATTGTGGAACCATGAAAAGCACATGGGGGCCCACACACTTTTTGCCATCTCTGCCTTCAACACTAAATTGCTTTCTCATTTTTCTTAAAATGAGACCACCTTAAAGTGTGAAAGTTCAGCTAGAACTGGTGCAAAGGCAAAGGAGCAAGCAGTGATAACTCCATTTTCATATTGCTTTCTTCAAATTGTCATTAAGAGATTAAATGACCTGCTGTAACAGGCACAGCCCTTCCTTAGAAATTTGTGTGACCTGAGGGAGCTGCTGCTGGGTTGGGTTCACGTTTTTGTGCTGAACTGAACTAGGATTTTATTCTAGAAATACTTCTAAATGAGCATGAGGAAAACAGGATGAAGGCTTAAATGGGGAAACAAAAGGAAAACAAGGCAAAAAAACCCCATCTGCACCCTTTTGATTCAAATATCAATCCCTGTGAATGAAACCACTAATTGTATGCATTGTTCTTCTTTGGGGATTTTAAATCCATATATTTTCACATGGGTGCATGTGTGTGTGTGTGTGTGTGTGTGTGTGTGTGTGTGAGAGGGAAAAAAAATCCAAAACTAAAAGCAATTTGCTTTTGATGCCGGATCAGCTGGCTATCCTAGAGCTTGGCAGGCTGTCACCCATGCTGGAGACAGGAAATTATAAGCCTGTTGAAGGAAGTTCAAGATTATATAATGCATCCTCCAAGTGCCTCAAAGAAAATATCCTTTATCTTCAAGGAAAAAAGCCTACTTTTTTACTTTCATAGCTAAAAATAAAATCAATATTTAAAAAAGTGAGAAGGAAGAAAGCAGTCACGCCAATGTTGACACATCAGGGAAATAAAGACCTGAAACACACATAACCTTTAAAGACTATTATAAAATCCCTTTTCAAGACCACATACAGCTTTCTTCAGATTCTAACTCAAACTGGTCCATTTTGATGTAAAGTACCAAAGTTGTGAGCAAGGACTAGCATAAGCTAAAGGCTTTCTTTAATTGCCTGGACAGTTAGCACCAATGAACTCTACCTCTTGTTCTCTGAGAAACACCAGGCAATCATAAAGAAACCCACATTTCCTGATTCTGCCTCAACTGTCTGAGTTGGAAAGCAACCACAGAAGAATAAATACATTTACACTGCTTCTGGAAATGTACTCAGTGTAATATCTCCAATAACACACAGCAGCAGAAGTTGACTAAGCAAAATACATATGGACATGCAGCACTCAAGCAAAAAGAGATTCTTGTACACAAGTTTTGCATTGCAGACATTTTAGAAATGAACTACAAACAATAACAAATTAGTGTTACATCAACATATGTAGATCCTTTCTATACTCATTCATATATTTCATAGAATTTGATTCTATCAAACTTTGTATATAAAAATAACAATCTTTAACTTGAAAAATAAAATGCAGAAGAGCAAATTGTGTTGAAACTACTGCCATTGTAAGGTCATTTAACCATATTTCAAATGCTAAAAAATATGGAAAACTTCAAAATGTGATTAAACACACCCTGTTCTTGTCAAGGCTTAGCTGTTCCATGTGTACTCAACTGTGTTTGGCACAGAAATTGTGACTATGGATAAATTATTCTGTTTCCTCCAACACAAAACCCAAGAGCAGTGTATGCAGCCAGGAGATTAAAAATAAAGATGTGGGTGTTTTTTCAGAGAAGTGTGTGGTTAAGCTGTGGGACACCTCACTGCAGCATGTTGTGAAAACTTTACAAAGGCAAAAAAAGTGAAATCTATGATGAATTATTGTATACAGAGAAATATTTGACTGACAAAATCTCTGATTCTCCAGTTGTTAGAGGATGGAAGGGTATCCCAGGGAGGTTTCAGTATGGGCCTGCTTTGCTCACATATTCCTGCCAGAGACAGGACAAAAGTCAAGATGAGTCTCAGATATAAACCAACACCTCCAGCTGGAGGTGATTTAAAGGTCTGATTTAAATGTGATTTAAAGAACTTTTTGATCTTGGGACTGCACACAATCCCAAATTTCTTCTCTATACTTTTTAGTCATATGAGCAATTTTTATTCTATTTATTGTAAAGTGATGGCTCAGAGTGAAGTACTTAATTCTAAACACAATTTTTCCTATTTACTGTCAGTATTATTTCTTATTCTCTTAAAAAAAAATCATGACTTGAGGATATTACTAGATGAAATACTTTATGACCATTTGTGCCACATCAGTTGGGTGTGCACAGATTGGTCAAAATGTGAATCCACAGTTTGGAAGCTTGGAATGCTGTCCCAATTGGAAAGCCACAGCATGTTGGAGATCCAGGTGATGTGGAATGGTGGAGGAGAAAGTGGCTGTGATATAGATCAGAAAGTGAGCAGTGCAGGGCTGCTTCAATAACAGCCCAGAAGTGGATGTGAAGCTTCACCTCCTTTGCATTCCCTGTTTCTTCAAGACAAATGATTCCTTGCACTGTAAACTCCTCACCAGTTGACAGGAGTAATTATTTTCCCCATCCGGGCAATTCAAACGATGGTGTTGGATTTCCAGTGTTGAGAAATTTCGTTTTCCCAGGCATATATCTGCCACCTTCAGCATTTTTTATATATGCTCATGTGTCAATTATTTAAAACACATCCATGGAAAAGCAGGCCAGTGCTTTGTCCTTGACTGCAGCCTGTAGTTTTGTTACTCTGTTGTCCCAGAGATAAACTTGTTCAGACACAGGTGTTTCATCAAACCATTCACTGATGCGTGGATGAATAATGGAGAGAGCTTTAAATGCTCCATATTTGTCTTGTTCTCCTCCACCTCAGACCATTTTTCTGTATTTTCCTTTATAGACCAGTCTTGGAAGTTCCACAAGAGTTTCTGCACATGGTTAGTGTTTGTCTTGCACTGACACCTATCTTCAGGGATTTTCCAGCAGTAGTGATCCATTACTCTGTCTCTGATTGCCTGTAATCCATTTCCCAGCCAGAACATTTATATTTATTATTTTCTCTAATTACAACAATAAGAGCTGACTCATAACTCCCTGGAGCTCACACAGCTATGTCAAGTTAGAAACTGCTCTGAAGCTTTCTATACCATCAGTCTTAACTACCAGGATTTGCAAATTATTCTATTTTCACTATTTATGAACTTCAGCAGCAATTGAGTGCAGGCTGAACTGATAGAAACTGGTTAACACTGTGAGAAAAATAAAGAATATCACCTTATCCTATGACAGCTACCACATTCTGTGCCACTTCCATGACTCTAAATGAAAGCCCCATTTGCAGCTCCTGCCAATAAAGTGGTACAATAGGAATTTTATGAACTACTCATACAAAGATTGCCATTCAGTAAGAACTGGATGAGCCAGAGAGGTTTCAGATAGGTACTATCAAACACTGAAAGAGGATGTAAAAAGTGGGATGATTATTTCTTTTTGCTAAAACAATTTCAAGCCACAGCAACAGATGCAGAACCACTGGCATACTCACCACAGTTTGCTTCATCTGACCCATCTGCACAATCTGGGTCTTCATCACACACCCACAGCTTGGAAATGCAGTGTTTGGTTGTTTTACACTGGAAGTGGTCTGGAGAACAACTGTTTTCAGCTTTAAATAAAAGAATTCCAGATCAAAATTAGAATTTTTTGCTAATATTTAAAATATGTCTTTCAAAGAAAAAAATAATTAAGGATTCAAGAATCAGAAATTTGGTATCTCTAGCATAATTTATATATCTGTAAGAAAAAAAACCATTCAGGTTTATACTGCTTATAGTTTTGTCATTTTCTTATATATTATTTTATATAAACATTAAGGTAAAACAAATATAATGAACAAAGTGTCTATTGTGATATTCTTTTAACAGCAAACAGACTTACTATTGATAGAATCAAACCACTTAAGCAAAAATCAGGCAAGTTTTTTACCTTACCTTTCAAAAATGCCAGTTATAAATTCTGAGAGTCAGTTTATAAGACTGAGGCAGCTCTGGATTCTTTGATCAAAAACAGAATCAAAATTATGCATGATTTTTGTGAAATTCTGTGTTCTGTTAAATTGGGCAAATGTTGAGAAAAGTTTGACAAATATTTCACTTTATCAGTTTAGAACAACAATTTTTGAATGAATCCTGCAGCAAGAAAAAGATGCAAATATGCAGCTGAGCTTTCAGCCTATTCTTTAAGGATGGTCTAAGTTAGAGTTTAGCTGCATTAACCTTAGAACAGCCATTTAAAAAAACAAAAACAAACAGATCCTTAGTGTACACATGTGATTCTAGATGTTCTTTAGAGATATGTACTCCAAATCATTTTAAACTGAATTGACCACAGGGGAAAACCAGGAAATGTTTGATAAGGTTTTCCCACATTAATGTATGTCTCACCTTCACCTAAGGAATTTTGTAGTGCCTTAAAAAACTTTCCTACCCCTGTTGAAAAAGAATTGACTCCCTGATATTATCATTCCTGTTCCTCAGGTTTGGCAAGAAGAAAAATTTTAGGTTTGCTAAAAGTTGGTGCAGTATTTCATTCAGTGTCACGTTTCCATAGACTTGGGTATGTTCCTAACTGTACCACAACAACTAATTCTGATCCTCAGCTAGGGCACACCACCAGGGGATTTCACAGTGCTTCACAAGAAGGACCAGCACAATGACCTTCATTGTACAATTGGAAAGAATTCAGTATGAAATGTGACTTTGAAAAAGTCACCTGGTAAGCAAAACAGAACAGTGGCAGAGCTAAAAAAACAAAAGTATTTTATGGATCCCAGACTGGTGACATTAGAGTGAGAGAGAATCTCACCTGTTACCTGTCTGTGCCAGGAGCCCAAGTCAATATGAACTCACAGCCCCTGAGCTGTAGACTCTGCTGCTCTGATTTAACTTCTCCCAGCTACACCTCAAGGTTTTTGGGAGCCTTTCATTTACCATGTGCAGTTCTTTCCAAGGGAAAAAAATTAATCTCCCTTATCTTTCACAGGAGCTTTCCTGATCCCTCTTAATCAGTTTTTAAAGAAACCCAACATGCAAACCAACAAAAAGAGATTTATGCAAAACTTGTATTTACATCTGTCCTGAGCAGTTTGGAAGACAGCCACTAAACATGACCATCCACAAAGCCTTTCTGTCCTTAGCAACCCTTCTCCCCTTGGAGAAGGATTTGTTCCTTGCAGAAATGCAGCACATGAAAACCTTGAGAAAGCTGATCCAGAACAAGCAGCAGATCTGAGCAGTGAAATCAATAAAAGACAGAGCTACATTTCAAGGCAGCCCCATCATCTTTGTTACAAAATGATCAGACAAAAACTTATGCAACAAATTTCCATTATAAATCTAAACATATTTTCCCACTTATATCTAAGAAATGTAAAGTGAAAATAAATATGTGAAAAGTAAGTTGCACTAAAAGCTGAGCAAATGGAAATTCAGTTACATAGATAAATTCATGGAGTCCCCAGAGAGAGGGGAACAGAAAAGGTAAAAATAATCAATGAAATAAAAAGAATGTAGAAGGAGCTTTGAATCTACAGCTTTTCCAACAAAAGATTCTGAAAAACATCTTTTTCCATTGAAATGTATTGCTGCAAGGCATGGCAGATGAAAGCCTCAAGAAGATGAGTCATTTGTGAGGTTGTTCAGAGTCAAATACGTGTTTCAACCTCAGTCGAAAACCCAATTAAATGCCTGAAATTGTTTATACCCCTCTCTTATTTGCAATGACTTTAAATTGGAGTTAATAAATGGCATTTTAGTTTGCTCTTCTGTATATGAAGCATTGCTCACCAGTCCTGTGAATTAACTGTTTGCACGTTCTCAAATTGTTTTAGACAGAGGACATTTACAGTGTTTTATTCCAGTTCCCTGTTTAAAACCAGCTACAGAGCAAAATTCTCTAAACATAACTTACGACAGTCTCTTTCATCTTCTTCATCACCACAGTCATCCTGGCCATTGCATCTCAGGTTTATTGGGATACACTTCTGGTTCTTTGTGCACTTGAATTGCCCTGACAGACACACGTGTGTGTCTGTAAATTAAAGGAAAACAAAAAGAATAAGTTAAAAATGATCAAAAGTTGAAAAGATTCAAAGCTTCAAAGGCAGATGAAGAAAAATGACGTTTGATGACAGAGTGTGAAACATGACATTTAAAGAAGTTTGGCCTGTTTCTGAAGCCTGCAGTGCATACAAGCACCTACCACAGTTCAGTTCATCAGAATTGTCCCCACAGTCGTTCTCTCCATCACAGATAAACGCTGGGAGAGCACAAAGCCCAGTTCCACACTGGAAACGTCCTGGCTGACATCTGAATTCAGCTGGGAGAAGACAAAACTACTTATGAATACTACCAGAGCAATGGTTAAAGCCTCACTATTGCTGTTCTTACCCTGTGGACTAATCCAAAAATACCTATAAACTTGTATTTCCTTTATCATCTCAATCTGAGTAGATATTAGTAATTAAAGGGTACACATATGATTGCAAGACTAATTTCAAAGTCTGGTATCTTTCATTTGTGCAGCTCTAGTTACAGTGCTAATGACACAGAGTGAAAACCCCCTGCAGGTTGAAGCTTACCGAAGGCTCAACAGAGACCTCAATGCTCAAGTCTGCTTTTAAGAAATTCCCTATCCCACTGTAATTCTATTTCCCAAGAAAGGGAAATTCCTTCTCCAGCCACTGTCATTAGAAATAATGAGCAATTATGTACCTCTATAGTAATATTATATATATATGCATAGAGTAGCTTAAAATAAAAATCTTATGTAGAATGATTACATATGTCAGAGGTCTTCGTAGCAGGAGAAGAGAACTAATTATAAAATTGTAAAAATAGGGGTGAGGGATTTCAAAACAAAACAACAAAAAAATCGAATTAATTGTTAATTAACCAGAAGATTGTAGAACATACAGAGCATTTTTTTTCAAGTATAAGCTTAAGGAAGGAAGGCAAGGATAAAAGGGAGAATATTGTTATTGCTCAGAAAACTGCACTGAAGAATGTGCATCTAAATGCCTACAATTGCAACAAAACACAAGCAAATGATATTAGAATCCCACATTATTATTACACAGAAAAAAAAAAAAAAGCCAAATAAACCTGTCAGAACTTTGTGTTCATGCAAAGAATCCCAGAACCTCAAAATTAAAATCTTTAGTGAAAACGTAACCGGGATGAAGTAAAGGTTTGAAAGACAAAAAACATGTATGATTTTCCAAAGATCTTAAAAGACTCCGAGACCAAGGAGCACAAAGCAGTGCTGCAAACAGAAATGTCCATAAAAATCCTCTTCCTAAACTTATTTATAAAGTGTTCTATTTGGCTTGGGCCCTGGTGACGGAGCAAGATCCCAGAGCCGGCGCGCACTCACGGCACTCGGCGGGTTCGTCGGAGCCGTCCCCGCAGTCATCCACTGTGTCACACTTCCACCAGAACGGGATGCATTTGTCGGTTTTGCAACGGAACTGCAAAGAGGAAAGGCCAGCAGGAGTAAAAGATTTCATGTTGACATTTGTCCATCCATTTATTTATTTATTTATAAGCAGGAATGGCGCAGTTTAGGAAAATCAGCTCCGCTGTGAGACAGGGGCTTAGAAATTTAAGGTAGAAGCCAATTTTGGATTTAGTTGGAGTCTGCTGTTTGAACTTGTTCAGTCTGTTAACTTGTGCTCGAAAAAAAAGAAACAGAGATTCTCTGCAGATAAACCAATGGAGATTCAAAGCTACTTAGAAAAGAATGCAAGCATCCAAGCTGAAGAGAGATAAAGATGGGCCCCACCGACCTTGGGGCTAAAGCAGACAGAAATACTGAATCTGGGTTAAAAGCACCACATTACAGGTATGTGACTGAAGAACCGTGCAGGCTCATAAAAATTGATAAGACAGTTTAATACATATGCATATGTCTTTTATGCATGTGCAACAGGCTGGGGGATAAAATAGACTCAGGAATTTTTGGAGGTACACATGTCCTTTAAAGGAAGCTAACCCACATGTGTCCAATGCTAAGATAAATCATACCAACCACAACTTTTACAAGTTGTGGAGTGTTTTTTTCTGCAAATCAGCTGCTTGAGGCACTGATGCATTGATAATTTTTTGGCTGTTAATTTTACAAAACTTGTATATTAAATGAAAAAAAGCTCTCCTTTTTTTTATAATGAGAGAAAAATTAGCTTATCTAGGTCAATTGCCAAATAGCATTCAGGTACAATTCAGATTCAGTGATATCAGCAGCTAAGACACAATCATACCACTCACATTCTCTGACATTCCCTCAGTCTAGCAGTATTCTTCAGCAATATTAACACTTTCAAAGAAACAGGTTAAAAGTTTTCATAACACTCTGTTCCTCTCTTAAAAAAATAGTAACTTGTACTGTAATGCAACTTAACAGCTCCTTACTTTCTGCCAGTATTTGGGTTAATTTTTAAGCACATAAATTATCGCTCCACTGAACAAGTTTTGTTAGATGTATTTAATACTGGATGTGCTTAAAACATTAATCACAGATTTATGTTTAAAAGCAAAAATTTGAAAATTTCCACAATCTGAAACAGAACAGAAACAATCATTGCAGATAGATGAGCATGCAGTACCTCAGCACATGGCTACTCAGTTAAATACATCCATGTGCTGCTTGGAAAGCAGAGACAGGATAATTACCATCAGGCTGCCTGTAAGAATGATACACCTGGATGTCTGTGATGGTGTGCCACGAGTTAATCAGGGAGAGCCTGTCCGAGCCAGAGGTTTTGTGGGCACGGCTGAGGGATTTGGTTTTCCCGTCTGTCCAGTAGATGTAGTCCTCAAACAATGTCAGTGCAATCACCCCTGGGATGTCTTGATTAGGGACTGGAAGGAGAGATGCTCAGATTAATGTTCACCCTTGGGAAAGTGCCAGTTAAAATATTCCCCACTGTAACTTTTCCTACTCTTTGTATAAGCAACATAAATTGGCTCTTTTACTGGAATAAAAGTTAATAGAAAACTTCCAGAACATAACATATACATCTCCTGATGCTCTGTTTAATACCCTTTCATACAATTTATAGCATTTTATTTCATCAAAATGTACTGACAAGAGAGACAGGAAAAATAACAAAACATTGGCATTGAAATAATCATTGCAGTAAGAGGGATTATTGAATATTTCTAGCATCACCAACCACACACACACAAAAAAAAAATTAGAAAAATCAACAAAGTGATGATGATAGTCCATAGCTACAGTATCACAAAATTATGAGCCACCATTATTTGAAAAATGATGGAAGGACAAAAGGGAGAAAAAGCTTTGGAGCATTCTTTATCCTTCAGTACACTCCTTAACCTGAAGTATTTGTTCTTGGTAAGCAGTAACTGAATGCCACCTTTCTTTTTTCCTCCTTTAAACATCAATAGTAGCAATCATAGATGTCACAGGAGAATATCCGACCACAATAATTAATTTGTAAATGATAATCTTTTGTTGCTGAATCACCTAACAACTGATAAAGGTGAAAAGGCAGAGCAGCTGTCACATTTAACTAGCACATCTTTAACACCTTTACCTTGTCTTCTGCATTTTTTTACCTGAAAAGTGTTGACACAGTGTAGGCAAATCTCAAATTCCTGTTGGGACATTTTATAGCTCACTGAGATCTGATGACTGCTACTGAGTATATGGAACAACAACTTAGAAAATTCAATTTTCTCTCCAGTACTCCTCCCTGTACTGAGCTCCAGTGCAGGGCATGCTGCCCTCTGGTCAAGGAGACCTTGCTGCTTAGGCCTGAAATCATTTTCCCTTCTTATATGTCTCCATGAACCACATCTATCACACTGAAATAAGAATATGATATTTTTGAAAGAGCTTCAGACCATTTCCAAGAAATCAGTCAAAGTCCAAAGAAATCTTGGCAAATTTAATCTGAATCCTCATTGCAGAGGCAGCTTTGTCACAGTTCCATACATGGTAGGTACAAGAAAAGCTCTTATAATTTCTGTGATTGGAAACATTGTGTGATGTTTCCAATGAGAAATACAAACCAGGCTGGCAGGAGAAGCAGGATGAGACAGCAGAAGCTGCTGCCCTGAATGAGGCACCGAAGCTTTCCATAAAACTAATTATTATATTTTTGCTTCAGTTCTGAGATAGTATTGGTTCCTAAAAATTATGACCCTTGCTTCTACTTTTGGCACCAAATTAAAGATATCAAAGATCCCACTCCAGTCTCTCTAAAGACAAAAAATGTCCTATTTTATCTGTTTTCTCTTTTTCTGATCAAAATTAAGTTCAAAATCAGAATAAAAGGGCATATAAAAGCATTAACATACATGAAGAGATTTAAATAGAAAAAATTATTTTGATTTCATCATCTTTATTATTACCAACCAATGTAAAATACACCTAATAGTCATCCTTATTTTGGATATCCAGGAAGCAAACCCCATATCCTAAGCATAGATATATGAATAAATGCTTATTCTTTGATTTTGTGGATGTTTGTGGGTAGCCAGACAATTTATCTTGCCTTCATTGGATTAGATATACATCAAAATCCAGATGAAACTTTACATTCACGAGCTAAAGGAGATTACCATACACTGCCTGAATTGTCCCATCACACTGCATTAACAGGAAAGCCAAGTTAAGTGTGTGGCACAAAATATTAAATATTACAGTTAGAACACTGCACAAAAGAACATTGTTCATTGACTCAAGTACAATTTTCTTTTATTTAAAGAAAATTAAATTGTGAAAGTACCAGGTTTAAAAGCTTAACTCTTTTAAACTTCTTAAAAATAAACCGACCTTATCAGGAACAATGCAACAACTATTAGACTCTCTTCATGTTCTTTAAAAGAAGAATGACAAAATATATTTCTTTCTAAAAATTGGGTTTCCTTTTATTACCATTTATAGGTATAAAGTTGAAACTGTCAATGGTTTAGCATTCAGGGATTCAGGTTTCAGTTTGTCCTGTCACTATTTTTACTTCTGAGCAACTCTGTAATTTTAATGGGCATTAACTTTTCATTAGGTCACAATCAACACAAAGTTGCACCATTTAAAGCTGTAAAAGCTAAATGTATTTTGTTGTGAAACAAGGTTATTAAAAAATCAATTAAGAAAGCAATGAATAGTACACATATATGGAAAGGAAAATCCATTTGAAGTAAAATAGAATATAACTACAGAATCACTGGACAACTATTTCTGACAAAATTTCTACACTGACCATAAAAATATAAAATTCTTATAAAAGAAGTATTAGTAATAATTACGTAACAGAAAAACTTACAAAAATTTCTTCTAAGCTGACCATAAAACTCAATGCATTTTCTTGTAGAAAATGAACCTGTAAAGCCTGAGAGAGTTTTCTGAAATCAGGCATTGAGTGACCACCAATTCTGACTTACTTTATTGTTTAAGGAATAGTTCCATCATAGCTGAATACAATTCTTCTTTGCCTTTTAGTACGTTATAAGCAAGAAAACATCAAAACTGTTGACATGTAAGAGGTTACAGAATTTACAGTTCCCATTGACTGTGAATGACCAAACAAAAATGGACAGAAAACTGAGGTCATTTTTACATCTGATTATCTGATGGAGCAGTAAAATAGTCTCTCATACTCTTTAGTCTTTGCCTTTGAGGACATCAGTGTTTCACACTTTCCAAAATTTCAGGCACTGAATATTGATTTTTTTAGAAATGTATGGAGTAGAAGAAACACCCACTTCCTTTTTTCATTATTTCCTGTCACTCCAAAAAAGCTTTAGCTGATTGATCTCACCATAAATGACATACAGTACTAATACTGTATGTATAATACTAATTATTAACCCTAATTAATACTAATTAGTAACCCTACAGCAAGCTCTGTGGTGTGAATTGCAGTTTTAAACAGGAGAAGCAGACTCATTGCTCCTCTTTCTTTGGCAAGCACTGCAAAACCAGATTATTTTGTGTGAGCTTAAATTAAAGGCAGGTTAGCCATAAAAAACCACCTCTGTTTCCTCTGCATCAGCTATTTGAAAACATTTTATTCCATTTCAAACCCATTAGTAAGAAAGGAGCATATTCTGTTAAAGCTAAACAATTTACTTTGGTGATTCCTTTCTCCTCCACAACCTCCTCCTCTCAGAGCTGGGCAAGCTCCTTGCAATTCCTCCTCTTCCAACACACCTGGAACAACACACTTGCCGACTCTGATTCTCCAGTGTTGTTTCATTTTACCCACAAATCATGGATTTTCTGACACTGAATGCTAATCCCAAACAGGGCTTGACCACACAGGTAGATGAGAGAAGGGGCAAGAAAGAGGAGGCAGAAAGGAGAAGGAATGCACAGACCTTCCAGAAAGCTGCAGAAAATGGGAAGAAAAAACACAGGCAGGTAATAAAAGGGAAAAACGAGGAGGCTTGTAACAGATCAGAAGTGGTAGGAAATAAAAATTATTAGATACTTGAAGACAAAAATGACAATATATAATACAATAAAGGAAGATAAAGTGCTGCAAGAACTTAAGAGAAGAGCCACAGGAGGGAACATGGTTATGTAGACACATAAGAAACATGACAGACTCAAAGTATATCTGTCTCGCTCTCTCCTGCATTTTGTATCAATTTTGATCCAAGAATATAAATTCATAGGCTGTAAGTCATATTTGTGATACAAATGTTTACTTTTCTCTGAAAAGTGAACTCTGCTTCCCTTATATTTTCTGAGCACATTTACTTAAGTATAAAAAAAATGTTCATTAGACTTCAGGAATGAAAATCATTCCATCTAGGATTCCTGAGCTAGAGAACCTGAAGCCATACAGAAGTGAAGCCCAGCTCCCTTGGCTCTTATTGAAACAGAAGTTTTTCCATAAGTAAAAGCAAATACAATAAGTCAAATAATAATTTAAAAGGTTTCACTGGCGGATGGTAAAATCAATGTACCAAGAAAAAGTGTCCTTTAAAGGACAAATGTTGACCCCTTCTAAGACAAAAACAAAATTATCAGTGCCCTATCATGTCCAGAAGATGGTTGATCACTTCCAAGACAGAAAGAGATGTGTCCCTTCCCTTTCCAAAAACAAGGGACTGCAACCTTGCCCTGCCCTTGTGCAAACATTACAAAAACAGAAGGGGTGAAAGTTTCCTGTTAGGCTCTTCCCAAAAATTCACCCAGCCAGTGCTGGGAAGCCATTGCTAAAGGTAATTAATTATTGTTAAACAACAATTTAAATTACTTCTAGCTCCCTGTGGCATTAGAGCAGTTTTCTGTTCAAGAATTTTGGCACCCAAACACAGAAAATTTACATGGGTGACCCAACCTGAAAAAACAGGCTATACTATTTTGAATTCCACTCCCTGAAACTTGATTTTCTGAACTGCAATAAAACAGAAATAAAAAGCCTACTGACATCTCGATCTAAATGGAACCAGTGGTAATCTCCTAGGAAGGATTACAAGCCCTCCAAAGGCAAATTGCATCAAGGAAGAACAACACTTAATAAGAAAATAGCAATTAAACCTACAAAACCAAATAAACTTGGAGATTGCTGATCTCTTCTGCAGCATTCCTGGCCCCGACTGTCCTCTTGCCAAGTGAACTTCCTTGTAGCTGTTTTTATCTCATATATCTCATTTTACATTCAACTTGGAGCCTCTCTGAGACACAGTCAATACTTTTTTTATTTCCTATACTACTTACTTCTGATGCTTATTCCCTTTGGTAAAGAATTTGAAGTGCTTAGTCCATAAAATTAATAATGAATAATGACAATAAGATTATCTCTATTAAGCTTGTGACAAAGTGTGCAGTTCTGACAGATATAATTAAATTTAAGTATATTACATTGCATTATATATTACATTAAAATACAGTATTTTAAAGATATTTTATAATCATTATTACATTTATTAAATTGACACTTGGTTTAGAAACCTAAACCTGTCAAACTCAATGAACAGAAAAAAAATATTAATGGAATATATAGATTAAGTCTATATATAAACTATATATATATATATAATTATAAATATAGAGAGGATGTTATAGGATGTTATTACTCATATCTTTAACAACATGTCCATGCATAAATATTTCTTTCTGCAAAATTAATATATACATCACAAATCCAGACTGGGTTAAGAATGGAAGATAAAAGTCCTAGCATACAGTGGTGGGATATTTTGCCAGTATAAAAACACAACTGAAACAATGAAAACAGAGAATATTTCAGTACAACAAACTCACACAGAACTTGTTATACATCCCCAAACTGCTATTACTAAAGAAGCAGGAAATTTAGCCTTAAATATAAACATCTTAAGGCATTCATGTGTTTGAGATATTAAAGCTCACTATTAGATATAACAACACCATAAGAAAAGATGCATAAATTTTTCAAAATCTGCCTATAAAAACAATTGATAAAAACTAGGAATGCAATATTTTATTGTCCCACTTTAAAATGTTTTATTACCTTCTTTAATTCACTGTGAGCAGCTGTTTATATGCCAGTTACTCCATGGCAGTACAGAGCAGTAATAAATTACTCTCAAATATACACAAGTCACTATTTGAGTGGAACAATTGTTTGTGCTAGTGATTTTCAGATTGACCTGCCTGCCAGCCCCTCACCTTAGACTCCTGTCTTGGTTTTGATACCCATTCCCAGATACCCCCCAAGCTATTCCTTCTTTTATATTTCCCTCTCTTGCCACCATCCAGCTGTGAGGACATAAACCACTGGGCCACTTTGGTTTATCTCATTTATCTTCTACTGCAACCATGGGAGCTGTAAAACACTGCAACTCCCTTGATCAAAATCCTCCTGTTTTCTATTGTGTTCATTGGAACAGGGAGAAAACAGACAATCTGTGGTTTATATTCTCTGTCCTGATTGCACCCTGACAGGAGCAGCTGCATGGAAAGTAATGCCCATCCCTTAAAATTTGTGATGTCACAAGTCCAGCTCATGGAGAAGTTTCAAGTATAGTGAACTATTTTCAGAAGTTTATAATCTAATCTGAGTATATTTCACAAGACCAGAATATACAGAAACCAACCTGTTGGCAACCTTTGATGCCTCAGATTTTATCTCTTCTATTTTTCAGATTCTGTGCTGCTTTAGTGTGCAGTTCTGAGCTTCATATTAGGGGATGGTGAGCTCTCTGCACAGAGTAGGGAGACGAAACAATCCCTTTTTTTTTTTTTTTTTTTTTTTTTTTTTTTTTTTTCAGTATAAACCAAAAACCTGACACAGTTTAAGGCCTAATCTCAGAGAAGTTTCTGTACTTCTTAAACTGGACTGCCAGATTTCCCTTTAATAATTTCATTTTACTAAAATGCTCATCTTCAAAGGGAATGGGGCAATGCAGGCAGCTCTGGGATTTAGGAGCCCTGAAGGTTGGGAAAACCTGCATGGAGCAACCAGATACCCAGGGAACTGTGAAGCCTGCATCTCCTCTGGACTGTGGGAACAAAAAGCAGCTAAGTCTGACAAATTCTTAATTTTTTTATTTATTTTTTTAATGCTCACATAAGTAAACCAGCTTAGTGCTTAGCCAGATTAGTGCTTCAACACTTGCTTAATCATTTACAGGGTATAACATTTGTGAATGCTGCAGTGCTGAATTGGCTAAGCTCTAAAGACAGTTTATATAACCAAACATTAAACTTCAAACAGCTCAGCAAGGTCATCGCTGCCCCAGCGCCAAGAAGAGCTCCCAAGCACTCTAAGATTTCTGGCCTAGTTAGCATGTTTTCAAAATTCTTACTAGGAGTCTCTTGGCAATTATAAAACACAATTTTGCTGTTGAAATGCAGAGGAGCTTTACAAGAGAAAAGCAGCAGATGCTCCTCTCAAAAAGCTTTAAGGTTCAGAAGAAACAAACAAATTTTAAAAACCCCATACTTGTTGAAGAGATGTTAAGACCAAGATCTAAATACATGTAAGCTCTCATTGCATGTAATAAACACTCCCTGGTTTAGCAGACAGCATGTCAATAATTAGCCCAAGATTGTTGTGTTTATCCTAAATTATCTGATGTGGAGCACAGAACACTGCACACTGTCTCATACCATCCCTTAATGATATGAAATCCACTAATTCTTACAAGTAACTTATTTGCTGGGTCTTTTGAAATCCCTGTGGCATTTTCTGACACATTTTGTAACAGACAATTTAAAATCCAAAAATCATAGTCTCAGGAAAAAAACCTTAGAGCAAGCCAGCCTTATCCTCAGAGGTCACAGAAACAGGAGAGAAAATGATTAGCTTGCCATTAGGAGCACTTCAGATTTCATCACTCACACCATTCCTGTTCAGACTTTTCCCTCTCCTCCATGAAAATGTCTTTGTGGTCACCATATCTGTGCCTTTATCCTTCTCCATTCAAAAACACAAAGAATAAGAACAAACTCAACCATCTCCCCCTTAGTTAACTTTGACAATACATAATGTCCAAAATGACAATGGAAAATAGACCATGAAATCCATGTGAAAAACATGCCTTCAAGGAACACAGTTATCACAAGAGATAAAACCTAATCTTTCTCATTTAAGTGCTTATCAGTGTGGATTACAGATATCAGAAGGCCAAGGGGGATCACAGTTCCAAACACTGAACTTGAACACTGAGTTTCCCCTATTAAAATAATTATTTTACAATGGATAAATTTCATCGTCCAAAATATTTCTAGTCTTGTGCTGAATCACAAAGGAATTAATTTTTTTTTTTTGGTTGGTTGTTCCAGAGAAAGCAGGAAGAAAGGGAAAAGACTTTGATTAAAGGCAAATTGATCATTATGTGTGAACTCTGCAAAACTGCCAAAGCTCCCCTTGGAGCACCCACGGGGCTGTTTCATCTCTTTCAGACACCAAGAATTCTATCACTGTTCCGTTAAATCCACAGAAACTTTTCTACAACTTCATTTTCATTTGTTAACGATGTTTTGAGTGGAACTCCTGACAGCAGAAAGCGACAAGAGGCATTAGGTGTGGGCAGGTGGGAGAGGATCCAGACAAGGGCCACAAAGATGATCCAAGGCTTGGGAAGCCACCATGAGAGCAAAGGCTGAGAGAAATGGGTTTGTTCACTCTTGAGAAGAGAAACCTCATTACCACATCCTGGCCTTTAAAGAGGGCTGCAAAGAAATGGAGATTCCCTTTTTACATGGAAAAGGTGAGGGGTGATGGGAACAGGTTACTCTTGGGAAGATTCCCACTGCAGACAAGAGGAAAAATTTTCACAATGAGAATATTGGAATATCTTCCCAAGGAAATGGTGGATTGGACACTTCTAAGATGCAGCTGGACATGGTTGTGAGTCATCTAGACCATGCTTTTCCCAGAAAAGATTGAACTAGGTGATCTGTGAGGTTGGACTAGGTGATCCATGAGGTCTCTTCCAACCTCGTCCTCCACAATGATTGCCTAAGGAAAAAAATCTGCTTTCACATCATTTAAATACCTCAGGATCTTTCTCCCAAAGCTCAATTCTTATGGATTGAATATTTATACACCATCTGGACTTCAAAGAGACATGTCCTCAAAAGCAGCACGATACCAGCTTTACACAAAGTCAGTATTGCTTTTGGAGCTTGCCTCAGATACTTCACTGGTACCAAATTTGGATAAATTTGCTGTGGCATTGTGACAAATTTCCTTCTTCTCCAGGATCAGACATCCTGAGGAGAAGACATTAACTCTGTGGATATGAAGCAGTTGAAACTGATTTTACCCAATTGTGCAGGAGAACCTCACAGGCTGGAGACCAAGGCAATGGACACTGAAGATGATCTGACTGGAATTTTGCAGCTATCTCCTGAGTTTAGTAACAGGAGGACATTTTTAGGGAAAGAAAAATTCTGAAACTCTCAGGCTGAAAGAGAAGATGGTGAATGGTTTGACCACCGCAACAGTTTAGGGCTAAGGGAGACACACTGGCTATTATTTAACTCTTTCCTTTGAAAGTTGCAGAAAGAAGAGTAAGAGGATAATTTTATGGGAATGAAAATAGAAGGATAGCAGCACAGGGAATGGCATCAAGAGGAGTAGGGAGCTTTGCTTCCTCTGTCAGAAGAGCAGACTGTCAGTAGGAATCCAGCTCGGGGCTATGTCTGAGCGAGTGCTGCTTAGGTGAGCAGGTTACAACTGTCCGGTGTTTATCCCAAAAAAACCATGGACATTATGCTGAGAATTAATGGGAATGTTTACAGCTCTCGTAGCTACTGCTAGAGTGTCTCCAATCTCCCATCTCAGACAACTGCCGTTGAATTATTCATGATGTATTTATAACCTACAATTCATGAATGTAAGGGCTAGAAAAATAAAGCAGTTATTTCATCAACTGGATTTGGAGAAGACCTGAAGGTACCCAGTACGAGACAAAAGCCTAAAAAAGCCCAGATCCATGAAGTTTTACCAGCAGTATAGCAGTGCTGAGGTTTGGGTAAAGCTTGTGGAAGGAGCTCAGGTAACAATTTTGTCTCAAATAAAACCTCAACAAAAACTTAGTAGACTGATACTATTTAATATATTTGAATTTAAATGAAAGATCTTTAATTATACCATTGGAATATGAGAACAATTCATCATAGTGTAGAATTTTCTTTTTGAATACTTTACAGATAAATGACACAAGCTTTTTAATTACCTGTCAGGTGAGAAGCAAAACACAGGGATAAAGATTAGTTCATTACATAAGTATTTCAAAAGTTATTATTTCACCCATCTACCAGGAAAGCCCCAAATTACATTTGATATATTGGCCTCATGCTGAGCAGACTTATAGCTTTTCTAGGCTTTCTGAAGTAGGAGAAAAGGCTGATTTTAGCCCCCTATTCTGACACATGGCACAGAGGATCTATCCCTTCTACTTTTACTCATTTTGTAACTTAAACAAGAACGTGACTATATACACCAGAGTATGAAATTGAAAGAGTGCCTCAGATTAATGAGTGTGTTCTTAGAGCTTCTTTTACTATTTGTCATTTTTCCCACAAACACATAGTACTGCACATTTGAAAACTATTCATATCCAAACAAAAATGAAAAGAAGATTTTAAAATATGGATAAAAGGAAAAAAATCATCTTGAAAAAAGTTTGAAAGGACAGTTTTTATATAATTATATATAACATGGAAAGCATCAAAAAGAAAAAAAAAACCAAACAACTGAAGTGTTGACCAACCTTTATGTCTGTGAGATCCATCCATGTCAGAAAACTCAATGTGATTCTCATCAGCCCAGTACAGTCTGTGGTTGACATAGTCTATGGTGAGAGCCATAGGTCTGGATATCTGTGTTTCTATAACCACAGCCTGCCTGGATCCATCCATCCCAACGCGGCCAATGTGAGGGGACTCACAGCAATCGATCCAGTACAGGTATCTGTGGTACAAAACACAGCAGCTGAGTAACTGTGATGCCTCAGGTTTTAGCTTTTTTATGTTTCAGTTTCTGTGCTGCTTTAGTGTGAACTTTTGAGCTTCATATTAGAGGATGGTGAGCTCTCTTCACAGAGCAGGGAGACAAAACAATTCCTGCTCCAGCTGGGGACCAAACGGACAAATGATCCAAATCTCAGGCCCAAGAGCACAAACAATAGTGGAATGGAAAAAAACAAGAAGGATGGGACTTCATAACCTAAAGCTATAATTGGACAATTAACTCTAATACGTAAATGGACCAAAACTTATCAAAATTAAGGACCCCATGACCGGTTGTGCATTTTGTGACCATTTTGGTTCATTTGGGTGTAGCCCTAGCTGGGCTCTTGTGCTGCCCAAGGTGGATCCATGAAGGCCTTCTAATAAATCCCTACTTTGTTCTTCAGCTCTGTCTGGTCTCTGTTCTAGGGCAGCCTACACAAGGCATCAGCAGCAATAATTGACCAGAGAGGTTGTGGCTGCCCCATCCCTGGAAGTGCCCAAGACCAGGCTGGATGGGGCTTTGAGCAACCTGGGATAGTGAATGGCATCTCTGTCCATCTTGGAGGTTTGAAACTGGATGATCTTTAAGTCTCTTCTTAATCAAACCATTCTGTGACTCAATGCTTAAATTATTTAGTTGATCTCAACAATAAATCAGTAATTACTTTACAATATTTCCATCTTCCAGATAAATCTTTCATTTTTCTGGACCTGTCTCTAAATAGGTGTGCTGAATATAAAGGGTTTGAATAAGAATCCCCATGCTAAATGTGATTTTATTAAATTGATGATGGACTAGTAAAATGTGTATTTAAAAGGCTTAGTCTTGATACCTTAGAATTTGAAGCATCAGCCAAACTGGACTTTGTGAATCTCACATCCTGCATAAATGGATCATTACTAAATTTATCAGAAATATGATATTGCATCTGCTTCTTTTTTTTTTGACACATATTTCAAAACTTTTTTTGCTGTTAACAGCCACATAATGCAAATTGAATTGCTTCAATAAGTACTATCTCCAAAACATTAAAACAGTTTCTCGCACAGATAGTTTAAAAATGTGTGAAACACTGAGAGAGACTGTCGGAAAGCTGAACAGAAATTTCCCCCTCAATATGCTATTTAACCACAATGCAGAGCGCGTTTGCCATAAAGAAAGAAAAATCCCATTATTTAGCACGTGGATGCATGTGGCTGCTGTTGTGTGTCGTTACTCAGAGCCTCAAGGACAGATCTTTCCAGCTGGGAAGCTGATTCTGCTCTACAGGCTTTGGACAGGCTCTCCAAAATCCAGATGCAGCTCATATTCTTAAGAACCACCTGGAACCGAGTTTGTGTGCAGGAGGAAATGGTGGCCCTAAGAACAGTTACAGGTGTCCTACAACACACAGGTGCAATATGCTGGCACCCAGCCTGCTCCACACCAGCAGCAGAGGGAGGCAACTTTCTCCACTCTCTCCAACAGAAAATGTTTTCTTTGGAAACAAACTGCATGGCAGCGGCAGGATAATTCACTAAACATTTCTCATTTGTGAGAAAAAAAAAAACAAACCCAAGATACAAGTAACACCATTACAAATTATAACTCTGAATTCGAGTTTGTATTTTCAGTAAAATTCTATATGAAAATAAATTAACAAAGGCTTATGTTTAGTAATAAAAATATAATAACAGCTTTGCAAAGCTGTCTATACACACCAAGAAGAAACCCAGTAAGTTTACTATGCCTATGTATTTATACATCTAAGTCTACCTGAAAGACTTGGACTCTGTGTACTAACTTTGCAGAGTGATTTTTGCATACTCAGGGATGCCCAGGCAACCACAGAAAGATCCCATGTATTCATCTCTTGAAAACATTAAACAAAAGTCTGCATCCTCCCTCCCCAATTTTACAGGGAAGAAATGGCACAGTTGCAAGAAAATTAAATTCTAGTTCTAAGAAATAGTAGAAAATAGCTTTTATCTTAAAAAAATAGTAAACTAGACAGGTTATATTTTTATGCAAGGAAAAACACTGATTTTCTTTGTTTAGGTAGAGTCCAGACCAACACAACAACTTTCTCCTATCACTGAATATTAGATTTAAAAAAAATCCCAAACAAGCAAAAAACTAAGTATTATTTCCTATGTATTTTTTTAAAAAAGATTTTAATATCAAATCAGGAATAAGTAGGAAGTACTTAAAACTGGCTGCTTCATACCCAGCTTGAGGATCTAAGGACAAATCTCTGGGAAACTTCACTCTCTTGCTCACAAGGACGGTTGGGTACAAGCCATTGAGTTTAGACACCTCAATAATTCTCTTTTCTGTATCAGACCAATAGAGATTCTTCCCAATCCAATCGACAGCCAGGGCATTGGGAACAGCTGTATTGTGAACTACCTGGAAAAGCAAAAATTACATTAATTATTTATCTAAATAACTGGGAAAAGGAATAATAATTTGAGAGTTACTGATGCCGTGATATTGAGAGACTGGATATTTGATACAGTGACATAAAGCATGTAAAAATTGGGTATCATTTACTGCTAAACACTGACACTTTTCAGGTAATGACACTTCTTAAGTAGCTACAACAATGTGACACTTTTGTCCTAGTAAGGGAGAATGGAGCATACTATGGTATTGTAAAGAGGAAACTACCAATGTCTCTGTATTATGCATAAACTTTTCAAAACTTTTGATCTTTCATTTTTCATCTTAAGTTTCTAGTTTTCTCTTAATGTAAAAAAAAAAAAAATTACAATAAATTAATCAAACAAAACCAAACTTTTCTCCCTTTCACTATTTTATTTTTTGTTCCACAGAACAGAGTGGAGATGAGGCTGCCCTCCCCACAGCGTGCCCTTGAGCACATCTGCTGCTCATCTCCCCATTTCTCTCAGCAGTCTCCATCAGCATATCTTTCATTTTAATGTCACAGTAGTGCCATATGTCATCGTGACAGAGAGACCACGAGAGCACTCAGAGTTGCTGCCTGGAAAGGAAATACTGTGCTTTTATTTCCAGCATTCATGCAGCAGAAGAATGAGGAACTTCCCTAGAATTAGTTAAATTTCAAAAGGACTACATTGTTAAGAGACAAAAGCAATTTAGTCACCTACTGGAAAGCCCACAGACTACTGATAGGGATGTGTTATTCTCAGGGTTTTTGATGACTTGGATAATTCTGGAACTTGAACAAATTCCTCTAGATATATGTGATTACAAATCTCATCACAGCATGAGTCAGTCTGGCTTGTCTGGGAGTACTTCATGACAAGTGTTCAGTAATATTCGAATATTCACAATCATTTGAGTCCAATTTCTTCTAGGCTTGAAAATTCTATTCCTGACAAGATCTATCCTGACTATTCCATTCCTGATTAAGTCCTGATTAGGTTTGTGCAACTAGAACTTCAGGAAAAAAAAAAACCACAAATCAGAAAGCAATACTTGAAAATGTATGAGATTTCTTAAGCACTAATAATGGGTTTATTACTCTGGTGTACATTCTAATTTACTCTTATCTTTATCACCAACAGCATGTGCACCAGAATATAGACTTCATGTATAAACCTGTATTATATATAACTGAATGTGCTAGTTTTTAAATTTATTTACCATCTGAAGACATGGAAAGGCCTTCAAGATAAGAAGGGATATGGTGAGATGCTTTAAATCAATTTTATAGTTATGAATATGTAAAAGCACCTTCTCAGGTTGTTACATAATTTATCACCTTATAAAATCTTTTTAAAAGTTAAATTCCAGGATACATTGCTTTCCTAATGGAAATAAGAGGTTCTATTTTCTAGAAGCTCCACACTACCAGCTTCACCAGTTTATAAAGGAGTAATTGCAGCAACTGCTGCACTGGCACAAGGGACATTTCATGCAGAAATGGATAACTCTGAAAATCTAGGTAGTGGTTTAGCTGTCTAAACACTACACCAGAGCACCACCAAAATCATGAGTCTCTCTTTCTGATGACTTCGGAGGGAGAGTCACTTCAACCTGTCCCAGTCACTGAGACCACCAGTGTGGCACTTCCTGTGCATGGTCCAGCTTCTGCCTGCATTTCCCACTAACATGTGAATCTAAACTCCACAAAACACTGCTAACAGCTGACCACAGCCATGTGAAAAAGCTGGCATTTCAACTCACTAAGTATCTCCTCCATGAGCAGAGGAGGAAGAAAAATGAGATGCCATCAGGCTTCCCAGAGCTGGTGCGCTGAAGAAATGCCATCTCCTGCAAGGGGAACCCGAGGCAATACATCAAATAGCATCACTTGCACTGAGAGCAGACCTATTTATAGCTAAGAATTACACAACAAGGGGAAAAATATAAAAATGAGAGATCCATCAGGGGAAAAAATCAAAAAAACACTCTCATGAGAAAACGACCCCATTAAAAGATGCAAACAGGTTTGCTAGATAACGAATAATAACACAAGCATTTAAATAATTAAATAAATAATCATAATAATTTCATTTGAACTAATTTTTAATAATGTCAGTTATTAAGTATTTCCTATAGCAACCTAATAAAAAAAAATCAAAGAGCCACAAAAATTTGGCACTGCCTTAATGTTACTGACAGACCATTCAGGTTAGACTACTGATTAGCTGCAGTATATAATTCTTATTGATTTTTTTCACCTTTTTTTTTTTTTTTAGCTTTCAGAGGCCAAATCTGGGCCTAGTTTTTCACAGAAAAAAACCCCAGTTTTTTGTATGAAAATTAAATGGACTTATTTTTCTGATTATTGCTCTGAATATGGCATCCTATATGAACAAAATTTTCATCAACATGACACTTGTACAAATTGCAAATGGATGGAAAAATGAAATATCCTCCATGTCCTCATCCTAATTTTCTTCTAGTGGTTGTTCAGCTTTCTGATACCTTTTCTTAAAAAATGAAATTAATAATGAATCAGTAGAAAGCAATTTTTTTATAGTCTTCTACCTGGTTATTGGAACGTTTTTAACTGGAAAAAATTCTTTGTTCTTGAAACAGTGAAGATTAGAAATAAAGAGTCTGAGTAATCTCCAGCCCTTATATAATACTGAATCATCCCAAAGGGACATAAGCTGAGGAGGATGCTTTGGAAACTGTTTAAAGACAATAAATATGATTCAAGGATTTAATGGATTTTGAACCCCACACTTGCCTATCTTCTATTTTTTTCCCCACACAGGTAAAACTTCTGAGTGCATGCTGGGTTTCACTTTTGCCCCTATGCAATCAGATTGCCAGAAGCTGCTCATTCACTTGCTTCTTTTTCTTTTTAAGAACAATTATTTTGGTGTGAAGGATGCAAAGGCTCACTGGCTCCAAATGTTCCCTGGAGCCAGGGAGTTTCAAACCCTGACTCATAAGGAGCAAAGCTGATGCACAAGCTGAGAAGGAAAACCACAAATCTTTTCTCTCTGCATTTTTTTTGTTCCTTCTTTGCACACCAATATTCACAGGATATGTTGCTGCTCATTTAACTCTGTGTTTCAGAAGGTCAGACATAATAGAATAAACAAAGCATTCCTTACTGCTTATCACCAGTTCTCGGAAAATGTTCACACAAGTCAACAAATGTGCTTTGTAGTGGATTTGTGAACTTAATCCACTACAGAGCCAGAACAGGCTGTGCAGAAATGGGAGTGCACTTTTACCCTTGACAGCAAAGACAGTGAGTTATTTTAATTATCAGTGTAGTGGAGGTGAAACAAAAACAAACTGAAGATCACAGGAAATGTTATACAGGAAGAAATAATACACCAGTGTATTTACACAGCTTACACCTAACTATAGCTCTTTTCTTCTTTGGCATCCTGGAAGCCACATGGAACTGCCAATTCAGTAAACTGTCAGATAAGTCATAAGGAATTTAGCTCCTAAATACAGTTCTCCTTGCCCCTATCTTTACTTCAAATAAGATACAAATGCAATTAAATTTTACTAGGACTTGCTAGCTCACGCTGCGTTTGTATTCATACACCAAAGCCTCACAATCTGGGTTAAATGTATGAGGGAGCATTTCCCAAAGCACTCAAAAAATTTAATTCTAGTAGTGACATTATTAATCCTCAATTACCTTGATGTCACTTCCATTTAAAGACATTCTGTTTATGCGACTGCCATTTGGTCTGCTGGAATCAATCCAATAAATGAACTCTTCTCTGTAGTCAAAGTCTATTGCAATCACATTGTTCAGCCCCTAAAAACAGAAAAAAAGGTCCATTTATTCAAATGTTTGAACACAAACTGCTGGATAGCATTCAGAATGCAAAACATAGTTAATATTCCTAATGCTTTATTTTACTGTCTGCATATTTCTGAAGCACTTCCCTCTCATTTCCATGCATTACTTGTAAACAGAGTAAGACAAAGTCTGCAACAGAAATAAATATGGTGACAAATTAACTGTGTCACTTCAAAAAATGCAGATGATACATGAAACTAAGTGAGGCTCCTGTGTTTTTCTGTACTCTGATTTAAATGAAATTTAGCAGTAAATACTTCTAATTTTTGCTCAGTTTCACTGCTGATTACTACCTTTAGCCTTTCTTTAGCAAACTAGATGGGAGGATCAGAAATAGTATAATCTTTATGATTATGACATTTAAATAATGAAAAAAAATCCTTAGTAATATAAATTAATCAGGAATTCAAAATGGTGGTGGTGCAAAAAGACATTAATGTTAATTCCTGAATGAGGAGGTTTTGACTTCTTAGATGTATTGTATGTATACATATACTATACTATATAGATATACTATATACCTATAGTATTATAGGCACTCTCTCTATATATATATACATGTATTTATATATATATGTGTGGATATACACAGACACAGTGGTAGATACAAAAAGCATGAAAGTGGGAGATCCAGCAGGAACCTGGGAATCTCCTATGGCACAAATTACAAAGCCAACACATTTTAAGAGAGAGTGGTGATTATATCTGAGGTACTCCACCCTGGGAGGAGCAGTCATACAATAATGGCTTTTCATCCCAAATGGCAGATAAGGAAGAAGAGGGCTGCATTCAGATGATGCCTCTTATTTCCTTATCTGCCCCATAACCTGCTGAATGTTGTGATATGTAGTGAAATCACAATTATCCTTAATATGCCAGGGTGTTGTTATCAATGAAATACGGAGCAGCAGCGCTGAAAGGAACGGATGCGGTCTGTATTCCCTCTATAAATTCAAGGTCAGTTAATCAATTCCCTTATCAGCCCAACGGCATCCTGCTCTCAGGTAGATCAGCAGCCTCCCTGTTTAGTGTATTTCATTGCTGGGAAGGGATGTGCAGGACCAGCCAGCTCCAAAATAAACAACTAAGGACAACAATATTTAATCGTACAGAAACTGATACACGGCTTATCCGCCACCTACTGCTGTGTAATTACTGTAAATCTACCTTTTGATCAAAATGTACAGGAAAAGAGGAGTTAGGCTGCACAAATCATCATTATAAAAAGCCTGAAACAATTCAGTGTAGGAAGACCACTCTCATTTTTCAAAAATATCATATACATGCAGACACTTTTCACAAAACCAGCTGCAGCTCTGTCACTTGTAACTGGGCTGCAAACCACTTGTCCTGTCTCTTTTCCTCCTCTTAGTATAATTGCATCTACAGAGAAACCCCCAGCCCAAATTCTTAACCAAGGAGACAAAAGGTCAACGAACACAAAATATTATTTAATACCATTTTATAACATTCTATAAATCAAAGCCAGCAATTTGTAAAAAAATATGGCCTTATCTTTACATATTCCACAGCACTGTAAAAGTTTCCTAATGAGAGAATTGACTTCCTGCACTTTCGTTTCATGTGTTTTATTTTGGGTCAGCTTAATTTCAATTTTTATCAGAACATCAACTGCAGATAAAAAATTCTGTACACCTGCAACAGAGTTTTCTGTCCAGACATAATTTCCTCTTTATCATATACATATCTCACTTAAGCCCTCCTAGCATAATTCTTTGTCATTTCACAAGTAATCTGCTTTTTAGAAGGAATAGGGAAGATTTCAAATGGCATCAGCTGACTTAGTCTCTCATCTTAAACCTGTGGGTCTGTTTCTGTTACACACAGCACACAATATATCCTTGGCTGTGATTTGTGTTCCCTTGGTGCCCCACTTGAAAACATGGAGATAAAAATCACAAATAATGAGGAGGAAGATTATCTACTCTGCCTATTGAAACCCTGAGGATTTTGATGACTAGGAATGAAGGAAATGGAAAGCAAAGGCAATACATGAGACACAATTCAAACAGTTGTATTGTTTATGCGTATTTGAAAAAAAAAAAAAAAGAAAGAAAAAGAAAATAGAGGAAAAAGCTGGCACATAACTCAGAGAAGACTGAAGAAGCTCCTACTTTCAGCTCCTCTATTCTGAGTTTATATGAACAACTATTAGAATGGTAATCACAGATCAAATACACAGAGAGAAGGGTGGGTTTGCTCCTCTGCCAGAGCCACTCTGGTGTTTGCCAGATGTGCAGGAAAGAGACAAATCCATTATGGCTCTACAAGCACACAAGGATGTCCTTGTGAGGGACACAACCCCCTGTCCTGCTGGTAAAGATTCCTCTTTGGCTTTCACATCAAATGCTGCCTTTGCAGGAGCAAAGACCAGTGGGCTCAACAGCAGAGGTGTTCATCAGCCCAGTGAAGGAATGGAAGATGGAAAACACATATTTTGTTCAGTGGCTGGAGCTGCTCCCTAATGCATTGAAGAGGAGCCCATTGAATTCAGGACCATCTGCCAGCACCAACCACGAAGAAAATTTCCTGTTGCTCCCCTCTTTTCACAGGCTTCTATAAACAGATACACCAGCAAAAGAGAGAGGCAGTGAGATGCAAATGAGAAGGAATCAGAAGGATTTCAGGAGAACAGACAGACTTTCACAATGTCTAAGCTTAAATAAAGGCAATGCTTCATTCAAGATGGCTAATTTCGTAATTACTGTTGTGAAGACCTGAGCACCTCTCTTGTGACATTTAGGTGCACAGCATAGTGACAAAAGAAGTTACAAAAAGCCCAATGATATTGATGGGGAGTAAATAATTTCCTAGTGTTACTGCAATTGATCCATTAGTATTCAAGGAAATCAATATTTTTATTAAAACATATTTTGGAAATCTAATCTGTGGTAAATAACTACACTTGGGTGAAGCATAGAAGGATAGCAGACTGCTAAAAATGGCAGCTCTGTATTTGCTGGGTGACTTTCTATTTTTGCAGTTTTTCACTTTTTCTTTTCTCTGTTATAACATTTTAGAGTAATTACTTTAAAAATTAGATTTACACAAAGATAAGAGTTCACATTTTGTAATACCATAAGTATTGGGATGGCCTGTCTGGAAATAGATTTAGATTATGACAGTAAGTGGTCCAAATAATACATGGCCAAATAGGTGGGGATTTTTGGTTTGTTTTTTTTTTTTTTTATTTTAACTGAAATAGACAAATTGCACAAAACACATTGTGATGGAAGAGGATCACAAATAACATAATTTTTCAGAACATCAGAATGACTGACAAAACAACTGCCTGAGCTTCAATCATGTAAAATCCAGACAAAATAGTCAATTACAAGTATTGTAATTACTCTGAAGGTACTGCAGTTGTTCTGTGGTGCACACAATGCCAATTATAGGATGATGTTTCTGTCAGTTGCAAACTTTAGAAAAAAATAAAAGTATTGAGTTAAACTTAGAGCATGGTACTATGGTTATACCTGTTTCAACAAAGTGTAGTTGGATCCATCAGTGCTAATTTTTCTTATCTCATGATGATCAGCCAGAATTAAGAAAGGTTCCTCATCTAAACCCCGGGAGAAAGAATATATTAGACTAGCTTTTACGTTAATTTATGGAAAATCAGGAATACAATGCTGAAATACAGATGGCTTGAAAAATAAATGTTACATGCTCTGATCAATGTTATGGATGAAAGAAATATTTAAAACATTCAAATGCTCCAAGAAAGATCAATGATGCAGTATAAAAATGAACAAAGCAATCAATTAGTATATATTTCAATGCAATTTAATTCTTTTGCCTTTGTAATATGGGAACCACACTGTATTTTAACATAATTTAATGTCAGATTAAATGGGAGATAGATTTCATTCCATATGTTTTAATTTCAACTTAATTTTAACTTTCAGTTTAACACTGACTACTAATTATGGTTGCAAACGAAGCATGTTTTGACCATTGCTTTTTCAGATTTCATTAGTCTGAATGGTACAGTGAGAAAGAAACCTACTCATAAAAACCTTGATTGTTTAAGTTTGAACTGAAGCCAGATTTAACATAGAGTTACCCTGGCTTTCTAGTTTATAAAAAATATTTACTTTCAGATACTCATTCATAAAATCACTGAAACATCTCTGACACTAACATACATAACTCTAAAAATATTTTTTTAAGGCTGTCTTTATTTTAGCTCTATTGAGAGACACCTCAACTAAAAAAAAAAATAAAAAGATTACCAGAGATAACTAAAAATGTATTAAAGGCTTTGTATCTTTGCTCTTGCACTCTAGAATGTAATGTGTTGTCCAGCCTACTCTGCTCCTGTACTGAACACATTTGCATGTTATAACAGAGTTGCAGTTTCTATTTTTTTTTCCTGTTCCTCCTTTTCAGATGAGGAAGTTTGATGTAGATTCTAATATTCTAAAGGTGATGAAATCTTATCATAACCATGCTATTTTCATCTGACTCAGAAGCAGAACTAAGCGATGTATTTTAACTTTTCTAATACTTTTCCTAATAAAGTTAATTATTCACGCTTTCAAAAACCACTGTATCTATTTATTACAAATGAACTGAGGGAAACACAGACTAAAAATATAACTTATTATTGCATTCAGACACAGTCACCTTCCTATTTATATTAAAAAAGTAGCAGATTTAAAGTAACTGTTTTTATCTTGCATAGAAAGGTACCACAGACCTCAGGGCTAAGTTTTTTTTCCCACAAATTATTTGGATACAGCTGTGGATTACAAAAACATTAAATAGTAATACCTGAAAGGGATTTGCAGCCATTTGGGTTATCAGGCTGTGTTTCATACCCTTCTGCACACAAGCATTTGTAGGTTCCGTAGGTATTGATGCATTGCTGGCTACAGGGAAATCCAGATGAACATTCATCAATATCTACACAAGTTTTGCCATCATCCTTCAGGAGAAATCCAGGCCAGCATTTGCACTGGGAAAGAAAACCAAATACATTCATTTTTAATTCTGTTTATCACCTGTGTGTACTTGCTTCTGAATATGTTAGTGTCATAAACTTTTTATGCATCTCATTTTTTCAAGTAACATCCTAATTACTTTGCTGCTTGTATGGTTTACAGGAGGCATGCCTACTTTTATTGTCAAATATTGCTGATGTGATCCTAAGCACTATTTCCTCCATAAAAACCCAAACAAAACCCTGTAGAATGAGTAATTATCCTTTCTACTTTAACTGAAGAAAAAGTAAAGCACAGCTTTTCAAAAATATAGAAAGGATTTTTTCTTGAAAACAATGATGGATGGACCCTTTGGAGATCTTAAGTTTCAATTATACATGTGTTTTTTGGTAAAGATAGACAGTTTTTAACTATTTTCCTTGGAATCATTGATACCACCTAGCAATCTGTGTAATCAACACAGGAATGTGAATGAGAGCTCTTCAGGCTGATTAGGAGCTGGACATGGACAATTCTTGCAGATCCCTTCTAACTCAGAATATTCTCTGTTTCTCTGACATTTATTTGGGTCTGATGATGATCCTGGCAACTTTACCACACGCAATGTGAAAGGTGCAAAACACAAGTGGGCAGAGGGATTTTGACAAAGGGGCATAAATTTTATCTACACAAGACTTCCTGCCATGTTCCCTCCTATATTCTCTATTTCTCTCTGCAGAGATCCAGAACATGCTTTCTCCACCTCTTCAACAAGGTTTTTGTTGAACCCAACAGCTCCTGAGTCTCTGTCTCAACCCCCACACTTCCAGAGGATTCAGTACCTGCAGATCTAAGCCATGCTGCACAAATTTTATTTAGTTCTCAGTGGGCCAATGTTCAGCTGAAAAGATCAAACTTTTGATCAGTTTGATCAAAAGTTAAGGAGGGCAGTTAAGGTTACTTCAGAGTTAAAACCCTGAAAAAAGTCTGTCTTCTGTTTTTAGCTGCTGTTTACAGGCTACTGCAGGCTGCTCCTGTCTACTTGTCAAGGCGAAAGAGCAGATTCAAACAGCATCCTCACATGCAGACAATGAACAGTTTTATTCTGCTACTAAGGTGATATTACTTTGTTTAAATATTTCTGTAAGAGTCTCTGTCTTGGGAAAAAAACAAAACAATGGAGAAAACCACTATTTCTGCTGTTCATTCCTATGTATTGTAAAATTTTTACTCATTGATTTTCAGTGTTCTGTATACACCAGTATGATTTGTTGCATTTAAAGCACCTTTCCATAGGTTTAAAATATGTACTGTACCATTTTTTAAATACAATTGGCAATTGTTTGCTTACAGGAAATGAAAATTTTAATGTTCTTATTTTGGCATGTAAGCTACTTCACTACAAAGAGATACCACACAGTAGGGATTTATTATAATCATGCAGTAGTTAAACACTTGAGAGCTAAAAACTTGCATTATATTAAACCACATTTTGCAATTTTTCACCTTGTATCCAACTGGAAGGTCCTGACAATCTTGGGAACAGCCACTGACTTTCTTACTGAGGCATTCATTAATGTGGCAGCTTTTCTCATCAGACCCATCACTGCAATCTTCTTTGTTATCACAAACCTCATTTTGAGGAATGCACTTGCCATTTTTGCACATAAAAAAAGAGCTGTTACATGACTGCTCTGGAAAACAAAAAAAGAACACACAACTTGGTGTCATCTCTTAGTATTTGGGATTAGTTTTCTCATGGATCAGCTGCTGGGTGTGTGCAAAAGGAAAAATTGTATAACAATTCTTTATTGATAGTTTTATAATAACTTCTCACTTTTCAATGTCTTTGAAGGTTATTCCTCTCCTGGAAAAATGGGTGAAGACATCAACTTATTACTCCCTCCTACATATTTTTTTTCATATAATGGAGAACCCTCTACATAATCTCTGCACAAAATACACTTCTAATTTCCAAAAGTTAAAAAAACTCATGCGTTCTCCCCTCTGTGTGTGCCGAGGTGTTTAGGAACACAGCTGGCTGAATTCCAACGCATTCCTTATCTAATGACCTGCAAATATGTTCTTCGTTGTTTGGCAAAACTTCAATGCATCATTTCAGCTACATTCAGATCCTCCAAATAGCAACTGGAACATTTAAATAAATATAAGGTGGGTGTGCTGCCTGGGTGTGCTGCCTCACCTCACAGCAGATGAGTGTTTTCCATCAAAACTGGAATAAAGAACCAGGCTACAGAGCAATGAAGACAGAAGAACTGGTCTTTCAAAAAGCCACAGACTAGAACAACAAATGCAGACCAGAACTAATTTCCCTCTCAAAAACCAATCAGACCTCATAAAAATTATTAATGTAAGAAGAAAATATCAATAAAACCAATAGCATTGGGTCAATAATTTACTAAAAAAAAAGTGTTTATTATTTATAGTGGGAGCAACTTTATATCCCCTTTTATATGAACTCCTTCTGTGTGATGAATATCTGGAACACAATAACCATTATAGGAGCAAGCCAAAAACTTTGGAAATTACAATATTAATATAATCTTATTTTAGCATCAACAGGAGTTATGCATTAAGGAAGTGTCTGCAATTTTATGCCATAGAAACTGGTGGCTTGGACTTTGTAAACTGAAGTTTTGGATGCTCAGAACAATTTCTCCTTGCAAGACATGACCAAAATCACCATGAAAGCACCAGAAATTTAAGGTATGAGGTTTTACATTTGCTGACTTAGGACTCTAAACCATCGCTCTCAGAAAAGAAAGGTCAGACGCGTTTTTCCAAAAATTACAAACCTGAACTTTTGCGCTTGGCGCAAAAAATTACAAACCTGAACTTTTGCACTTGGTGTTGATAGGGGCTTCATCAGAGTGGTCTGGGCAGTCAAAGTCCCCATCACATTGCCACTGGGAATTCAGCAGGCAGCGCCCGTCAGCACAGGTGAACTCTCCAGGACGACAGCGACGATACCCTACAAAACCAGCAACCACTCACCTCAGGCTTGCTCCCATAGTTTCAACATAAAATTCTGCATTTTTGAACCAACACAAATAAAATTATTTTTTGCTCCATCTAGAGATGCTAAGTGTTGTGCTCATACACCAGCAAAGAGAGAAATCAAAATAAAGAAATCTATAATATACAGATATTTTCTAGCTATTTTCTCTTGTGGTTCTCATTTCTGGAGAAAATTTAAGAGTAAATAACCAATACAGATTGTAACAGCAGAAAACCAGGCATGATAATCACCAATTTGTCATTTTGAAGGGGATATTTTCCATAAATATTCCATAAATATCATTTACATAGATTAATGTTTCTGAGTATGGCCCAGATACATTGTACAGACAATCGGAACATACAAGAAACCCTAAATTCATGTGAATGGTGAAAACTAAACATTCACATATAGTTATAATTGATATAATTTAAATGCAGTGATAATCATGATAGATGTGTTTAATTTTTTGATAGAAAAAAACCCCATATATGGAGACACAGGCAAAAATACATATAATAAAGATAAACTTATTAAACAATAAACTCTAGGACATACTTTTAAAATTCTTCTAAATATTATTAGCAATCAACTGGAAGACTTTATGGAAAACAATTTGTCACTGTAGCCTCAGATCCAAGTTAATTCCGAGCTGTATTAATTAATGCATAATTTAAAAGTGAGAATGAACACAATTTTAAAAAAAAAAGAAGAGTTTTCTTTTTCAATAATGCCTTAGAGTAGCAGGCCCTGAAGAATGCCTTACAGTTAGCAGTGTGAAATTGTTTTATTTACTCTATTTTTTGTTATACTTGCCACATTCCAGGGATTCATCTGATCCATCTCCACAGTCATCATCGTGGTCACAAACAAACTGTTTGGGAATGCAGACTTTGTTATGGCACATGAAAGCATTCTCATCACAAGTGTTATTGGGAGCTAAGGAAAATACAGCACATAAAATAAAAAAAAAAAGAAAGAAATTCAGAACAATCAGATAAACAGACGATTTTCTTACACAAAGATGAAATGAGAAGTGAATTTGAGGGAATTCAATGGAAATAACCATAACTTTTTAGTCAGATAAAAAGCATCACACAATTCAATACCAGAAAAAGCTATTTATCACAAAGAATGCTACAGAAGTAAAGATAGCTAAAATCTTCTGTAATCCAAGAAAGAAAAGCTTCAGAAGTCAATGCTGTCTATGACTAAACTAAGGTCTGGCTCTGAAGAAAAGAATATTTGGGAAAAAGAGATGTCCTTATATTGGTCTGCTCCTGAACAAATGCTCTCTGAAGTCCACAAACACTCAAATATATAGAATACACTTATGTACCATTTTTATGTATTAATAAAAAAAAAAACCCCTCCAATGAAACTGTTACTGAACTCCTGACACTGTTCATGGAAATGCGTCTCAGGAAGACTGGAAGTAACATTTTATAGGGCAAGAGATGCCAGGATCTGAACAATTAGCCAGAAAAAACTGAAGACAGAACTTGCATCTCCCTTCTTGATGCGCAACCTCCTTGACATGAGCAGCAGCATTTTCTTCAGGAAGAGCAATAAAACTGCAGAGTCACTGAAGTGCTGATTTTCACCAGTCAACACTGCAAAATGCCTGTGGCATGCCACACATCGTGATCTCCAACTGGGCTGCCTCGCTGTGTCAGCCTGAGTAAAGCTGTGAAGGATCCTCTCCATGTGCTCACACGTGGGTCAGCACTCTTCACCAGCAAAGTGGACATGAAAACAGCATGAAATAGCATGAGAATAACATTTTTTTGGACGTGTAAACCTACCACAGCCCGCTGTGGAGAGCTCATCGCTTCCGTTGGGACAGTCGCGCTCCCCGTCACAGAGCCAGTGCTGGGGCACGCAGGCGTGGGAGCCCAGGCAGCTGAAGGTGTCTGCAGCACATGTCACTGAGCCTGGGGACACATGGCAGGGAAGCCCTCAGCACTGAACCATCCCAAATCCCCAGCTGGAATACCCTAACCCATGTTTGTATGGTGACTGGCAATGATTAGAGGGGTTTGTTTTAAAGTCTCAGTGATTATTTCATTCTGTACATTATGATAAACCTACTGGCTGGGATCATTTTATAGGAAAATTTTCACAGAATTCACAGAATCACTGGGTTGGAAGAGACCTTCATGATCCAGTCCAACCCAACCCCAGCACCTCAACTAAACCCTAGCACCCAGTGCCACATCCAGGCTTTGTTAAACACACCCAGGGATGGTGACTGCACCACCTCCCTGGGCAGCCATTCCAGAACTTCATCACTCTTTCCATAAAAAACTTTTTCCTAATATCCAACCTAAATTTCCCTTGGTGCAGCTTGAGGCTGTGTCCTCTGTTTCTGTCAGTGCTGTCTGGAGAAAGAGCCCAGCCCCATCTCACTAAAACCACAGGGAGACCAACCCCACCTCACTAAAACAGCTCTCAGGGAGTTGTAGAGAGTGATAAGGTCACCCCTGAGTCTCCTTTTCTCCAGGCTAAACAACCCCAGTTTTTGACCATCTGCTGTTTCTTTCATTCTTTTCATTTATTCAGCCTCTTAAATTCCCCACAATTCGTGGAAACTACCCAGCAGAATAACTTTTCAGGCCAGTTTTGGTCAGTAACTTTGGCTGCACATTTGGACTGACCGGACACAGGAACTGATCTTGCAAACCACATATTCCCTGCACCACCAAAGTATGCCAGGAAACCAAAGGCACTCCAAACTTTTGTTAATCAGTCCCACAGAGAAGAAAACAATGTGTATCAAGTACAACAGTAGTGGGAGCAAAAAATATCTGACAGCTCTGATCCAACTAACTCAACATATTATTCATCTGACTAATTTTTTTTTCTGTTTTTTTAGATAATATTATACCCTAGGGTTATAAGCTTCCTCCATTTGGAAGTAAATCTTAGAAAAACCAGTATTTTTTAAACATGAAGTTCAATTCCAGAAATATCAAAAAATGGCAAATGAGTGTAAGTAAGCAAAAGTTGTTTCTTTTGCATAAGTAAGATAGAAAATATATTTTTAAAATATTTTAATATTTTATTAAATTCCAATTAAAACTAGTAGAAAATGTGCTGTTTCCATTTTAGTGGAGTATTTTTGACTTATCTAAGAGGGAATAGAAGAAAGAGCTAGAAAAAAACCCCAACAAACTTAATACAAAAGTACAATAACTTTAGGGTCTTTGAGCACCTGGCACTCTAAAACTCAAACAGGGGTTTTACATCAAGGGTAGGAACTGGAGAACGGGCTGGCTGTCCTTTTACCCAGTTTGCCATTCCTAACTTTACTGATAATGATGCCTTAAGTTTTAGCTTATTTTTCAGATTCTGTACTGTCTCAGTGTGTGACTCAGAACTTCATATGAAGTGTTACTAAGTTCTCTTCACAGCTTAATCAGACAAAACAATCCTTTTCTAGCCTGAGAACCAAGGACACCATTGCAGCTTCAGGCCCAAAAAGTGTAAAGGATTTAGTCAGAACAAACAATCCTTTTCCAGCCTGAGAACCAAGGACACCATTGCAGCTTCAGGCCCAAAAAGTGTAAAGGACAGCAAACTGAGGAGAGCAAACTGAGAGGATGAGACTTCATAACCTGAAGCTGTGATTGGACAATTGACCCCAATATGTAAATGCACCAAAACTTAGAAAAGTGTGGAAACTCCTGACTGATTGTCCATTTTTGTGACCATTTCGGGTCCATCTTGGGCAGAGACACAGCAAGGCTCTTGCACTGCCCAAGGTGTATCCTTTGAAGGCCTTTTAATAAATACCTACTTCATTCCTTTAACTCTGTCTAGACTCTGTTCCAGGCCAGACTCTTTAAGCATCAATAGAATTACACAAATTGTACAGCTCCCATAAAAAGGAACCTATCTTCTGGATCCCTCACACCCTTTGGAGATTCTGTCCTTGTTCCCCTCCCACCCTCTCCTTGGATTGGAACATGTGGCCCCCCTCATTCTGCACGATCTGACCCAACCCAGAAATTAAAAGATCCAACTCACCACAGATGGCATCGCTCTCATCTAACCCATCTCCGCAGTCGTCCTCACCATCGCAGGTCCACTGCTTGGAGATGCACTTGTTTGCAGAGCAAGCAAACTGATTCCAGGAGCAGGACGAATCTGGGGATGACACCAGGCCCTGCATTTGTTAGGTTCACAATGTCACTGCATTCCCTGCCGTTTCAAGCACAGTTTAGGGTTTTTTGCACCGCTCCTTTCTCTCCTCCCAGTTTCCATGTATTAAAACGCTCCAAGTCCATACAATCCCAATCTTGTTATTCAGCATATTATCAGTTTGTCCAAGAGTTTGCATTCAGCAACATATTTTTAAAAGTAAACAGTGAAACATTCCAAAAGGCATTCCAACATTTTCAAATATTTTTTTAAGTTGGATGAGGATAAACACTTAAAAAACCTGAAACCTTGTTTGCATATTTAACAGATGCTACAACTACAGTGAATTGCTTTATTTGGGTAGCAGGACAGAGAGGGCACAGATCAAATTTTCCAACCCAGCCTTCCTCCTGGTGTTCCAGAAGTTAACTCCATCTTTAAAAGATGTAATGTTATTTTTTCTCACAAGAAAAATTTCTGTGTGTTTGCTTTATCCCATTTACACTTTTCTATAGATTGAAAATAAGAGCTCAGCTTCTACATTTCAAAATCAGACTGCAAAACTGTCCTAAATCAATGATATTCTTTTCTGAAAAATTCAGGTATTGCATTTTTCCCAGGCTTCTTTCTTTAAGAATAAAGTTTATTTTGCTGCAACTGATTTTGATGACAATAAATTTTAATATTAACATTAAAAAGAATTTTAGGTATTAAAATCTGAATTTAAAGGAGAGCACTGTAACAGGTATCTCAAAATGGGAAAGAAGCATTGACTTAACCCCCTTCCCTTTTGCCCACAAAAATCAGCTAATTCAGTTTACAGTATTGTACAGAAGAGTATAACACCTGGAAATTTAAACACCAAGTTATGCTTGACAAATGTGGCCAGCAAAAAGGACTCTGATTGTCACAGTGCACAGCACTTCCTAATTTCAAAGTTATAAGATAAAAATATACAATAAAAACTGCAAATCAAATATGGAAGCATGTCAGTGGGAACTGGGTCATGAAGAGAGTAATAAAATAAATAATAAGTAATAAAATGTTCAGTCATGGTAAGAAGTAAATGAAAAAAACCACAAAAAAACTGAAAAAAGCCCCAAATTTCAGGTCTTATTTAAATTGGGAATAGAAAAATTTGACACTGCTCTCTGGTACAATTTCATGACAAAAATAATCCATTCAGGTAATCTATACAAACTGAAAAATACAGTTCTCATTAGGAGTAAAACCAACCTGCTCTTTACCTCAATTAGGTAAAATTTAAGAATGTGAAACGATCTGAGACAGAACAGACCCTTAACCCAGTTCACAGCTCATGCTGTATTTTATTTACATCACTTTTGTCATTACTTTAAACAATTATATCTGTATCGCCTCTGATGCAAAGCAATGCTGACTTTGAGGTTTGGGTATTTCCTGCTGGGCCCCAGACACTGATTCAAATTCATTCTTTCTGTAAAACTCTTTTAATGAGGAGTTGTGAAGAATTAGTGGAATTGTTAAATATTCAATGAATAGAAAACCCTGTATATAAATACATCCTTAAGAGAAAAAAAATAAATTAAAGGGCTTTCATTCTGGCACAAAATAGAATTTAAGGTATTGGCAGCATGAAGTATTAGAGTTGAATCTGAAAACACAGCATTAAAGACGCTTTTATAGAATCTCTGAGATATAAATGCACACTTTGTTTCCAAAGTGCATTAGTGACTAGAGAAATACAAATAAGACAAAATGCTCACCACAGTGCAATTCATCTACTCCGTCCTCACAGTCTTTCTGCCCATCACAAAGCCAGGTGGTCAGAATACATCTTCCACTAGGACAACCAAAATAATTTTCTTCACATGTGGGTTTGTTTTGAACTGTGATAAAATAAAGAATGTAATGTAAAATGGTCTCTACTAGTATGATTAGGAGCCTAATACATTTCTGCTAAATTTCTGAATACAGATGGACAAAGTGTTTATGTCTAAAAATGGAAAAAAAATTGTGTTAATAAAAAAAAAGTGATTGCTAAGTAGTTTAGGGAGTTGAAATAGCAATTTTTTATTTTTTTCGGAGAAGAATCAGAGCACAGCTTCAAACTAAATCAAAAGGCCTAGAGAGGAAAGTAGCTCAGTTTACAGGTTTTGAGGTCAGGCAGGTCAGCATTGCTTGTTGTTTTACACAAGCTGAAGAAATTGCCCTTCTGAACTTTCTGCTGTCATTTACAAGATAATCTAATTGTGGCAGTATTTTTGTCACTGGGAGAAGCCACAAATCTCATCCATGCACTAACAGGAGCTAAACCAGTGATGCTGGAGCCAGAGGTTTAGACTTGGCCAGAAATTAAAAAGTTCTCCCTTGTCTTTTTAATTTTGTTGAGTCAGAAAGTAATTTAAAATTTGACGTTTATGAATGATTAAGAAACCAGGAGTGAGGAAAGAAAACATGCCACATGCAGAGTTTCATGATGCAAGCAAAATATTAGTCTAATAACAGCTTATTTTCAAAATTTTAAGCAAGGTCCTGGGAAAGCCCAGGATTGAATTCCAAGCACTGGAGACCACTGAAGCTCTCTGCCATGGTTTTCATTATTCCTTCAGTGTATTGGATTTGTTTTCAGCCTCCTCTCTTTTAAAAGGAAAGGTAAAGTAAACATTTATGGCTGCTACAGCTGTATGAATGAAAAAAAAAACAAAAAAACAAAAACAAAGACTAAAGAAAGAAGTGGAACATCTGTGATGACTTGGTAGATATTAAGGATTCCCTAAGCAAAGCTAACCTCCATGAGTATTTTGCTGTAATTTTCTGTAAGAACAATGACACTGAACCAAACTGCTAATGGGAATTACAATATTCATAACAGAAACAACACTCAAAAACTTAATGTGCCAGAGCTGGTCAGTTTTGAATGAAATGGCAAAGGAAATCACATGTAGTCTGAGTGGGAATGGTATTGCTTCCAAGTAAAGGGAGGAATGATCCAGGCAATTAGTCACACATTAAAATGATGGAACATTTTGGCACACATTTGGAATTCAGAGAGAAGTAATACAAATAAATGGACAATGGAATAAAATGCACATTAGTGTACTTATGCAACATTAGTTTACCAAAGCTGTAGCACACTGCTCTCAATATTTTCCTTGGTATGGGAAAAAAAAAACCCTTTCTTTGTCTAAAAACACAGTAAATTAAACTATTTTGACCTTAATGAAGTGTTATATACAATAAATTCTTCATAATTAAGAGATAATCTAGAGAACATGGAGATTAGAATGAAAACCCTAACTTAATATGCATCTATTTTATAGGACTAATGGAAGTTCTTAAAGACAGGTTGGCTGACTATTCTGCTGAAGTCCCAGGTTCCTCTGGATCCTGGTAATATTTTTGTCAATAAATTTGGCACAATGCATATGAGAATTCTAATAGAACCTTCTGGTGACACAACAGGTTTATCATACAGATAAAGAGAATATTAAATAGAAATAATCAGATTATGTCCACTACTATGCAAAAATTTGATGGCATTGAACAACAAAAAATTAAAAGTTTTAATTTTACAAATGAATAAAATTTATTATCTAGTAAATATTTATTTTTATTTAACACTAGTTCCTAGAGGAAAGAGAGTTACTGGTCAACAGGAGGTTAATTTCAATCTAGAATGAATCAATTATAAAAACAAATAGAAACAAAAAATGTTTTCATTTTGTATTTAATATTCTCAAACTCAGACGAGGAGTTCTGGATAAAAATGGAGCAAACACATAAATGCCCTCCTTCATTAGGTAAGAATCAAATATTATGAATAATTCATTGGTTAACATTAAATAGAACTCCAGTCCTGTGTCTGGGCTCAAGTTGTCATGATCCCTTTCTCCTGGCTGCTATCACAAAAGCAATAACCCTGGATTCTACCCTGGCAGCCTATTCCAAGGACTTCCACCAAATAAAAGAGAAAGTAAAACAAGTCAGCAAGAAAAGAAATACCACCCACTAAAGCAGCAGCTAATAAAAGTTTCTGAGTGATTATGCTGATGCTTGATGAGCTTGACATTTTAATGACTTGTGTTTTACTTAAATAAAAATGATAAATGACAGGCCTAACCTGGAGAAAATGGAAAGCTAGACATTACAGTTTGCTTCAGAAAAAAGTCAGTATTCATTTGTAATAATTTGCATAATCCCAGGAAACACAAAATAAAGGTGAATAAACTGCATTCAGCATTGTAATAATCTCTATGTTAAATAAATCAGTATTGACCAAATAAACATTTTGCAACACAATGAGAAACACTCTGTCTCCCCAGATAGGACTTTTTTTCTTTGTTTAAAAGGTAAATTAATGTTTTGTGTTTGGTTTTTTCAAAACTTTTTTTACAGTTACCTGGGCATTTTAATTCATCTGTATAATCTCCGCAGTCATTAGACCCATCACAAATCCATTCTGGCAGTATACAGAGAGAAGTGGAATTGCAGCTGATAAATCCTGAAGACTTTATCCCAAGTTTATAGAAGTAAGTACAGTTTGTATTATCTGGAAAGAGACAGAAAATTACCGCACACCTAACGCAGCCTGAGAGCCTCAACGTTTAATTTTCACGTGGGGCTGGAGGAGCCCGCGCAGGTGTTGGAATCCCAAACAGCAACACCCAGGAATGAACTGCTCCATAACAAGGAATAATCAGGGAGCAGCTGCTGGGAGGGAGCACGAACACAAACTCACTGCAGTTCTTTTCATCCGAGGCATCTGCACAGTCAATGATCTGGTTGCACCGCGCCGATTTCCCCACGCAAACCCCATCTGCACAGCGGAATTCTGTCGGGGCACACGACGAGTCTGCAACATATGGTTATAAAGGATGTAAATTTGTGTGCTAAACACACTCTTCAGATGCACATCAGACACATGATGATGCTTAAGCCTTCTGCCTTCCAGAATGAGGCATTCAGAACACACTGTTCCTTCCAGCAGACACATGATTTGCAGTTTATTACACCTTAAAAGTTGCTAATTTTTTAATTTATTTTTTAGCCTAAAAGTGACTCTAGGTAATTCAGTTCATTTTGAGATAATCAAGTGTCCTGGTTTTGCACGATTGCAGATTTCCCCAGGCGGCTGCTATTCATGAAAAAAAATTGTGAGCCATGAGAGAACTGTTTTTTTCTTGTGGAGAAGTCTCCACAACCTTAACAAGAGGGACTTCTCTCCCTAAGTGAACTGAAGAAAGATTTTTCTAGAAGTGGTAAACTTACTGAAATTTTAGGTTTGGTTTCTTTACATTGTCAGTGGGAAAGAAAAGTTTGTGGGGGGAGGAGAAGTGTTCTGAAGGTTTTGTTCTGATTCTTATTACTCTTTCTTCTAGTTACTGTTAATACATTTTTCTTTATAACCTTTTAAAGTTTTGAGCCTGCTTTGCCTTTCTCCTAATCCTATCTCACAGCTATAAATTTTTCTTTATAACCTTTTGAAGTTTTGAGCCTGCTTTGCCTTTCTCCTAATCCTATCTCACAGCAGCAAGTGAGTGCAATGGTGATTGGCCAGCACTGAACCCACCACGCTCATTGGTGCATTGGCCAGGAAATCAAAATTGACGAAATCCCAGATTGGCAAACCAAAACCACTACAAGAAATTGGTGTTTCCACCTGATTTTGAACTGAAACCACCACATCATCATCTGAGGGAGAAAGAAGCATTTTCAGGATCATCCATGAATCTCAGGTTTATTTCTTGTAAAACCAGCTTGGGGTTCTTACCTATATGTTTTTCGCTCCACTTATATCTAGATAAATGATTAAAAATAATTTGATGCCTTCAGAAAATGCTTGTTACTACAGCTACTTAGCTTTTAGCTATAAATCACGTGGAATAATATCCCTGCCAACCCTTCTGAACTGTAGCTAAGGATTTGTATGGTCTGCTTGCTGGTCTACATGCATTGGATATATATGCATATATCCATTGCACGGATATAAATATTCATATTAAAAGACATAAATCAAAAAACAATTCTGATATGAAGAGGAAAACAATTCTAGCAAGAATTGCAAAGGACATGGACATGGTCACGCATTTGGGAAGCGGAGAAATATAGCATTTCCTACTTCAGAGAAGAAGCACATACAGAGAAGAAATCACCATCTTTCAAGCTGTCTGCAGTAAAGTGACTCTCTCATTATTTCGCAGAAGATACAGAATCTGTATTTTATATTTTACACATATAAAACATAAAATATTACATGTATAATGCACATGTATATTTTATAGTCAAAACCACTGTACTTCTAGAAGACTGTAGGTGCAAACCAAAATCAGCCTTTGCATCAATCCCATCATTTGATTAAATCACACGTTATTTTCCAGCTACTCCTATTTGCATAATGAGTATTTACAAAGCAATATTCTGAAATCACCTTGGAAATAAGATGCCATTTACCTTTGCAGTCAAATTCATCAGAGTTGTCACCACAGTCATTGGCACCATCACAGACTTTGTCACTGGGAACACAGCGGCGATTGGAGCACGGCTTGAAGCCCTTCCGACAGCCTCTGTTTTCTGCAAAGTTAAATAGCAGCTCATGATTGGATTGACACCTCATGAAAACAGCCTTACCCTCAATCCAAACAAACATTCCTCGGCAATATTTTAATTGGTGATGCATTCCAAGCTACAGGGGAAAAAAACAAAACTTCAGAAATCATTCATCCATTATGCAGCATAATGCAGTCCATAACTTGGACTGATATAGGGATAAAGAGCAATAACTGAAAGCATGATGAGGAAGAATGACAAAAAAATAAAAAAAATAAAAAGCATGGCCTGATTCCCAGCTTTCATTACCTTGGTACAAAATGCCCATATACTTTAAATGCATTTGTTTTGACACACTTGTTTGGGGAGAATGTTTGCATGTGGCATCACACAGAATGAAGCATATCAAATTTGGCCTAAACCAAAACAGGAATAAATGGAGAATAAAATAACAACAAATATTTGCAGAGAGGTTTCTGGATTTCTGAGCACCAATACCAACAGCATTCTGCTCAAGAACACTATGGAAGAATGTATTAATTTTACATATAATTATATGTTTGAAAATTCAGGACTGATTTACTAAAGCCCTAATTATTGCAGAAGTCACAATAATATTGTTCACTGCATTGGTTATTCAAAATAATGAGTCCAGCACTCTGTTCTTTATCAGATTCAGAAAGCAACACCCTGTATATGACCCAGTGCATGAAAGGACCCCAGTTCTTCCTGTTTTTTTCTCCAGTGTGTAGCAAAATATTTGGTTGATTTAAATGAGGCAAAATGTTCATTGTCACACTGCAAATTAATAGAATGTCCTTCATAAAATTATGTGGCAAATCCATGGACAGACAAATGGCTTGTTCTCAGAATCACAGAATCATGGAATGGGTTTGAAGGGACCTTAAAAATCATCTCCTTCCACCCCAGGCCATGGCAGGGACATCTTCTGCTATCCCAGGCTGCTCCAAACCCTGTCCAACCTGGCCTTGGACACTTCCAGGGATGGGGCAGCCACAGCTCCTCTGGGCAACAAATCTTGTATTTATAAATCTATTTATACATTTAATAGCTAGAATTCATATATTTTACAATACTGTACAATAAGGTATCTTCCATCTTTAAAAAAGCAGTTAGCCATGGTTTTCCTTATTTTTGCTCTAGAGACAGGAACATGAGAACATTTGAGATGCTTTTTATTAAATATGTCAGTTAATACATGAAGTTTGGAAGAAAAAAACATTCTCATTTAATTTCTTCTGGGTCATGTCAAGGTTTTCTTAATGTGTGTTGGCATTTTCTTCCTGGGCAGCTTGGCCGAGCAGTTGATGTGAATAAGAGGAAGCAAACTAAGTGTGTTTAACACCAAAATGACAACAGGAAGGTGAAAGATATGGAAATACCCACCACAATAGAAAAGTTTCTCATCAGACTTGTCCTTACAGTGAGCAATGCCATCACAAGTCAGCTGATAATCAATGCATTCACCGTTCCCACATTCAAACTCTGAATAGATGTTGCAAGTAGAATTTTTACCTAAAAATAAACCATGTTAACATGTAATTTTTAAAAGCTTTTACAACTAGTGAAAATAAGAAAACATGCTGGCTGCATTTCAATTTTGACCTACACGAATTTTGAAAACTTGAGTACAAAACAGTAAAACACACCATGGCATCAGAATTTAAAAGCCACTACAAAGAGAACCTGTAAAAGAAAATACATTGACAAATATCCATGAAGAAACATGCAGTGAAACAATCCACAAGCACTCATTTTGATAAGGTAAGAACTTGGGAACTACTGTGCTCAGCTTCCTTCTACTCACCCATGCCTTCCCATCCCTCAGCTTGGATTATACAGCCTAAACTCCAAGGCAGAAAACCTGCTGCTTCCATTTTACTTTTTTCTTTTATACACAAAAACCCTCCCCTTCTCATCTAGTGGATGATTTATCGATTATTTTAGAAAAGAACCAGGTGCACACATAAAATTTTCCCTCTTTTACTTAAGAAACAAAGACATTTCACAAATTGGATACAACAGTTTGGCCATGAACTTCAGGATAAGTCATACTTAGTGAGCATGATTCTAACCAAAACATCAAAGAGAAAGAAATGAGGAGCATTTAGGACAACTCAAGAAGAAGAACAATGGAGAAATTATATCCAATTGTTATGCTGCTTTCTTGTTTCCATTATAATCACTTCAGCAAAAATTCAGGAAGAACCAATGTCTGTTATATGCAATAGCCAAGCCAATATAAATTGAAAACATTTCTTGATTTGATTGAAACGTGAAGAAAAAGTGCTGAAAACAGATTCAGAACAAGGTGAGATCTGGTCTTGAAAATGATTTATTTAGTCCTTTACATTTGAAGCATTTTTATCTCTTTTCCCTCAGTTTTCTAGCACTGTAGGAACTTATGCAGAATAATTATCAATTGCATTTGTAGTTAATCTAGTTCAGCATCTTAGACTGCAATCTTTAGAAAAAAATAAAATAATAAAAGTATATATAATATAACCTGCCCTCAGTTTGAGTCTAACTGGACACACTTGTAGAGATTGCTTCAAACTCCATCTTGCAGAAACAAAGAATTTAAACGCCTTTCAAATGGTTTCTTTGATGACAAGTAAGTAGTCGGAGTAGTCATTACCCATATCATCATCTCTCCCTCTTAGAATTTCACTGCAGCTTTGTCTCAAGGCTCTTGACTGGCAGTAAGTTATACAGCCTAATTACATTGTGAAAGGACAGTTAATTCCTTTTCTCAGCTGGAATTGCTAACTTTCAATTTTATTGAGTATCACTTGCAGCTCTGTTATGAAGAAAAGAACTTTTGATCTCAAAGCTAAACTCTAGTCTGTCTTGTTTCCATCCCTTCTGTGTTACTCTACCCCATCATTTAATGTCTTTTTTTTTTTCCTGATAGCTGAGATCAACATTTCCTGCAAACACTCTACAGAATAATTTAGAAGATTAAATCTTATTTCATGTCCTAGATGATAATTTAAACATGGTTTTACCTAAGAGCAATTTTAAGAGTTGCGATGCATTTGGAAAATATAAATGCCATATAATTATAAAATAAATTGTTAGGCATTTGAATTAATCTACTGAACCTCTCTCACTTCCGCTGCCAATCACTGGTTTGTCAACATAGAGAGATAGGTGAGAAAGTGCTTTAATTAAGGTACAACTTCAGTAGCTTATCCCACATAACCCTAGGGAAGGATACATCCAGATACTTCTATCTATCTCAGCAGTAATTGTGATAAACATGTAAAAATCCCATTAATAGGAAACAGCAACCCACTACCATAATAGGAGTTTAAGGAGAGTATGAACATTTTTTAGCCCTCCAAAAGGCTTACAACACAAAAGAGTTAAAAGCTTGGTTGGTGGTGAATAGCCAGATTAATTTTTACAGTATACAGAAGAAATAAAATTAATGGCTTGGGCCATGTCCTATGAAAGCCAAGTGCCTCACAGCACAGAAAAGCATCGTGTCAGCCACCATTACTTACTCACACATCTGTTATCATCTATCAGGACTCTGTCCCCTCTGCACGAGCAGTTCACTCGTCCATCAGGCGTCAGAAGGCACAAATCATGGCAGCCTCCATTCATTTGTGCACAGGGAGATAACTCACCTGGAAGACAAATGACAAGAGATGAACTCTATTTTATTAAATTTGCTTCAGTGGCCAATGTCTTTGAGGGAGCAAAAGTCACCATATCTCAGATTCATGGGCAATTGATTCGGGTTTTATCAGTCAGATGAAAATGTCAACATCCCTCAGATGCTGGCATGCTAAAGATAAACAAACACCTGAAAAATAATAATTTAAAAAAACTGCAACATTCAAAACTGCAGAAATTTGACAGGAAAGTATTTAACTGCTAACCACTGAGCACAGTGCCCACAGCAGAACATTCTGAATAACACTTATTTACTTGCTGTCCTAGGTTGTAAGATATATCTGTGTTCTATTTGACATCTGTTAGAGGTGGGGCAGTTATCTTCTGTTCATTGGGCAGTTTTCTTTATCTCTTCCACAACCAATCCTCCCTCCAAGAGATCTCTTCCATTCATGGCCAGTGAGTGTCCCTGCATGGCTGATAAAATTCCATCAATCCCATTGGGAGAAGCTCTGCCCAGGGGAGGAGCCAAGCATTCCCACCTGGATACAATCTGAGCCTGGAACAGCACAGCAGCCTTTGGTCACTGCATTCCCAGAGGAGCAGCTTTGTTCTCCCCTGCATTCCCAGAGGGAGACCAGGCCCATCTACACCACCCCAGACCTTCAGAGGGAAACTCCCCCCTTGTGCAGGATCCCTGCTCCAGCAGAACCACAGCTGGCACTGCAGGAGGGCTGAGCCCCCATGGGATGGGACTGTGCCACCACCCTGACCCACAAGGTGTCAGGTTGTATTCTGACTCTGTAAGTGGTTTGTTTTTTTTTAGTTTTGTTTGTTTGTACTATTGCATTTGTATTTTAATTTTCCTAGTAAAGAACTGTTATTCCTATTCCCATATATTTGCCCGAGAGCCACTTAATTTCAAAATTATAATAATTTGGAGAGAGTGGATTTACATTTTCCATTTGAAGGAAGGCTCCTGCCTTCTTTAGCACACACCTGTCTTTTCAAACCAAAATACTTGGGAAAAAGTTATACCCCTTCTTTTCTTAATGAAAGAATTTATGAAACACCATATAAACTTTTAACTCGGCTAAAACTAAGCAAAATCCCTGAAATGAATGATATTGGTATTAGGAAAACTGCTATGTATCTTACAGCTGTTGGTGTCATTGGCAACAGCGATGATTCCCATGGGCTGGTGCGGGATGTCGGAGCGGAGAACTTTGGTGTCTCCTCCCGTGTATTTGCTGGAACGCAGGATGGCTCTCCTCACTCCATCTGACCAGAAGATGTACTCGTCATATACAGCCAGGCTGAGGAATGTGCCTGGGCCAGACTTGACAATGACCTAAAATGCAAAAGTGCAGAAAAGAAACAGGAGTGGAAGTGCTATCACTGAATGAGAGGATTTTAAAGTGCAAACTGTGACTCCCGTCACGTTTAGGCAAAATACTTAATACTTTTATACCTGAAGCACCTGGGGAAATGAGATAACAGCACTTAAAATGTGTTAAAAGGATGCCACAGGCATCAAATCTCAGAAAACCAGGCATCTGTTCCTTAATTAAAAAAAAAAACACAGTTTATCTAAATGTGCCTGTAAAAATACCTACTCAACACTTTACCTGCTTAATAGCTCCAACAGAAGAGAGAAGAGATTCTTTCAGCATGGCTGAAAGTCTAAAAATTCAGTCTTTAGGAATCAAAGTGAACTGAAGAGCTTTAGAACTGAAGAGTGCTCACCACATTATCACATTAGAAACTTGAACCCTAGGCAATAAATGTTTCAGGTTTCCCCATTCAGAAAAAATTACAATCTCACCATAGTAATAATTAATTTAAAACCTAGAAGGAAAAATGAATTGAAGATCACTATATAGTAAGGTTTGAAAAAAATTTCTAGAAATACAATGAATTTGATTCTAATCAAAACTACGGCTCCTGTAAAATATTTGCATATGTTCTTTCTTTCCATATATCAGAATTAAAAATCTCACATTTACAGTTTCCCTTCTGAAGAATATGATGAATTGATATCAGTTTTTTAGTTGAAAGTTGAAATTTTCGCTGAAGAGAATTACTGGAAGGGGGTTAACATTTCTTTATTAGATAATGGACATAAATAATACACTTCCTATTTTTATTGAATTGTACTCTAGGTTTCTCTGTGAAAAAATAGTAATTTATGTATATTTATGAAATGAGAACAGTTCTCACCCAGGCTATGGGGAGAAAAAAATCCTGTGTCTAAGTGCTACTTATCATAGGGCAATTGGGATAAAACTAGAAAAATAATATCCTTTAACATATGTACTTAGATCACCACGGTTTTCCATCTGCTTTGTGTGCTTTATCCCCTTTCCCAGAGGGAGTTTATAACTGCGATGATATTTCACGGAAATCTCCATGAATCAGCAATCCTTTGTGTTTGCAAGGGGATGCTGTGTGACAGCTCTTCAAAAAATGCTGGGATGAGAATGGGGCAGTAATACTCAATCCCATATTTAATTATTAAATAGCTCATTGTGGGTGTGTAGGAAGTCTTTCTCCACATAACAAATGCACCTACTATAGAGGACATCCAAATTTCATTTTGTGAAACAAAAGCTCCCAATTTTGATACTGCAGCTATGCCTTGGAGAATAAGAAGGTGTCTCAGTTCTGCAGGATTCAATGCCAAGGGAGGCTCCAGGTTTGCTCCCACCTGTGCCAGTTCAGGGTATCTCAACAACCTGCTAACATAAATAATTCTAGTCCTGTGCACAGGAGCATTCCTGTCCATGTTTAAATTCACTTTCACAGACAGAATGTCAAAATTGCTTACATTAATCAGATAATTATAACAAATTCTGCTTCACTATGTATTTATGCATATTTTAAAGAGGGTTAGACAGCAAATCATTTTACCCAGTAAAGATTTTTTCCCCATGATAAATATCCCAAGAGGACAACTTTTCTCTACCCAACATTTTTCCAGAACAAAAAGTATTAAAAGATAAATGGGAATAAATTAATGGCAAAAGATTTCTTCTCTAATTGTGCACATTTCCAGTAAGACACTTTTCATAATACACTCTTAAAAGCTTGCGGTATTAATATTCAGGCATTTCAGCGGGAAAAAAATTTAAAATCATATATGTTTCTGAAAGATCTTTGTGAAATATGGGCATGCAGACTTTGCAGCCCCATGTTCTTCTCTGTGATAATGTGAAACTGTCCCAGTTGGAAAGATTTTATTGTTAAAACCAAGACTAAAGCAATGCCCTGCTCAGCTTTTTGTGCTGGGGAGCACTGTCCAAATTTATCTGAGATTGTAACAATAGAATGCAAATTCACTACAGAAGTGATCATAGCTGTTCAGCCTTGGGAGAGCTGAGATCCAAATAGAGTGCCACAAAACCAAACGTTTTTTCACTATTGCTCATTGTATTTAATTTCCTGGAGTCTCTGTATTATGTCACATCCAAGGACATTGGTTTTATTCAAGCAACCAGAATAAAGACTTCATATTTCTATCAGCTTTTGGCCACCTTTACAGCTCATTGAAATTCTAGCTTATATAATAATACTGAAAGTTGGGACAATTTTTTATTTCTATTTTTTTAAAGTCTAAATTGATACTAAAACATGCAACAACACAAGTACAATTTTAAAACTTTCAGGAATCTTGAAAGGACATCCCTACCATCTCTTCTACCTGCAAGAGTGGAAGTCAGACACATCCAAGACCACATCCCATGTTTTAATACTAACTGATACCAAACTTCAGTTACAGAAGATATTTCAAGCTCTAAGTAACAGACTAAAATTTTTCTCAGGTTTCTCTGTTTTTTTCATAAATGCACGGCCAAACCTAAAGCTTGCACTTCTGCTGTAGACTGAAGAGGATATCGATAAAATCTAATTGAATAAAACAGAAGTTGAACACCAACTGTGGAACTTCTTGAATTGCATTAATACAGAAATTCAACAGAATAAAAACAAACATCCTGGAAACTGAAAGTTACAATTACTGGCAGGTTGCAATTACATGAAGGTTATAATTACCAGAAATATCTCTAAACCCACATTGATTACAACAATCACATTTATAGGTCTTCAAACTTACAACTGAGAACAAAACATTCCTCCTCGATGTTAAGAAATAACATGTTAAAATTTCCTGTTTACAGGAAATTAACAATGTTTCTTGTTTTTCACGCATAAAATGTTACAAAATACTTCACATTGAAGAAGGAAAAATAAATCAAAGTAACTCATGATTTATTAGAAAAATAAGTCCAAAACTGGAAATTAGCTTTATTTGCTGAAGGCTCTCTTTCTGTGTTCATTAAAAAAATGTTGTATTTAAAGCACTAAGCAGCTAAAACCAGGTGTAGCCATAATATTAAATCCAAGTAAGGGCAGGAGAAAAGCCAGAAGGAAATGGGAAAGAATAATAATAAAAAAATGCCACTTCTGTTTTTTAAACCAGAACATTTGACAGAACAGACCAAACAAATGTTAAAAATCCATCCCCCCAAAAAAACTTTATATCTTCTATGTAAAAAGAAGGAACAATAGTAAAAAAAAAAAAAAAAAAAAGTCTTCCAAACTTGAAGGCGTATTCCTGAAAACAAATACTGATATTAAAATATCAGCTCAACACAAAAATCGATAAACCCTTACAATCCACTTTAAAGAGTGAGTTCAATATTGCTAAATGATTTTCTACTAATTCATTGCACTAGATTATTGTGGTGAGCAGAATGAAGAAAGAAGCTGCTATCGGGAAGGAAATTAATTACATTACCATTAGACTTTCATGTTCTGCTACCCAATTTCTACCCTTGTTAACCTAACTGCAACCAGAGAGCAATGAAGTAGAGGTAGTGGGGGAAAGGCTAATCTGTCTAAACAATTTTTGACAGGTGGTTGAGGACTGAAACACCCCAAAGAATCTGAGATCACCAGAAGAGCAGAACAATTATTAGTTGCATTGTTGTCACAGAAATCAAAGATCTCATCCAGCTGGACAGCACATGAGCAAAGTAAAACAAGTGCCCTGGAAATATTTTTCACTAGGTTAATAATAGAGTTAGCAGGCTGGATTCTGGCATTGCTTGTGTCAGTAACAATGAAGTAAAAATGATCTACAGCGTGATCAGCCACTCTGCTGAAGTGCTGCTAGGGGCCAAGCAGCCTGCTGGGCTTTTCCTTCTGCCATAACAATCCTCATCTAAGTAATGCAGGAAGAGTGAAGACCCAGATCAGTACTTTTGACAACAGAATCAGCTGATTATCCCACAACAGGTATTGGTGTAACACACCAGAGCTCCCAAAAACCTTCAGAAGAGCGTGCTGGACTCAGATCATTGTGTTCAGAAGTTTTTTGGCTTTTTTTTACTGCAATGGAGAAGAAAAGGTAAATTGTCAGAAAGCCAAACCAACAGGCAAGGTACTTGGAAAAATTGGAAGTTTCAATGTTCAACTGCTGAGAAAACTCAATGATCCTTTTCTTCTTGCTGCTGCAAAGTGAAAGCCAATGACCTGATTAAAAAAGGAGTATTTTAGTAAAGGTTTCTGTAACTAAGTGGCATCATGTCCTCCTTCATGTCTGTAACACCTATTGTGTTATACCTTATGCAAAGATGATGTTAAACTATTTAATCACAACCAACTAATTACCTTGTACTTAACTAATCACCTTGTACTTCTGTTTTGTGTTAATAAGTATATAGTCAGAGGCTGAAAACTTCAGATTCCATTTGGTTGGTTTGCCAAGTTTCTGATACAGTTATTGCATCTGAAAGCATTAGTGAGCTGTGGTCAATTTTTATAAAAGGAAAACAAAAGGCAAAAGGAAAAGCACATGCCTCTCCATGCTGACGGTACTTCAGTTCTGCTCTTACAAGATTGACTCTCCTATTTAATTCCGGAAAAAAAAATATCTAAAACAACTGGAACTACTGGATAAGATTCCAAAAAGCCAGGTAGTTTTCATTTAAGATTAAAAAAATTATATTTCAAAGTTCATATATTGCATATGAAGCACTTTTTAAAGTTAATAGTTATCAAAGTGAAATGATGCACACTCTTGTAGAGCTGGGAATTGAATACAAGCCAGAACATGCCCTTCATTCATTATATCTTGAACTTTGGGAGGTACAGAATCCCTGAAATGAAGATTTCATGAAATATGAGAAATGTAGTGCTAAAGATGTAACAAAACCACAAGCACAGATCAACTGCCTTCAGCACATTCCTAGCAAAAGATCTGCTTGAGTTGAAACTAAAAGAGTGTTCAAGGACCAAAATATATTATGATGAAAGACTAATGGAGAGCAGTTTAATATCTGAAAATAGTCTAGTTAGAATATATTAGAAATAAGATTTGAGTAACTCTCAAGCATTACACGAACGAAATTCTGAGCAAACAAAGCATTATTTGTATTTCAATAGAGTTAAAATTCTAATATACAACCAATACTAGGAGAAAATTAGGCAATTATTAATCTTTCTATAACAATTTCACTTTGAAGATGGTAATGAATGCAAACAAACATACAATGGGTATGGCACAGAATTTTTTGTTTTACTTACATATCTTTGTGATCCATCGTATTCACACCTCTCAATTTTTCCCAAGCTGCCATCTGAAAAGTAAAGTTTCTCTGCCCTGTGATCAATGGTGAGTCCATTTGGTGTCAGAATATCAGTGCTAATGATAACCTGGGCATTTTTGCCTGAGAGGGTGGATCTCATGATGCTTGGGAGCTGCTCATTCCAGTTAGTCCAAAACATTAAGCTGTATTAAAATCAAAATAACAAACAAAACCATAAGATACATTTTATAATTTAATTCTCTACTAAATGAGCAACAGAGAAAAAAAATGCCTTCATAAACAACTCTGAATGGCATCTATAAATAATTGTGATAAATAGTGAACAAGAAAATGCAATGGCCTATAAATAAATTATATATATAAATTATAGTAGTTTTGTAGTTCATTAATTTGTATAGAAGTACAATTCTTTTCTCTTACAGATCTGTTCAATCCTGATCTTGTCTCTGTAGTAATTTACCATTAGAGAGAGATACAAGCTGTGTAATGATATAAACTTAATTCAGCTAATGTGTGCATTAGTAATATTTAACAGTGAAATTAATCTGCAGCTTCTCCCGTGTTAGAGCTGTAATAGAGACCCAAGGACTGGTGTGCAGAGAGTTGATAATGGGAAGAAAAGGACTTTAATGTGCTCTACAGCAGGCTCAGTCAGCCCCTTGTTGCTGTTAACAGTGACAGAAAATGTTATGGACTGGGCTGCTGATGGAATTCTAATCCATGGACTCACAGAACCTGCCCCTCCTCTCACTGCAATCTCCGTCAGAGCTTTGGGGTTTATTGGTGGTACCTTGGTAATTGTATTTTACAGTGCAGCATAAATTCTTGATTGCATTAAGAGGACATGAAGTCACACATGGAAATATGCTCCACTATTCATACAGCTTTGTACATTCAGATAATACAAGTTAAAAATAGAATTTAATATGGCAGAAATGTTCCCCAACTTCCCCAAAAGACAGAGACTGTTACAAGAAGCAGAAAAAGCAGATAGCCTTTCTCCTAGAATTAACAGAGAAAATTTAAAGTACTTCAGATGTGTAAGACACTGAAGTAACAACAAAAATCCTCTCGCTAACACAGTATTTTGAGAGTGGCGGGAAGGAACTAAGTTAGACTTCTTTGTAGGATTTTTTCCATTGTTACTTATTTTTTTTAACTTTTTTTATTTCTTGCATAAATACATGGGCCTCTATGATATGCACAAGAAACTTAGACTTCTTTTTGTATATACCTAAAATAATTTTGGAATTTTTAAATTTAAGTAGTAAGAGTGATGAAGCTTTGTGAAGGCTGACCTAGAATAGTGGCTAGATGAAGTTAAAGAATAAAGTGGTTATTTATTATAAGGCCTCCATGGATGCACCTTGGGCAATACAAGAGCCCAGCCAGGGCTACACCCAAATGAACCAAAATGGTCACAAAATGGACGATCAGTCACAGGGTCTCTCACTTTTATAAATTTTGGCCCATTTGCATATTAGAGTTAATTATCCAATTACAGCTTTAGCCCATGCAGTCCCATCCTGCTTGTTTTTCTCTCTTCAGCCCACATTGTTTGTGCTCTTGGGCCTGAGATTTGGATCATTTGTCCTTGGTCCCCAGCTAGAGAAGGAATTGTTTTGTCTCTCTACTCTGTGAAGAGAGCTTGCTATCCCCTAATACTAAGTTCAGAACTACACACTAAAGCAGCATAGAATCTGAAAAATATAAAAGCTAAAACCTGAGGAATCAGTGACACGCCTGAGAAAATGACCATTCAATAATTCGCATTTAGCTTACTCTTAAGAAAAGCAGCTTGATATTTTTTACATTCCATGAAAATGAAATGATTATTTGATCTGAAGCATAAGAACATATAAAATATTGACTCTTACTTCTGCAACTTCTTTATAAGAGCAAGCCAACAAAAGATATCAACAATAAAACATGTTAATATTTGCCTCCTAAACAGAGAAATCTAACCAGCCTTCGTAGGGTTCAGCAATATTGGCTGACTGAAAGAAAGAAGTGTTGCTTGACACCAGGCAAGAATTAGGATTTGCAGGAGAGATGTAACACCTACTTTTGGCATTCATCCAGGGCCAGCACGTGGGGATGGTCGTCCTCGGCCATGGTGATGACGGCCTCGCGGTTGAACGCCCCGCGGCGCCGCTGGTCCACGCTGTGCCTGGTGATGGAGGACGTGGTGGAGCTGGTCCAGTACAGAGTGTCCCAAGCTCTGTGATAAGCCAGGCCCTCCACTGACCCAACATCTGCAAGATACAGGGACAGACAGAGCAAGTCAAACTCCTGCCAATGGGTTGGTTTTGTTTGTCCTCAGAGCTGAACCTGCAGACTCACAGGGTTTAGTTATTTTGGCTTATTATTATTTTTATAATTTCTTCTGTTTACTTTTATTGTAATCAAAATCTTATTTTCATAAATTTAAATTAAAACAACACAGAGGGCAAGACCACTTTAATAACACTTTTCTATATTTATTAATTCTAACAATCATCCCCAGATAACACTTTAGAAATAACAAACATCTATTCAAGACAATAATTATTTAGTCTCATCTTCAAATACCATTTAAACCAGGTCTTGGCATTTTTTCAACAGTTACTTGTATTATTTTGCACCATCTCTCAATGTATTTTGTAGCACTGACACGTTATACTAATAGGGATCAAAGTACCCTGTTGTTAACAACTGTATTGGCTTTTGCTAAACACCTGAAAATTACTGAAAAAATACCAACTCTGAAGGTCTTAGCATCAACATATAATTTTAATAAGCCATGACACCATGCTCATTCATTCAACACAAAAAACCGTGAGGAAAAAAATATTAATAAGCAACCTAAGCATATATATAATGCCATGAAAAGATAAATTGTACTTAATCCCAATATATAAAAGTGACAGACTGTGAGAAATAGGAATAATTATTTTCTACCACTATTTGTGAATTACTACAGAAATATGTATCTTGATAACTACACTTATTATTTTGCTAGAAACAAATATTTTTAGACCAGAAGGTTCATGCAGCTTATTAATGAGCTACAGAAGGCAAAAATCTAGAAATATCATTAGGATTATATTATGTTGGCCATTACAATTTGCATTCAGCTTGGTGAAAGATGTAATTTTTACTATGCAGTTCATATACACAGAACAAAAAGTCCCAACTTTTTGACTTTTTGGTTGATCACTTTGAAAGAGCAAACACTGAATCAAAATTTCGAGGCACATAAATCAAAATGATGAGGCCAATAATGATGTATTTGTTTTTTGTATTTTTATTATTAAAGCATTTGGCCATCTTCTGATGTCACATTTTGTGACATATCTGTGGAGAAGTAACAATGACTTGTATTCAAGAAACAACAGAAAAAATGAGATGGCACTCCTTAAAGGGAGAAGAATATGTGTAAAAATAGTTTGCCTACTTATGAAACAGAATTTATGAAAGAAACCCCATCTACCTTCAGCTCATCTACACGTAATTGAAAATAGTGAAATATAGTGAAGGTTTTAGAAATCACCAACTGAAATTCAAAGACAATCAGTTATCTCAAATATCATATAAGAGATTTCCATTAAATTTATACACTGAATCCAAATTCAAGACTACATACAATTCCCTAAACTAAACTAATGCAAATGCTCTTAAATACATGATTTAACTATTAGGTTTCCCTTCCCTGTGTGGAATCACAACTTGTTCTCAATAGTCCTCATGGGTCCCTTTCAACTCAGACATTCTGTGATTCTATTAAAAAATTACAGAGGTATTGACATTTTCTGACCAATTCTACACTGCATTTGTAAGGAACAAACCATCAAACCATTTATTACTCTTCATTTTTAAGATGACAGGAAAAAAAATCATTTTCCTGGTGTAACTTCTTGAATTTCTATCAATTTTAGATTTTTTGCCTGTCTGAATCTGTCATGAAATTTGAGAGCAAACTGATTACAGAACATAGTCCAAAACTCTTTTGTAGCAGACAAAAAATAATGATGGTCTTCCTGTCACAGCGAGATGCGATCAACTAAGACACAACTACAGGGATGAAAGTGCTCTTCAATACCAGATTTGTTGTTTTATGAGTAATTCCTGTGCTAAAGAGTGAAACTCAATTTTCCCAGGGGTATCAGAAAGCAAAGTTCCCCCTTCTTACATCATACTGCCGTTACATGTTTAGGCCTGTGAATAGTGAGAGAAGGAGGTTTCATTTCAAGTTACTGTTTACAAAATGGTAATTCCTAAATTTTTAGACAACAGCTACATGGGAAGTTATGGCATGTATGGAGACAAGTGAACATTTAGCACACAGATGAAAAATGTCTTAATAAATTATCTCAAATATAGAGTTTTGCAAAAAAAAGACCTCTGACATAGAACTTGTTTCATACATAACTGAAATAGGAAAACTCAGAGTAAAAAAATATGCTCTTACAAAAAAAAAAAAAAAGAAGGAACCAGAGTAATTAAATTGCTAAAAGACAAGAAAAAATAAGTAAAAAGAAAACTGACTTCTGCAGACACACACCAAATGCATTTTCCTAACTCCACCAAAAGCATTTTTTCTGAAGGATTTACACCAGGCACACTCTTTTATTTGCTAATAAACTTTTAGTTTTATCATGTTCTGTACTTACGGAATTGACAACTCAACCAATATAGAAGTGACTAATTTAATAGCTTTAGAAATCTATAAATAAGGTGGCTTTAAAGTCAAGGGCAATGATTTAGAGAGAGATACTTATGGAATTGACAATTCAACCAATATAGAAGTGACTCATTTAATAGCTTTAGAATCTATAAATAAGGTGGCTTTAAAGTCAAGGGCAATGATTTAGAGAGAGATTCAACTTTTAGATAAATACTTACAATGGATAACACAAGTAACTTTGTTCTTACTAGCATGTGGTGTGAGCTGGATATGCCAGCAGTGCATTTTTTTGGTAATTTATATGTTTCTAGATTAAATTTATTTGTTGTATGGCTTTTTGGGGTCTTTTGTTTATTTGTGTTTTTGTTTTGGCTTTCTTATTTGTTTGTTTAGTTGCTGATGAATCTCCAAATTCCTGTAAATCTTTTTATCAGTGATAAAACAGTGACCAAGGACAGATTTATCCTAGAAATGGTCCTCTAGACTTTAGGCTGTTCCTTAAAACCTTTCAGCAACTTTATATTTCCAAAGACAGGACACTGGAGAAGATTCCTAAGCAGTGTTATATTGTTACTGATTTGCATAGATATAATTTATATTTATTTATTTCATACTCCTTTAAAGAATATTCTAGAGCACATTATTCCTTAACTTTAATTTATCATTATATACTCAGTTACTAGAAAATACATCAGAAATATGTACTCATCCTCTCTGGTGCTACAGTTGGGGGATTTAGTCCCAAGGTTGAAAATTAGCAATTTGTTTACTCTAAGCTTCATATTTCTGCAGCATCATGTAATATTCTGAATTGGTAAAGCATAAAGAAACTGGAAATGAAAAGAATCCCATTTGTTTCACTGACATATTGAATTAAAACACTGATGGCATTAGATGCCTACAGCACTGATTAAATTTATTCTAGCCATGAAGCAACAGTTTATGATTTTCACATGAATAGCATACTTAAATGAAAAGAACATTAATACAATATGATATTAATATACAAATACTCACATTATTCACCTGCCACTGACGTTCTGAATTAAATCAGTAATGGGGTGTATAACTGATTAAATATCTACACAAGAGAATGCAACAGCCTATGATTTACAAAGGCAATGCCAGAGTGATCACATCATTACGTTGCCAAATGCTATCTATCACTTTTACTGAAGTTAACGAAGATAGATTGCATCCCACAGATGAGATGCAGCCTATAAATATTGCCAAGCTGATCTTCAGCTGACTTTCTCAGGGAACAGACAAGCAACAAATCAATAGCTGAAGAAGTCAGAATACGCTCCCTTATTAATGCAACGAGAATATAAAAATACTAAAGGGCAAAGCTTAAATTATCTAATAATAGTTGAGTTTGGTTATATATATATATAGATATACACACAAAGACACACTAGTTCTCCAGTTCCTAGATTTTTACCTCTTCTGTTTTAAAACCATCTAGAAAGTTTACAGTCAAAACTTTTCTAACTGCACCACTTCAATTACCTTGTTCCTTTAATTTCCTATTTCAACCAACTCCTTTTCTTTAACAATGATGTAAATCAAGGACAACTGTCAACATCATAATTTTTTTAACACTGAAAAGCCATCAAAGTAATAAAATTGAGCATAAACAGCACTTTGCTATCAGAACATTGGCCATGGCTTTAACGATCAGTATTCATTCTCTGGCTCAGTTTTGCAATTTCCTTTTCAGGATTCAGCCTGTGGATGGTTCCAGCAGGCTGCTCACAGGAGGGGGCCGTGGTTTCTGTCACTCTGTTTGTGCAGGATTATGGTGACAGGGAACAGGTGGTCACCGTTTGATCTGGGCTGAAAGCGAAGCCTTACAAGCAACAAGGCACCTGAAGGAAAGTGTTTATTTTCACATCTCTCACTGACTGCACAATCAGAACTTCACATAATTCCCACCCTCACTTTGCTCCTCAAGTAACAGAAAGCTTTTTGCTAAACAATAGTTCTAAGACAGAACTAAGTTCATCATAAACTGCAATAACCAATTATGACATCATTCTATTTAGCCTAAAAATATAATTTAGTTTCAGAGCAGATGTAAAGTCTGCTAAAATTATACCAAAAATGAGCAAATATCTGTACCATTTTTCTCTGTCTTGAAAAAAAAAATTCTGCTATAAGCTATCCCACATAAAATAGTTTTAAATGCAATAAGACAGCAGGAACAAAGGCTTTGGATTCTTCAAGGTAACAAGTAGCTTAAGTCCAAGACAATACAAACATCTCCATGGATGCGACCTTACTACTCAAATTTCCTGAGACAATATTGGAAAGAATGAACATTTGTTGGGAATGATATAAAGAAATAGAAGACCATTCTAAAAGGAGAAAAATCCCCCATTATTTGTTTTTTGTTTTGTTGTGGTTTTTTTTTGTGGAAAGTGTAATACTGATATCTCATATCTAGCAAAACATTTGGTGCCTGCCAAAACCAACAGCTTTTTGACAAAATCTATATCTACCTCCAATTATTTCTTTCCAGACAATGGATATAGCCCTTCCACAAATCTTCCCTGATTACTTACCAAGGAAAATCACAAGAGAGATGCAAACCTGCAATAATCTGTGTTTTGTTATCTGAGATATAACTTACTCCTTTAATAAATCTGGGGATTGTCTTAGGGTCAGCAGGAATAATGGAGCAAAGGACAACAAAAACTTAAGAAAAAGCAGGGAACTCAACCATTTAAGTAGCCAATACTATTTTGTATAGCTGGAACCCTCCAAGAATATTTCAACAAATCATTACTAGTTAGCAAGTGTTATGATATCATAACTTCAATTTAGTTAAATGTATCCATATAAAAGAAGTTTTACAAGCAGAAAGAGATCTGAAATGGCAAGCTAACACATAAAGATGGAAATGTTTTACTAGATTATTAAAAATATCAACAATTTTCATGGAAGAAATGTTTTCCTAATTATAGGAGCTCACATTATCTTTTTATGCATTACATGTGCACTCTAAAAAAAACCCAAAACTCTTCACCCTTACCACCTTCAGAACAATATCACAACAATCCTAATAAGCTTTCAAATAAATGTGTATAATCATATACTTTTATTGTTGCTGTTGAAAAAGAGCTACTTAAGGCATTAATGACAGAATAGCCTAACTAGTAAATCCTCATTATCTAATAATATTTGCTAGATCACATTACTGTTTAGGAAAAAACCAATACAATTAAAGGGATGTTCCTCTGCAGCTTTTCCCTGACAATTCACCAAACACAGTTTTACCTTTTATGCAACTAACTCACATCTTCTGACAGAAAAAAATAGCAAATGTGTACATCAATATAAATTTAAGGGCAATGTTTAAAGTTGAATAAGTCATAAACATTCTTAATTCTTCATGAATAATCTCAAGTGCAATATGCAGGAACACCTTTCCTCACTAATGAGGCTGGGAATGCTCAGGACATACCAAACTAAGAGATCAGTGTGAGAACGCTCCCATCCTGAATATATTTCAGAGCTTCACACCAGGAACACCTAAACAAAGCATGACAAGTGCAGGAATACACATTTCTAAAATTTAATTTTAAAAAGATTAATATAAAATGAGTAAACTTCATCTACCTAGAACAGAAACTCACAGATTTTACCCACTGATTTTAGTCTAGTGGAAGGTATCCCTGCCCTGGCAGTGTCTTGGAACAACATGATTTTAAAGGTCCCTTCCAACCAAAACATCCTGTGGTTGTCTGATTCTCTAATATGCAGCAACATACATAAAAAAATTACATTGACAAACAACTCACTTTGTTTTCCTCTAACAATGTTGGCATTGTAATAACAAATATTATATTTTACTATTTAAATATCCTAGACTTAACAACAGCCTCTCACTTTCACTCCTTTAAAAAGTGAAAAATCACTGGACCTCTATTCTAACACACACAGTTATCATGAATCCCATTCATTTATGAAACAAAAAATGGAAATATTCAAGTATTTATTTTTAACAGATTAAAAAGTTCTTTTCTGGAGAAGAAAGCTCCAAAACTAAAGGGATCTCACACAATGTACAAAATGTAATGCTCTGTAAGAGAAATGGGAACATAAATGCCTTTTTGACAGTTAAATTGGACCCATTTAGTTGGGAAGAACAGTAGCACACATTGGAACATCTTTAAAAGAGTCAGACTGTAAAAAGCCTTAAAATACATCACAGGATCTGACACTTTATGTTAGCAGTGAAAAGATTTTTGTGTTCCTCGGGCATGAAGGCCTCAGGTTCAAAACAGGAGCGTTTTTTTCACAAAACATTTCCTTTTTGTGCTGTGAAAGACACTACATTGGCAAAATGTCTCAGTGCCATTGTTTACAGAGGCAGGAGAAAAAACAGCTCACTGAGTGTATCTCATCTTAATACTTTTCCCCCTTTCTCATTTGATTTTTTTGTTTGTCCTTGCCTCCACCTTTTTTCTGTAATTTTTAACTTGTTCATTGGTCTTCTGTCTACTGTTGTACCACTGTATAAACCTGTTGGAACACTGCACTGCTTTTCTAGATACACTGAGACAGGCTTTGGTTCGTGAATATATTACTTCAAACTTCTCCCTGTGATAAATAAATAAATAATTAATGCCACTAATGGACTAGAAACTGAAGCTTTAACTTCTAAAAAGGTTGCTTGGTATAAACATAAGCTTTGAAGATCGTTTCTTCAAGAAACAAGAACAAGGTTCTTGTTTTGAAAAAGTGGAAATAAGAAAGATTAACCTGATAAAGTTACTTAGGAAAAAAAAAAAAAAAAAAAAAAAGAGAAACCACTGCTGATTGACCAAAGGAGAGTTTAAAGATATGAAAGAATCTCCTCAAAAAAAACATTGCACAAAAATAAAAGTGTTAGGGCATGGCACTGTGCATATCCTGGACTGGTTTATTGTTGTTTTTGTCTTTGTTTCTTCCTGCTGAAGACAGGACCCCACCAGGTACAGGAATCTTGGTGAGTTTGGAATCTGTTTTTAGTGAACCGGAACAAGTTAGATAAAGTTGTTTAGACGCTGTAAATCTACTTTCCCTGAGCTGAAAACGTGTTAGCTAATGGGTTGTTTATGAGTTGCAAATCTGTTCAGTGAGGTGAAAATTTGTCAGATAATGGCTTGTTTATGAATTCTAAATCAATATTCAGTGAGTCGGAACTATGTTAGATAATAGCTTGCGTATGGGTTGTAAATCTGTTTTCAGTGAACTGGAAACATGTTAGATAATGGGTTGTTTCTGGGTAGTAAATCTGTTCTCAGTGAGCTAAAAACATGCTAGATAATGGGTTGCTCGTGAGTTGTAAATCTGTTTTTAGTGAGCTGGAAACCTGTTTTACAAAGAGCTCTATGAGTCTTAAGTGTTTTTAGTGAGCAGAAAAGTTCATGGATCTGTTAGATTTGAGTGGCACATCTGATTTCAAGGAGGGAGAGATCCATCTGATAATAGATACTTTATGAGCAGATTTACATTCAGGGAATAAAACTCTGGGACAACAGTGCCTTGGATGTATCATACCCTATTTTCTCTATTAATGTTAATTACTGAGTAAAGGTTTGCACTATTTGTAGACTTCAACTTAATGAAGCAGAAGAAGTGTAGAACTGATATAACCACACTAGGTATTTCCAGTGGGGTTTTAAATCCCTTCCTAATACAGGAAAACTTCCTACAGATGTATTCTAATAATTTTGGAGGAAAAATAGCAAAAATCAGTATCAAATACGTAACTTTTCAATACTTAAATGGAACATTATTACTATAATCTCTCAGCAGGATTCCATTTAATAATTTCTAGATCACATATTCTTAATATGGAAATAAAAAAAATTTAGAATTTTTCATCTTGCAGTGAATGGAATTTCTGGTGTCAACCAATCTTAGCACTGCTTTTCTCCTTATAGGTGGAGATTGAACAAATACCTCCACTATATCAAGCAGCTTCATGAACTGTCTGCTGTTTACAGTGAGAGAAAAGTCACGTGCAGACTGTGGGATGGAAGGCTACAAAAATAACAGCTGAAAAAGAATGATTCAACATAAACTGAAGAGGTTTAAAACACATGAAAGAGAGCAATAAACATATTAATGTACTTTATGTCCTTTCTCACTTACAAAGAAGAATTTCTACAGAAGTATTTATACGAAATGTCATAGTTCACATGTTCACCCCAAGCATGCACAGTGAAGGCTTTTACAAGGATAAAAAATTTCATCTGACATTCAATTACTCAGAGTGCTGACTCTGCTAATGAAAAATGAAATCTGGCATATTAAGCTACAAGTAGAAACACTTCCTTACAATTTCTTAAAACTATAACTCCCAGCTGTGCTTTATGGAATGTCTTTAGCTCTTGTAGAGCAACCTATAATGAACTAATGAGGAATACTTTATTGTTCTTTTAAAAACCAATTTCTATCTGCATTAGTCCTTCACCAGTATTTATTTCTCCTCTTTGTCTGTTTCAAATGTTGAAAGTTCCATTGGCTTTTCATATAATACTCTTAATCTCTTCTTATAAAAAAAGAGTTGAAATGGTGCTTCCATGTCATCACTGCATGCTTCTGTCTCTCGTGCAGCTAAGCTCAACTCTGAATCCCTGGGTGCTTTTCTGGGAGCGGAAGGAACATCCTGACAACATTGCTTAGTTTATCTTCAACATATCTCAATACAAATGTCATAAATTCCTCTAAGATATCCACACATAGATAGAAAATCAATGGAAAAAATCCTCAACACCTTGTATCATATAAAATCACAGAATGGTTAGTCCACATCTTAAGAAACAAATGCTACATAGTACATAGGACATTTTAGAAAACAATTACTGAAATTGCAGCCTTCAAATAAACCAGACAGTATTGAAAAAGGAAAAGAGAACAAATAAATTACGTATCTGCATCTGATAAGTGACTACAGATGAATGTGTTTTGTTGCATATTTTAGAAAAAACTCAATAGAGTAGAAATGAAAGAGAGCAGTTTTTACAATTAGCACTTTAGTCATACACATTTATGCATGTTTAGCATTAAGGATGTATTCCGTACGTATTCACATTCAGATTTTCCTCAAATTCAAATTTTCCCATGCTAAACCTGGTACCTTCCTACATAGGAATCGTATTACAGTTGTGTCAGACTTGATTGATAAATATTTTATTGCCAGATATTGAGAATTTATTGATACCTCAGATGTAAAATATGGTTTGTCTAATCTTGAAGACTTTTGTGAAGATGCTGGCAGAAATTTCTTGATAATAGTGCCAAGCTTCAAGTCTCAAAGGCTAGAAACAGGTCATATTTAATGAAATTTCTCCTACTACTGTGGTGAATGAAGGCATAATAAACATTAGGAGTGAATAAATACATTGTCAAGTAAGCTTTTATTAAAACCAAACAGTTCTGTAGGTTGGAATTTGCCTCTGATTATCAATGAGCACAAATCCCTTTCTTGGGATTCACTTCAAGAAGGGCGAATCAACTGAGCAAACCAAGGTCTTAATATTTTATACTGAGAAATGGCCATAACAGAGAATTCACCCTCACTAACTAGAAAAATAAACCAAAAAGTTTATTTCCAAGCAATTCACAGTGAGGTTTTATTTCAAGAGTAAAGATCCTAAAATCACAGTAAAATAAATTAAGCATTGTCACCATCACTACTATTTTCTAGTAACAGGCTTCACACCTCATAAGCCCATTTTAAAACAAATTATTTTGAAGTGGTTAACGTTTAAATGTATCTTACAGGGGTAAAACATAATAAATAATTATGGTAACATTTCATTGATTTTTTTTTAGTCAATAAAGCCAAGTGATCACCAACTTTGCACTCAAGTTTATTGAAATAAAACCGGAATTTTGGGAAATATGTTTGGGTTTTTTTTTTTTTTTTACTTACTTTCAATTAGCACTTTTCTGCCAGCCCAGTTGTCTTTAATAACTTGGATGTTTCCATAGTGGGCATCACTGAAGAAGATGCGATTGGTGCCCCTTCCCTTCAGGCTGTAGTCGAAGGCCAGCGCTATCACATTTTTGAAGTACTCTGGGTTTTCGTAGGGTCTCACTGGAGAATTCAGGTTGGTCTCATCTGAAAGGTGGATGCTTTTTAATATTGTCCTTCCCGAGTAGAGCAGGTAGCCCTCGTGCCTGAGGCAGCTGACCCCATCCTCTGCCAGGTACCCGTGAGCGCAGGCACAAGTTCTCCGCGCGTTGCCGCGGTAAAGGCAGAGCTGGTGGCATCCGCCGTTGTTCTTGGCACAGATGTTGGTACCTGGGAAAAAGCATAATAAATCCTGTCTGTTATAAGTAAAAATATACTTTGTTAACTTAAACAGAAACGAATTTTTATGTGTTCTGGGAATTCTCCTCTTAAAAATTATTTGGGCTATGTTCACAAGGAAAACAAAAGGCCAAAAGAGCAAATAATGCAACTTTAACCACACTGAAAGATAATTTTAAAGAATAAAATCAATAAGTATTGTATAATTTATGTCCTTTTCAATTCACAACAGCACATATTTTATTAATAGAAAAAGATAAAATGGGCTATTCCTCAAAAACCAGCTGAAGACGTAGAAAATGTTTCAAGTCCTTTGAGCTTGAATTTTTATTTTTTTTTAAACACCTGTTACTGGAAAAAGTCAAATTTAGCTACAATCAGAATATAGTACTGCTTTAAGGTATTTTCTACCAAGTTAAATATGCATGTATTGACTGGTAAAAAACTCTGTGAATCCAGTTCCCTCTATTTAATGAAGACATTTCCCAACATTTTGTTCTAATTTAATTCAAAACCTGACTTTAAAAACTTACTCACTGACAATTGCACACCATTAAGGAATCACTGTCAAATTAGTAACTACACTTGTTACAAGTTATATTTAAAATAACTGTAATCATCAATAATTGGGAGCTATTTGTCTTTTTATTTTGGACTATCTTTGAATTACTATTATAGCTAGTTGAGATAATTCATTTTCTCTTTCTGACAGCCCTTTCCACCTAACAACTCAGCCTTTTTAGTATAGTAATTTTCCCATTTCTGAAAGTTTTCCACATAATGAAGGTGAATAAAACATTTTAATAGAATGTTTTGAGGTACAAAACTGTAATTGTTGGGAAGATGTAGTGTCTGACAGTACTGTTGATTGAATTCTTTAACTGATACGTTTCAAGCTGAAAATCCTTTTAAGAAAAAAGTCATGGCAAATGAGAAGTAACTTGTTCTTTAAAGCAGAAATATTTAATTTTGTTCTCCTAGGAAAACTTCCATAAGCTAGTCGTCTGGAGTTATGTAAAACATGTGGAGATTCAGGTACAGACATTTTTACATTCCATTTGCTTAAAAGATACTTTAAATGTTTTATTAGGCTAGAAAAGTTAATATCTGTTTGGAAGGATGAGAGGTTGAGAAGAAAAAAATAAAATATATGAAATAGATCCTCAAGCTTCTAAAATCTCTTGGAAAACTTCAATGCTTCCATGGTTCACCAGCTGTGAACACCTTTAAAAATGGCCAGTTCTGAAGCCAGGACAGCCAGGGCATGTCCTTGCACACCTGTAAAATTGCACTGAAGGATGGGAATCTTTGCAAGTCCCACTGCAGGACAGATTCATCAGAAAGGGTAAAAGAAGTGTTTGAAAAAAAAGCATCAATCACAATCAGCACAGCTCATTGGGGTGTTGGGGTTTTTTTGTTTGGTTGTTTTTTGTTTTTTTTTTTGTTTGGGGGGTCGTTTTAATAACAAAATTTGGGATACTATTTAATTAGATTGGATTTTTAAAATACTTAACTACTTCTAGTTCAAAAAACTTTAGAAAAAAAATATATATGTAATAGTGTGAGATAGAAAAACATTCCAAAAACATTTTTCACCTGTTTTTTCCCTTTTGTCCTTCTGGCTCACTGACATCCCCTCCCAATGACATTAACCATTTGTACCCTAGTAAAATTTGAAAAATGTATTAAAAAATCATTCAGGTATGTTTTTCAAACTAACATCAGTAGATTTTTAGCCTGAGTAACCATTTCTCCCATTCCTTATGTGATCAAGTCTATAAATCCATCAATAAAAATTACACATAAAGAAGCATTGTTTTATCCCATTGTTCTGTTTTCCTAATTCTATAATATAAAGCCCTTCCAAGCCAGCAGACATTAACAATTTCTAGCCTAGTTAAAAGAAATGGAATTTGGTGTGGATTTATTTTTATCCACAGAATATGATGTTCTGAAATTGCATGCAGAAATCCATAGCAAAATTATTATGCATATGTTTGAAAATTATTATTTCTCAAAAAACATTAAATTTTTTAAAAGTGTTTTCTTAATTCATAAATATGTTTCCTTTCAAAATTCAGATTTATTTAATGTGTCACGTATAATGCAATTATTTGGAGAGATTTAAGTAGAAGACACAGAATCTTTGGATATATAATGCTGTGATTAAAGCAAATTTTGAGTGCTACCAACACTATAAATATGTTTGTATTAAAAATTTTATCTATAATAGTATTAACGTTATTTTTTCCTCTCTTTTGAGTATATTTCTTGAAAATTTCATCTGGATTACCTGGTAGCAGTTTTTTCTGAGGAAATCATCACCATTTTTTCTCGGTAAAACAAGTTTTTCAAGGTCTTGTCAAAACCAGAATTTTAAAAGTAAAAAGACAGTTAAATAGCAAGATTATTCTTAGTCAGGTAGTGGAAAATAAAGTTTAACCATCAGCACCATAAATCACGGAGAGTCTATAATAGTTTTTGTCTCTTGAATTTGCTAAACTAACTGAATATAAAGGAAATCTGATTATTTACAAGGTCTTTTTCCACAGAAGGAAAAAAAAAAAAAAAAGAAAAAAAAAGAGACTCAAACCCAAGTAATGTCAGCAAATAAATATTGAGACACAGAGGATGGGAATTTTTAATAAGAAATAAAACTGGTTTGCTTTCCAACAGAAATCTGAAACTCCTGAATTACTGCTCTGTAAAGCACAGGTCAAGGTCTCTCAATCCTGTCTTTTAAGAAAAACAAAACAAAAACCATCAAACCTGGAATGATAGGAAGTGTTTTGGTTTTAGGCTTTCTTTTTGAAACACTCTGAAGAATTTTAGTAGGATTTGTACTATATGTTCAGTACACTAATTTTAGTTTAAAAAAAAAAAAACTTCAAGAGTAAAAAGTGGTGATAAAATCATTGATTACTTAATTTTTGGTATGCTTTAATATACAGAAAAAGTAGCAGGTGATATTAAAACAATAGCATCCTTAAGAACAGCCAACCTTTCTCTCGTGCTCTATTAAAGATTTTCACTTCCTTCAGGTTTATTCCAAGGCCAGTCCTCATGGTCACAGCATCCGTGGCCTCATTCTTGTGGCCTCTTCTAATAGAGCCATTTGCATGTGCTCTGCCAAAAAAGTTGAAGATGTCTCATCAACAATCCTCAACTAATTCACACCAAACAAATGACTGAAGAGCAGAGTTCACTTAACAGGAGGCGGAGAAGCCTGTTCTCATCTATGGCACTGAGGCACTTTTCATCTTTCAGAACTCCCTCTCCTTGGAAACTGCACGGGATTCCGTGATCCCGCCTGCGACCTTGCTAAGGAACGGCTAATCCTACAAAGGTGAGGCACCTGGCACCGAAACAACATTTTGAGATTTAAAATACTTATGAAAAATAAATTACCTGTCAGACCAGTAGATGTAAGCTCCGAACACAGCAACTGAAAACATATCCACATTGCTCCCTGACAGCACAATCTCCCGACTCCCTCCACTCTCAAGGTCAATTCTTTCTATCTTGTCGGTACGAGCATCACACCAATACAATTTATTTTCCTAAAGATTAATTTCAAAGGAAACGTCAACAGGCTTGTCCAAGTATTTAATTACGAGTTATTAAGATTACATCAAGGTGGAACACCAGCTGGCTTTAATGAAACATAACAAATACTGCACATTCTTAGGCATGCTGGAAGACAGAGGAACCAACCTCATAATCGATGGAAATCCCATTAGGCCATGCAATCCCCAGGCTCACAAGGACAACCTTCTCAGAGCCATCCAAGTGTGCTCTGCCTATGCAAGGGCTCTGTCCCCATTCTGTCCAAAATAAATACCTAGAATGTTGTAGAAATCATCAATTAAAATTGCAAACAAAATGCACTATTACCATTAAATAGATACTAAAAAAACCTCATATGGCGCTCACGTCTCTAAGTTGTCTTAAGAAGTTAAATGTATCATAATACTTCCTAATTGGATAATTTGTTAAGATATTGTTTTCAAAATATATACATAAAGCAATTCTTAAAACTGTATTCCATGAGTCCATGTGCAATGCTATTCCTTAAAGAATTCAGCTTTGTGCTTGGGAAAAAAAAAAAAAAAAAAAGAAAGTTTAAAAAAAAAAATTCTGGAACAGATGCTCTTGCATCTAATCACTAACAAATACTGGAATAATACCAGAGATACCTAATTTAAAAATGTTTTAGATATGAAGTAGTGAGAAATACTGTGGGGGAAATGGTAGAGAAATGAGACCTTATTTGAGAAGAAAATATTTTTCAAATTCTGCCAAATACTTCATGGGAACAATCTGAATTTTACTTATCTGATCTCATGTCCCTGTATACTTATTGCCACAGTTGCATCATTAATTTGGGACAAGATGCTTTGTCAAACTTCTACCTTGATAAACCTCTCAATCTATTGCTTCGGTTATAGCAAAATGAGGCCAAAAAATCTACACAGAGCACTTCCTTTATGAACAGTAACCTTAAAGACTACAAAATCTTCTGGGCACTACTAAACAGTTCTCGCCCATGTCTTGTGACATTACACCAGTATGCACTTAAGCAGCTGTATTTGACTAGATGACTACAGATATGTGAAATAATGAGGGATAATAATGTGATAAGGGTGAAAAAAAAATATGAATCCTATAATTTGTTCATCAAGTTCAGCTTCTGAAACAACCCACTTTGGCTCTCATTGTTGAGCCTTATGGCTTCAGACAAAATGAATCTGTTCTCATATTTCTTGATATAACAAACAATACCATTTATACTAATATAAAACTCATGCAGACTAGGAAAGGGAACAGCAACATGAGATAAAAATATGTTAAGGAATGCCAAAATAAGCAGTATTAATCAGCTAGATTCTAACAATCACTACATAAGTTTAAAGCAATTTTAACCAGATCATTAACAGCACCACTACACAGACCTGGAATTGCTTTCAGACATCTGGTCAGAGGTCAGAGAGTCATTTGTGACTTTCTTTATAGAGGATATGAACTAAATATTGACCACAGGAAAGCAGACATTCAACATAATCAAATATTCCTTACTGAGATTCCTCAAATTCCTCAAATATTCCTTCTATATTCCTATACTCAAATTATTCCTTAAACCAACTCATAATTAGAAGGTTAAATCAATCTAAAATTCTCCAAAGAAAACCATAAACATCTGCCAAAAAATATATGAATAAATATACCTGATGAGGGACAAAGACACCCTTTTGTAGGGCTACACATTCCTCACTTTTGACTCAGTGACAATAAATAATGTCACCAACCAGCTGAATGCTGCCTGCTTCCCATCTTGGCATAACTGGCAGATTCAACGAGCTCTAATAACTGCTATTTTCTTCTCTATTCTTACAGCTGTCAACTCCAGCTTCCAGACAAATGCAGAATGTGAAGTCAGGGTAAAGGGAGGGAAGAACACCTTTGAAAGTTTTACCTCAAAAGGGGGAAGAGATTTAACAATAATGCAAAGGGAAAAAAGGCCTTAATCTTGGCACAGAAAGGCAGCCTTGTACTTCCTTAGCAAAATGCTGCTGTGCTTCTCCTGGAGGAACTGAGTGGAGACATCTCAAGTTATCACAATATTATAAAACAAATGAAGACTTCCTTCCTTTGTAGAAGATACACTGTTCTACCAGACACGCAAAACAGTAGTCTCTGGTCCTCTAATTATCCTTAAATATCCTAAAAAAACCCCATGCCATGGGCAGGGACACCTTCCACTAGTCCAGGTTACTCAAGAGCCCCATACATTCTGGCCTGGAACAACTCCAGAGATGGGGATTCCACACGGAGTTCTGGAGGTGGAAGGGGACGGTACATTCCCTATTTCAGTCAATACTGAAGGGTAGTCCCTGTCCTCAAAAATCAGCTGGGTGAATACAGATGTGACTTTTGCCAGCTGCTACTCTCCAATCCACAACCTTCATCTCACGTGGCTTTCAGCTACCCTGGCCACTCTTCCTGGTTGTTGCACTGGGATGTCACATGATTCTGGAGTTCATAACTACCAAGGATTACACTGCTCTGGGATTTCATCATGAAGTCCTTCATCAGCTGACCTGGCTTCCTTGGATTTGTTGGGCACTTCAGATCAAAACACGCTTCCAAGCAAGGCCTAACCTTCCAGTGAAACAGTTTCCTCAGAAAACCAAAACTATTTTGCAGAGAACTTACAGAATGTTATGAATACAGAGAGCAAGGCAAAAGCTCTGTGTACTTTAGGAACAACATGTTACCCTTTCTCTGGGTGTACCGCGATAGAGCGTGGCTGCTCCAGCCCCTGGGAGATCACCACGTAGCGGAACGAGCCGTTCAGCCGCGCCACCTCGATCAGGTTGAAGCCATGGTCTGTCCAGTATATGTTACCTGGAAAAAACTCCCTGAAGTCACTGCCTGAAGGAAAGGGTACTTCAAAACTACTGCTTAAACAGACTGCTTCTGTTTAACTCCGAACCAGAAACTAACTGCTCTATTGTCATTTGCATAGGCGTTATATTTGTAATTTGTAGTCCTAGCCAGCCTTCTTAAAGCATAAACCACTACTGAAACTGTTCATCTAGGAAATACCATCATATATATATACATATATATATATATATGTGTGTGTGTATATATATATATATGTGTGAATATATATAATTATATATAGATATAATTATAATTATATATACATATTACATATATCTATATATAAGTAATTTCCAGACATTTACAATACTAGAAATTAGAGCTGAAAGGAATCAAAGTTATTTAACCTTGAGCTGAAGAGGCAAGCCTTTACTCTCAGAAATGATGACACGTGTTGCAGTAAGGTAGAAAAATCATAGAGAAAGGTTTCTTAAAATTAAGCCTGCTCTCCTGGTATCAGTGGCTGGCCTTGTGAAAGCTAGCATTTTGCAAGTTCCCATGTGAAAGGAATCCTGTTGTGAGCAATTCGTTAGTATAACAATCTATTCCTGTGTAAAAAACAGCTTGCACCTGTATAAACTGTTTTTGCACCCTTAGATAGAAAAATGAAAACTATCTTTCACAAACAACTTCCCTGCACGTGTACACCGAGAGTCTGAGTGACCAATCAATACAGAATAACAACTTGTTAGTAACCAATAAAAGTAATTGGCAAGAAAACTACTGACCAATTGGAGTCCCACACGAGGTCTATAAAACTGTATAGAAAGGAGTTATGTGAATAAAGAATGGGCCTTTTTCCACCGTGAAGAAAATGGAGTCCCATTTGATTTATCCCCCATGCAGACACATCCTGGAGCAGGCTCAGACCTACCTGCTATCCAGTCCACTGCAATGCCCTCAACTCGCCCCAGACCGTTTGTGACAATGTCTTCTTTCCAGGTTTGGTCTCGCTTAGCTCTGCTGATCTTGTTGAAACCCATGTCTGTCCAATAGATTGTATCGTTTCCTATAAAACACGTGCCAATGATTCTCAGATTAATTCTCTTCAGTCCAAGTTTCTGCATTAACAACTGTAAATATTGCCACTTATAGTTTTAACGTGCATTTAGTATCAAAATTATCATCAGCTTTATTTCCTCATTCGTTTGCCTTTTCTTGAATTTTGTTTAAAATAATTATGTCAGAATTCCAGGTTGTTTAGTACAGCACATGTAGCACAATAGGGCTATGACAGGAAGCTACTACCTCTGCTAAAAATCACAATAAATGTGCTGTCTTTACCTTTTCCCTAATGGAATAAATGCTTCAAAAACACTATTTTGTTTGTCACCATTCCAAAATATTCAGGAGTCTGAAAAGCTACAGTGTAAAACTGCTTATACAGACTTTTCCTTCAGTAATCAGACACATTGAATTTTAACAGTGTAAGGAAAAAAAAATTAACTAGGGAAATAAAAAGTGACATTTGACAGTGATATGCTGACAAAAGAATAAAAAAATATATTCCATCCACAAGTCAGTTTTTATTTTAAGTGTCCTGACAAGCTTCCACTAACAGTCTTTTTGTTTGGTGTTTCAAGACATCTCAGCTGTCTTTCCAGCCTTTCTGCAAAAAAGGGACTGCTTGACCATTTAAACTCAACAGCCAATGGAGAATTTGAAGTGGCTGAAGCACAGACGCAAACTGCCCATTTATGTGCCTTCTGTGGCACATAATAACCTCAAAAAAGAGGTGGGGCAAACAAAGTGAGAACGTCCCTCAAGCAGAATTGTCTCTATTTTCACTGACAGGGTTCTGTAAATAAGCTGCAACCAACATCCTGCTTGCAAAGTAATGAGCTGATGACCTCCTTAGTAAGATGTTTTGCAGAGAGATATTAAATAATATTTGTTCATTATTTTTCTCATACTTTGTAAATCTGCTTTTAATTCCATAATAGTCTAAATGTATTTATAGAATATATATTTCTATATACAGCATAGAAATGTTACCTATATAAATAAATATAAATATTTCATATCTACATATTTACACATGTATCTATATATATGTATGTCTGTGTGAATATTTGTGTAGATTGATAGATATATTTGTAAAATAAGATAGTTATTTGTGACCAAACAATATTGGTATGCTCAAGAATCTTACCCCACCACCAACTAAACAAATGACAATTCTGACTTCAAGTAGTCAAAACAAATATGAGAGTCATGCATTTTGCTACTTATTTGCTAACTAGAATTTAGTTAGAAGTATCAAAACACAGGGAGAAAAAAGGTGTATGCATCTTCTAGCTTGTTAATCTCTGCAAAAACACTGTCATTAGACTTTTAATTAGGATATGCTGTACTACTAGCATATGTAAATATATTTTATACACAGTGCATACCTAAATTACTGAGATAACAGCAAAATTTGGGAATCTTTCTTGATTAAGAGTGAAATGAAGGCAACACTCACTAAGTGAAAAGCAAAAAAAAAATGAAATCTGAAACTGCCTCCACTTGCTTTCTGAATCATATTTGATATATGTAGGTTTTAGAAATGAATTTATACAATTCAATGTAAGTTATCAAACTGAGAAAAACATGTTTTTGAAGCTGAAATGCTGTTGAAAGCTGTAACATTTTTATAACACACTATCCCCTTGTGATTTCACTGCTGCACATCATTTACATTTATCTTTGCAATGCATTTGTCACTGCCAATTCTAGTCATATTCCCTGTGCTGTGACTTCACCAAGACAAGTTGGAGAACATCACTTAATTTCATCCAGCCTCAAATTTAATTTTTTCCAAAAAGTCAAAAATCTCATTATTCCGAAATATTAGTTTGATAATTCTTAGCTAAGTCTGCATAAACCTCTCTAAAGTAGGAGATAACATAACATATGAGTATTGCAAAAAAAAAAACCAACCAAACAAAAAAAACTCAACCCAAAACATGAGATAATAGCTAATAAAACCAATAAAAGTCAATACAATATTGTTATTTTAAATTGAAAAGGTCAAATTTTTGTCTTCTGTGTTAGATGCAATAATTTCGTAAAGTTTGCATAATTTAAATTAAAAAAAATGTACAAACCCTAGAAAACTCAATTGCATTGTCTTAGTAGTCTCTGTCATGATCACATGTGGTTACCACTTCTCTGTCTTGAAAGACCTGTGTCTTTCAAGGAATAGATTAAATCTCTGTAACAGAGTCTTTCCCATCTCAGGTGTGTGTACAAAGGTTCTGGCTTTTAAGTGATTTTATGTCTCTGGAGACTCTAACTCATCCGTGACGTGAGAAAAGCTCTTAACATCAGCTGCCACTAATTTGAAAGCAAAATATGCAACTATGAAGGTGCTGTAAAATATTGAGAGAACTTGAGATTTTGCTAGGCAGAGATGCTACGGCATCATTGAAGAAGCAGGTCAAAAAAAAGTGAAGATTTTAATTAATTTAACTTCCAACCTGATAAAAAAAGTTTAGTGATATTTGCATGATGAAGTAGTCCAACAGTGCCAACAGAAATAGATCTGATTTCAATACCAAGGCAAATACTAACATACAATTAAGAAAAAAAATAGTATCTCTCAATGCTGAATTCCCAGGCAGAATAAAAATAAAAATAAAAAACAACGGAGTCAAAATAAAAAACAATAGAGTATGACAAAATAATTGTATGTTGCAAGAAGGTAATGTCTGTATTTATATAACATTGGTAACTTAAGATTTTATTTCTAGACTGCCAGTTTGTAAATTTGATGGGTAACAAAATGAGTCTGGAAGGAAGCCTAATGGTTTAAAAATACAGAGACAGGATATTTTTCAGGTCACTACTTGGTCACAGATTATTTATTTTCCAAAAAACTAATCAAAACTTGCTAACATGTTTGAAGATATCCAAACACCACCACCATCCAATCACTTTTAGAATATGATCTTTAATTTTTCCCACCTTTTTTCACATGCATGCAAAATTAAAACCTCCTAATTTCATAGGAAGTTTATGAGGCTGTGTAAATTAACTATTTCTGTGTATACAGTGGAAAGGTATGTAGTGTACTCCAGGTGGAAATGCCTGCTCTTCAGGCTGTCAGAGCTCCTTCCAGAAGGAAGAGACAGATCCAGACTTGGCTTGTGCCCATCAGGAATGTGGCTGAGCTGGGCTGGACAGGGAGAAAACCACCCCACTCAGCTGCCAAAGCCACCTGCTAGGTACAACACCACCCAGGACTAAGAAAATTCCATGGAATCAGTGTCATAGCAGGAACAAGCCTTTTTACACTTTCTCTAAAAGCACCAGTTTCCTACTCAAGTTCTCAGCGATGACTCTGCCAAAAGAGAGCAGCTGCTGCTGCCAGAACAACTGGCTGTGCACAATATTTCCTACTGTAAATATTAAAGGTAGAGCTTAACTCTGTAACATGATGCATTTCCAATTCCTTTAAACAGAGCTGTAATTTCTTAGAAGGTTTGAGAACAAGGGGTTATTTTGTTTATGAGAAGAACTTACTATTTTAACCATACTTACAACAAATTTAACACTATATTTACCTGCATGGAAATCTATGCCCACAGCAAATGAAGCCCCAGATATAGGCATTAAAGCATCCATTTTATCATTTGGGTCAAGAGGAATTCCTCTAATTCCCTCATGAACAGAGTACATGAGAAATGATTCAATACCTAAAGAAAAAATAAAGCAGCCAATGAGGGCAAGGTGGAAACTTTCCAAATAACCAAGATAAGAGGAGCTAACATACATTAGACATAATTTTCCACAAGTGCTCCACAGTTTTTCAGAGTGACAACTCCAGATCTTTGAAAAGACATCCATGAGTTATTACAGTGCATTTCTAATTAAATTACAAATGTGGTCCAATCAAGAGAAGGGAATCACTGTCCATGTCAAACACCACCTTATAATCAGGTAATTAACAGAAATGAAAATCACAATTTAAGAAAAAAATGGGTTCGAATTATGAGAAATGTAAGAATATTTTCAGTGCACATCTGCGCTTTGTGAACATATTCAGCAAGAGATAATTTTAAAGAACTTGTGGAAAACAGGAAAGAAAATTGTCTTTTGAGGTACAGGTTTCATCTCACTTCAGTTATGCACATTTGCTCTGCAGAGAGAATTACATTGTTTTAGTGATGCATTCTAAATGCCTACTTTTGTGTTCGATTAATCAAATTCCAAATGCACCTATTTCTTTTAAGTAGGAATGAGTTCTACTGTGTAGACTTCTTACATAGTAACTCTCATAAATTACTTAGTCCTAATTAATAGTTATAAATAAATAAATATATTGCATTTATATATATATAATAAATAAATATATTGCATTTATAAAACTATAAGACACCTTGACCATAAGGTTGTTCTGCATTTTTCAGGCAAAGAGTAAGACTTTGGCTGTGAGGTATGTTCTGACTTCTGCCAACGTAAAAAAGAAAAATATTTAAAGAAAAAAGTTGGGTTTATTTTATATTAAGAGCAATGCAATAGCAGGAGATACCCAACCATTCAGATACCTGTACCCTGTAATCTAAAGATATGTGATTGACCTTGAACAAATATTTATGAATGATGGTTCATTTGGTCTGCTTTTCTGTCTACATAAAAAAATTAATCAGAGTTACCACAGAAATGTATTTGAATAATTTAATGAAAAGCTAAATTTAATTCTGTCCTAAACACAACAGACATTTCTTTGTTACTGCTTCAATCAAGCATATTCAGTATAGTTATTTAACTAAAATTGACTAAAGTAAGTTTATTTACCTTTGCAATGTTCCCTGGAACTTAAGTTGGTTAAAATAAATGCTGAAAGCCATTTTACCTTTGCAGGCCATGCGGTTTTTTTGGAGGTTGTAGCCTACTGTGCACACACAAGTTCTGGTGGTTTCTGATGTTGGCAAACAAAGCTGGGAGCATCCCCCGTTGTTTAATTGACAGGAATTGCTGCCTATGACATGGCAGGAGAAAAGACAAGAGAAACCAACACTTGAGCAATGCAACCCTGGCTAAAAAGAGTTGTTGTCAATATATTGTTATTATTTCCAGTTTTTGTTCAGATAACCTATGTGAAAAATTGAGATATGCATAAAATATTTCATCAGTTCATACACCTTTCCATGCTTTACTCATGCATTCAATTCTGCATATTCATGCAGAATTTCAACCCCATATTTCCCCTTGGAACATAAATAATCCTGTTTTCTGAAAAATCTGCCTATTTTGAAGTAAAAGCATATGAAAAACCTGAACATTCTATGTTGAGTTAATGATGAAATCTCACTGACATTAGTGTATTTTAATCTAGACCGTGAACAAATACATCAAATATTATATTACCCTTGTTATCTTCATGAATGAACCATTTTTAGTATATTTAAGACATACTCCAAAGTAATATCACAAATCCATGCTCCTAGCTAAGTATTACCATATTTAAGTCGAAATCTCATTGACATTAGTGTATCTTAATCTAAACCATGAACAAATACATCAAATATTATATTACCCTTGTTATCTTCATGAATGAACAATTTTTAGTATATTTAAGACATACTCCAAAGTAATATCACAAATCCATGCTCCTAGCTAAGTATTACCATATTTAAGTAACAGAAAATATATTTTAATAGGATTTATAGTAGACATTATACACAGCAAACTAAACACATCTCAGAAATTTGAAACTTCATGAAGAGAAATTTAAATTCACTAAGATACTCAAGGAATTAGTTGATTCCAAATTATTATTTTCTTCACACTGGGAGAACCACATGAGAAAAGATACTGTGCACTCTAAAAATTGGTTAAACATCCTTCAAACGTGACTTACCTTGCTGTGCTGCCTTATCATACACTTTCATGTGAACCACACCTGCAGTTTTGTTTCTCAGGACAGTTGGGTTTCTTCCATCTTTTTTATTACAGGTGCCGATCTGAGCCAAGTTCTGATCTGCCCACCAAAGCTTTTTATCTGTAAAATATAGTTTCAGAAATTAGGAGGATCACTATCAAACAGTATGTGGTTGAGACCTAAGGTGGGAAAAAGCTTTTGATGTTAATTCTGAGATCAGTTTTAAGGGAAATCACCTAAAGAGGTTATAGAGAAAATCTGAAGAAACTGTGTTATTAAGATTCTGCAGACATGAAAGCAGTTTTCACCAGTTTTACTTTTGCTGAGTTAACTTCTGATTTAAGGCTACCTGCATAGAAAAATGCCTCATTTTTCATATATATGTGGAAATTCTAGTGTTACCCTAGAGAAGAAATTCATTTTCACAAGCAAACAAAATTGCTTGAAATATTAAACTAAGTATTTGATTAAAAAAAATACAATCAGTTATTAAGAAGTCCTGAAAAAAATTGAAAAACAGGCACTGCCTCCCAATGTTTCAGAATTACAATTTTAAGAGCTTTGATTTCAAGCTCAAACTTCAGTGAACTAATGGCTGAAGACTGTAGCCAATCTTGTGATTGGAGTCCTCACAGATGAATAATGGGATGGGCTCAGGGTTCTTCATTTCTGACAGAAAAGATAATTACTTTTCTTTATTTATTATTATATTTATTTATTTATTCTTTATTTATTAATTATTTATTATTATAAATTACTTTTTGGTAGAGGAACCAATAGTAAAACCTTCAACTGAAAACCTTTAAACTTCAGGAACACTGCCTTCCCAACAAATATTGTGCATTAACTTCACTTTGAGTTAATTCTCTTTTCAGTAAAAAGAATTTTTGCCTACACTACAGTTTTAATATTTAAATAATGGATTTATAGAGCCATAAGAGTCAAGTGATTTGTGATAGACAGTGCAGATCTAAAAAATAATTGCCACTGTGGTAACTGTAAAAAGTTACAGCACAAAATAAAATATCCAGGAAAAATCCAAAACATACTCTCCACAAGTATATGATAAGACCAGAATCTGCAGAATGAAAAATATCAAGATTTGGAGACACAAATTGAACTCTCTCTTAAAATTTGGATTAAATTTAAAGAAAACCTAAAATTTTATGCATTGACTAGTCAGTCTAAAATTGACTGATTCAAAACATCATCATGCAATAATGATCATTAACAGCAGCTTGCATCTAAAAACAATTTTATCAGAAAATGCTTAGAACAAGAAGTGCCTGTGCTCAATTTCGATTATGTCAATTATAACAAAAAGGCACATGAAACCTAAAAATGGGAAGGTGACTGTGTGCTATAATCCATATATGAAATATTGGGAATTTGAATTGTTTTTTTCCTGTTAGATAATGACCCACAATCCTAATGGTTTGGTGAATTTTTTCAATTAAATGTTTGTATGTGAGGAAGAGTTTTTGTTGTTCACATCCTCTTTGTGACCACAAATCAGAGAAGGCCATTAAATAATTTTGGTTAATTTAATTAAATTAACCAAATTAAATAATGTCTGGTGTTTTGTGCATAGTAACATGAACTTACTGTTTTACACATCCAAATCCATTTATAAAAAATTAGTTGTTTTGTCAGACTGGGGTACAGAAGAAAGCAAATTACATATGGTTTTGGTGTTTTCATCCTTTATTTCAAGTAATCAAACTGTTTTAGTCATTTCTTTAGTATTTTGTGCAAAACCTCAACTTTGGCTATGGTTTCAACAACCTCCCAAACCTGTCCTTGGCTGACCTGCCTGTCTCCTTAGGAAACGGAAAGAAACAAAAACTCCAAATAACCAACTTGTCATATTGTTTTACCAAGAGATGAACACATGGCATGTACTTAATCAAGGAGTGTATTTACCAGTGATTATCTACACCACAAATATTTTCATTTCTCCCTTTTGGTAATAAGTCCAGAACCAAACTGATTTTCACATGAGCAGCTGAATGTTGCATCAGGAACCTCTTTTGTTTATTGAGGTAAACAAAAACAAAGAGAGACCACATCTGCTTCCTTGCACAGTTAAGTGTCTAAACAATTTCCATCAATGGTGTCAGACTCATCAGACCCTGGAGTTGTTCTCCTCTGGTGACAAAAATAACACTTCAAAAACTCATTATTAATCCTAAGGTACTCAACTGTGACTGCAGAGGTTGAGGAGTCTCCTACATCCGCTACACCAATATAAAGGAGAAATCACAACAATTCACAAATGAAGTATCACAATACTCTTCAAAATTATTTTACCTTCCACTTTCTTTGTTGTTAGTGTGAAACCAGGATAAACCTTTATATAAAAGTGTAACTTACAAAATCTTACTGAACTAGTGCTTATTCTTCGCTTACATGGTATGGTACACTATGACTTTTAGAAAGAGACAAGGATAGAGTAGGGGGATTTACATGAGAAAGGTTATACAAATCCTGAACTAGTATAGTCAAAAATAAAAACAAAAAACAAACCAAAACAAAAAAAAAAAAAAAAAAACCAAAAAAAACCCCAAAAAAACCAAACTAAAACAAAACAAAAAAAACACACCCCAAAAGGTAAAAAATATAATAAAATCAAAAACCCCCATCAATCTAAAAAAACCAAACCAATATGCCAGAACAAAACAACACACAAATTCTGAAGTACAGACACTTTGAGGTCAAACCTCTTATGACTACCAAAAACTTGCCAGTTATGCCCTAAAACCGAAGAAATAAATGCTTCAATTCTTCAGAAACTGCTAGGTGACCAACAAACACCGCTGCAGTCTCAAATCAAGGAAGAAAACCAGAACAAAACAATTACATATCTATTTTTGACCATAATTCTAAGTTAAATTTGGACTATTTCTCTCTGCATTATTGATATTCTGTCAGTAGACAACTCATCTATGATGTCTAGGATTCAGGATCAACTAATTATTTCTATATTAATTTTAAAATATAGTAGATGATTTTACAAAAAGCCCACTTCAGCGTAAGGACAACTTGCTTTCACACACAAGGGAAGAAAAAATGCTGTTTTGGACCTTTAAGCATCAAACGAAAGTGATTTATTCGCTTGATTATGCTAACAAGAATGTTGCTTGATCACTAATTACAATCTTGTTGCTGAAACTGGGTTATAATATATATTAAAATTGTTGTATTTATCCATTCTGTTGAGTAATTAGTATTAAGTGCAGCAACATATTGGGAAACAGCAACTTCAGATGCCAAAAATTGCTACCCTAGCTTTGTGGACAGTCCTTTGGAGACTTCAAGTAGCACTCCGAATGCAAATTTTGATGGGCCATTAGTTTTCATTAATGGTGGTTTGAGTATTTATGGAAGACAACTATGTACTGCACTTAGAACCGGGCAAATTGCCTAGATATATTTCATATATTAATGCTAACGTAATGAATGGTGTTACGGTAATTAGAAGACTGATGACTTGGAAAATTAAGGTGTGTGTGTTTGAAGTCCCCTGATCTGAGCAGCCCCTTTCACTTTGCAAACAGATCCAGCAAAGTCACAGCTCCCTCCATCTGAGCTACTAGGAAAGCATTATGGTGTTAGTTTTGAAACTTTATTTAGGATGAAACAAAAATCAAATAACCAATATATCATCTAATGCACAATGAAAATAAACGGGAGCATGAATATATTTTGATACTATTAACCTACATTTTCTGTCTAAAATGAAATACTATAATTGTTACTTTCTGTTTTGATGGCTTGATAATACAACTTGATGGCTATATTTATATACACTTTTTGTTCAAGAAATGTTCTCCTAATATCTGCATGCCCATTGAACACCTATTACGTATATTTGATTTTGTTGTATTGCTGATTGATTTTTTTTAATATGAACTTCAACAGAAATAGCACTAACACATAAAATCATTCACTACTTAGAGTTACTCTTCCATATACTAAAAAAAGACCAAATGCACAACAAATTATATCCTCGTTATATTCCTATTTTGTAGAGACTAAGCTGAATGTTGTAGTTTTGTGTAAATTGTATTTCTGTGAGGACCTGATACAAAATCCAACCAAAAGCCTCCACCAAAACTGCTGATAGAAGCCTTCAGCATCCCTTTCTTCTCAGCTACAGACTTACAGTAACTAATCAATACTTTTCTAGTTTCTTATGGAGAGTCATTTGTCATTCAAGAAACAACACACCAGTTTGGAAACATGTCAGATATTGCTGCGAGCTCCTCTGCAACTCAGATTGTGTGAAATAATGACTCTGCTCACCAACACAGAAATACAGCTCTCACATCAAAGGAAAATTTCTAACCAGTTTCAACAACAGTCAAGGGACCATTTTCACTAAGTAACCTGGGAGGCAGGAAATGAGACTTTATGCAGAATTCCAAATACATCTTTATCATTTGATCTCACTCAAAACACTGGCTACCAGGAAAATGGCTAAAATCAGATATTGAATGGTAGATTAAACTCAAAGACAAATATAGAAAGTATTTTATTATTGTTGAAAAGAATTTTGCTGTACTGTATAAGACATTCAGAGATTCTTTCACATGGAACATGCTGAATATCAGAACAGGGGATCTATTTGATACCAACTTATAAATTGTGCCAGCAGCAGGTGTTGAAAATTATGTAGGGCACAGGGTGCTGTGAATCAGATAAGCTTCTAAATGACTAAAAAAACCAGCAGAGGTCTTTGAAGACAATAAAATGTCAAGTTTACATAGTAAAGAAGAAAATTGCTATGACCAAATGAAAGACAATAACCAGTGGGAGGTACTAGACAAAGCATTCATGTGGTTTTTGACTGATAGAAGAATTAAAAATGGCTGATGTTGCACACACTGACATCTCACAGAGTGAATATGGATTTGAATAAAAAGTGGTAAGAGTAGAAAAGCACGTATGACTTCAGAGCTTTACAGCAACTTTTTTGTAATACAGAATGGCAACAGCAAGCTTTTTTTTCTTGTATGCTTAAAGACATGGAAAAAATAGCCATTTTGTACATATGAAATGGAATATTATTTTCATCCCATGGAAAAATGGGGATGAAAATAATATTCCACTTGATATACACATTCAAAAAGGTTTAGCAAAAGCAGGCACCAAAAGACTAGGAATTTTGCTCAGCATATTGAAAAACAAAGATGACTGACACTGCTGAGTAGAAAACCAATAAATGAAAGACCCAAAATACAGAAAGATGTGAATTATATATTGTTTCCATTCCCCTCAAGGATAAACCTGACGGTTACCTTGGCACAACTTGTTTGCTAACATTATTTTTTATGTCTTATCATTACCTTCTCTAAGCTTCCACTAAAGAATGCAATAGTAGGAAAATGTTAAACAGAGCCTGGAAAGGACTAAACAACAGCAAACATCTGAAACAGAAGTGGTAACCTCCAAATGGTTTCCAACAGGTAAACTGCAATGCTAAAAGAGAGGAATTGGAAGCAATAAAAACAATGTGGAGATTGAGGGGTCGTGCTAAAGGAGATCCTCATTGCTGGTGAAGCTCTGAACCACTCCATAAATTATATTACAAAGCAAACCAAAAACTTTACTGACTTCACTGGCAGAGTCTATAGAGTTCAAATCAAAGAACACAACCATGGAGGGTCTAACTGCTTCTCTTTTGCAATACTGAAACTAACAGAATCAAAGATCAAGAAACTCGAGCTATAAGAACAGCACACAAATTTCCAAGGCAAACTGAACAAGTCTTGGTTGGGCCAAGCCTCTCCCAGTCATCACCATTTTTATAGCTCTGAGAAATCTTCTGGAACATGAAGTGTAAGACACAGCAAAAGCCACTGGGAACCATCAGAGCTGTGAGTTTTCTGTACAAAATTCTGTCCAGACATGGGATGGAAGGCATTAGCTCTTGACACAGGCTGTGAGATTCTTTTTGGGTGTCTCTGAGACAAGGAGACTGATGGCTGGGGAAGATGCTTCCCAAACAGCTAAAGAAATTTTCAAAATTAACAGCTGAGGTGCTTCAAGAGGCATCACTGGTGTAGTAAGTTTATTAGAAATTCAGGTTTTCTGAAGATCCTTCCTCCTTCAGAGCACCTAGCCTTGGCAGGGAATGGGTGCATGGCAGCCAGGGCTACCTCAGACCACATTACCATCCCCTCAATCCACTGAAGTGCCCTCCACTGTGTCCTTGTTTCAGCTCCTCAGTCCAGTAAAGGTCCTGGTGATCAACAAGTGACAACTCTGTGACCTGGTGACACAATGTACAGCTGTACAGAGGGAGTCTCAAACTCCATCTCCTTTTTCTGCTCAATGGAAACATAACCCAACAATATGACAAGATCATATAGTAAAATATACCAACAAAGAAAATTAACTGTCCAAAACACTGCTTTTAGCTGGGAAAACACTAAATGCAAAAGACAGAATAATGCAAAAGAAAACTGAAGATTACAGAGCTCTCCAGCACTGAGCAGAAATTAAATCCTACAAAAGAGTTAAGTGTTTGGGAACAGGTATCATCTCTCTCTTCAGTCACTGATGAATTCAAATGGTACAAAAAAAATCTCAGTATATTCACACAGGAGAAATTCTTCTTTCATGCTTTATTGTGTTTACTGTGTTTTTAGATACAAGCAGTCAAGAAAATTTAGTAATAGGAGCAAAAACGATGCAATAAACATTGCAATTACTGTGGTTCACCTGCTTAAACTTCTGATTAAACTTGTAGACAAGCAGATCAGCAGGGGTAGTAAATTTTCATACACTATCACATTAAATCTTTCATTGGAACAAATTAGTCATTCTTCTTTACTTATATATTATTAATTATGACCATTTATCAATTAGAGTTCTCTTATCTTGCTTCACATGGCACTGGATTTTCTGTTCTGACCCACTTTACATGCACAAAAGCCTCCTTGTAAGAAGCTGATGCATATCTACACACTCTTTAGGAAAATAAGTGGCATTTATATTACCACAGTGTGTTCCACAATATGGAACCTTACAGGAGAAATGAATGCAGGAACTTTTCACGTTTTTCAATCAGCACATACAATCCTGCTGATAAAACTGTATGTGCTTGTACTTTTTCTCCAGCAGATTTTTATGGGGAATCCCACTGCAGCGTCAAGATGCAGTTTAGCATGACTATGATTCTAAAATCCCAAAGCAAAACAAACAGAAAGCCCCAAGTTTTGTAAGTTTCATTCACCATTTTTGAGGAGAAAGAACTGACATCACCCATAAAAAAAACAAGTATCCCAAACTATGAATAGTAGAGGTAGATGTGATAAAACCTACATGGCAGATATTCTTCCATCTCCAGATGTGCAAAAATTCAATTACTTTCATGCACTTTTCTTTACATGGCAGCTATAAACTCTTTATTCCCTGTCCCAAAGGGATCCTCACTGTTGTAGCTTCTGTGAATGGCAGGTGAGGAGGACCTGACACCACCACCAGCTCAGTGACAGTAGGAACAAACAAAAAACGCTTTACACCTCCTGGTAATGACTTCCAACATCTGCCCAGAGCAAGGGTCATTTATTCAGTCTACTTTCAGTCACAATCCAATCAATGAAAAACAATTTGTCCAAATTAACATTCATGATTCCTTCTGACACCAAACCTGTTCACGGTTATGAATGCGTATATGGAAGTATAAAATCTCCAACAGATACTGACAGCATTTACAGTTCAGTACTGGCCAAATGGGTGTATAAGAAATCCAATTTAGTAATTACCACTTTAAATATGATACCATTTACACCATATGCATAAAAAAATCATTAAATCTTATTTAATTTTCACTTGCATGCCATCTATATGTAAATAATTATTATTTAATTAATCAATCAAATAAACTATTTCATAATAAGAAATATAAAAAATAAGGAAATATTACAAATAAGAAGAAAATGTCACTAATAATAAAATATAAAATATAAGAAATATTAAAATTATAATAATTATAAAAATTAATAAGAAATATAGAAATATTTCATTAAAAGACTGACACTGATACTGGAGCTGATAACCCACTCATCCCAACAAAAGTCTGTTTATCAACTGAACTTTATTTTTTTTTCAATACCCAAGATAAATAAAAATTATTTTTAAGTGAGTCAGAATAGAGGTCAGTAATCTGCAGGAAATATGGAAAGCTCTGAAGCATAAATGTAAATTCTGAATCCACCTGGAATTTCTTACTACACTCTGTCCCAGCTACAACAACGACCAAGAGCTGAAGGTGCATGTGAGAAAAAGTCCATTTGAAGCAATATTTTTATAAGATTCAGTGATCAGCAATTCACTGATTTTTTTAAAGAATTTTTCCATATGCTACCATTCTTTTTATTTTTCTGATAGATGTTTTTGAACATTCTAAAAATTTCATATTTACAAACTGTAACAAATAGAATATTTTTCTTTCAATCAATTTAATACATGTAAGATGAGCAGACATCTGAAAATCCAAATCCTCAATCATCAATTTTAACCCAAAGAAGTCTTCCCAAAGTGCCAGGCAATCCAACAAACTAAGAATATTGTGAACTAAGTAGGAGGAATTGAGCAGAGGAAACACGTCATGGATAATTCTGTGTAATAAACAGTGTAAAAGCTCCTTCCCCTTTCAAAATTCTTTACACGGGACTATAGTAAATACAAGCCACCAATTTGTTACCTTCATTCCTCTCACTCTCTCTCTCTCTATATATATATATATGCAAATCTACAATTGAGAATATCCTTGTAATAGAGATTGCAAACTGTTCAACTGAACATAAAGAACTTTTTATGGACAACACAGTTTGACTTGTGGATGTACTGTATGTATTATTTACATAAAACCAACAATAACATCCCTAAGCTTCTTATATTTCATTATTAATTAGCTTTGAATAATTTAAAAATATATTATCATTGGACTTACCCATAATGGTTAAAGCTGTGGCTTTTGTTAAGTCTTCTTTCATTGATTCAATTATTTCGAGATTACCACCATCCAAATTGCATCTGCTTATGGTTCCATTTCCTGAACTGATCCAGTAAAGCTTGTTCTCCCCATAATCTATTGATAAACCTGTAATTAATGCATACAACTTTAACTGTGGCTTTAATGCATGATATACATTTCTTGTTAAGCTGTTTTCATTATGAAAGCTCATTTAAGGAATATAATGTATATATAATATAATATATATACACACACAACTATGTTATCTATTCACTCATCTACTTACACAAAAAAAAAAAAAAAAGAGAGAAAACTGAATTTCCAATGAAAGAAACAGGCTTTTGGAAAGATTAGTGCCATTTATTTCTTTCATCAGTTACCAAAACCAGTGACAGACTGATGAAAAGCATTATCTGGCAATGAAGAATTACTTGAATAAGCTGAGGTCCTAAGCAAGGTTATTAACAACTTGTAAATGCAAACCAGAAGCCATCATTTATATTTTAAAATTATGAATACAGAGACGTGGTAAACAAGGTACTTTTTGTGATTCAGAACTATAAAAAGTCAGTTCTCTCCCTGCTTAGGATGATGAAATACCAAAATCTAATCCAAACTCCTGATAAATTTATAGTATTACTTTTCATTTTGATTCATAGTGAACTGACCTCATAATCAGTTCTTTGGAGCTTGAAGCAAGAGAACTGTCAACATAAAGATACTTGCAAAATAAGCTACTAAATGAATAAAGTATAGAGTTTTCTGAAAGTAAGAGTAAAGAACAAGGAGATAATGTATTTCAGACTGCTGTAATCCTTTAAAAATGTTCCAGTGGTAGCAGGAGATTTTCCACAGTGAAATATTCTTGGCATGGCAACAATACCCGCCATAACAATTTGCTTCGGTGCTCCAGCTTTCCCAGAACTCATGCTAAGTATCTAGCAGCAAGTTGCCAAAAAATAGTGTGTTTCACTGCATGGGTCAAGCTCTGGATATTGTACTGTAGTCTTTTCCATCCTGGGGAAAGCTGCTTTGGAAACCCTGACAGGAGAGAGCAGTGCCATGAGCTGCAGCCCTTACAGCTGCCATCGTGTCACTACTTCTCCATGCACATTTGACGCGGCAGGCCAAAAGGTGTCTGCTTTCTGAGCTCCTAAAAAACACCTTCCCAGTCCCTTTGCAGGAACTGATATTTCCTTCCACCTCTCTGGAAGTGTTTCACCCAGGAGGAAACATCACACGCTGGGGGGAGGATCTGGAGCAGTGCCTTCAGGAGGGACTCATCTCTCGGTTCACATCCTCGCGTTTGCACAACCAGCTTCCCTCTGAGCACAGAGCGCCAGGGATCCTGGACACGGGCACAGCACAGGGAATTCCCAGCACAGGGAACTTCCCTGGGAATATCAGTGTGGGTAAACGGGGAAAACACCAGCAGGAAGGTTTCCCTGCTTCGAGATGTGCAGCTTTTGGGATCTGCCACAGGTCTTGCCCGTGAGCAGCTGCCCACAGACTGCCCCTGGACGGGATCTGTTTGTGAGGCGCTGCCAATACCAGCTGAGCAGTAAGTACAGCCCTGTCCTGTCTGCTTTCATACTTCAGATATCCAACTGGTGCTTCTTCACACAGGCATTCCACCTACACAGCACCAACTGACATGAAATACATTCCTGTCTCCTTCTACACAATTCTAGCACATTATTCTCCCACAAATACTTTCCACCTATTACCAACATTTGCAAAAACACATTATTTCTAATGTAGCCAGAGCATATTTAATCAGATTTTTTTCAGGAATTGTCCTGCTTTACTAATGAAAACAAGTGTTTATTGGCCATAAGCATCACAGATATTCATGATGAATTCAAGTGTGACTGGCTTAAATCTGCTAAAGTGAATCTGAACATGAGGACTGGAAAACATTGGTCTCAGAGAACTCAAATGAGCAAATGATTTGCCCAACAAAGTATAAAATTAAGCATGAATTCTGAATTCCTAAGAATTCAGATTGTTGGCACTCTAACAACCAGTTCTTTTATCAACAAATATATGTGTTAGCACTGGTGACTTTTAGAACTGCAGAATGGACCAGCTAAACATAACTAGTTTGTACTAGTTAAGATAAAAATAAATTATACTATCTGTCATTCTCAGAGTATAATTCCCAAAATTTCCATACTAAAAATACTCTTGGTAATAATATAAAATACTGTAATTGAAAAATTGTCTCCTTGTTTTGATGGAGCTCAAATAGGAAAAATAAATCCATCACCATAATTCAGGTCACAGACTGGAAAACTCCCTCATTTTTTAAGTTCTGAAATTTTACACCAAGAAAACTGAACAGCCCATCAATTACCAGGATATCCAACTCTAATAAAACAGATATTTGTCTTTTTCAGCAATCTACTGAGAACTCCCCAAACACTCAAAATTAGCACTGCATGAACTAGAGCTTCAGTTAAGGGAAAAGACAGTTTTCTTAAAGCACAAATGAAATATTAAATTAAGGTTTTAAGACTGCTACTTCCTAAATCTTTAGAAGAGTTTTGTTGTTCTTAGCATGGGACTGTCTTATGCTAATGGTAAAAAAACCAACCAAACAACAATAACAACAAAAAAAAACCCCAAAAAACAAACCACAAAAAAACCCAAAACAAACCAAAAACATTTAAACCATTGAAACTGGCATTTTGCTTATATTTTAATTCAGAGTTTGATATTGAAAACCCTAAGCACTGCAATTTAGGACCTTGTGACCTCTGATCACAAAATATTCAGTGCAAAGTATTGCCCACAACTGTCCTTAATCTTGCTCTAATGTTATAATAAGTGCTTTTTCTTCACCTTAAAATTAGTTGGTTTACCACTCTTTTCTCTCCAGATAAAAAGGTAATTGTCTCTTCAAGTGGATAGACAGATAATCTTATCAACAGTAAAACAGTTATCAAGTAATTTCTACAAAATTACATTGAATTTAAATGTAAAATGTATGTCATGTTGCTCTTATGTCAAATTTATTGAATTCTTTAAATCACTTTCAGTTCTGCTTGCTTAATGCATTCAGTTTTAAAAAAATAAACATTTTAAAATCACTTTACTGGTGGGCCACTAACAAGGCAGCAACAATTGTCATAACCACTTTAACTCCCTAAAAATGAAATTATCTACCAAGAGAGACTTAAACAAAACCAAAAAATATACATGGAAAGAGCTTTTTTTCTTTTTTTAATGCCATAATTTATCATCAACTATGTGAATCCCCAAATAACAAAACAGGCTAAGTCATGATATGAAATGGATGCTTCAACTGTGGCTTTTTTCTCGGTGTGAAAAGTTAAGGGCCAGTTTATATTTTGATTATGCAGCTGGGATTCTGGCCAGGAAGGATCCACATTTGCAGTCAAAGCATCCTCTCACAAATATCCACAACTTATTAAAACCCTGACCTCCACATTTTTGTACCCATGATGTCACAAAAATTGATAAATACAGATGGGGTCTCCTTGAGTCTACTGTAGTCCTAGAAGTCAATAATTCTCCACTAAATCTACAGTGGATTTCAGTTACAAAGGGCCAAAAACATCTTAAATTGTGAAACACAACAGTAACACAAGTGTTGTTCATATCTTTATGTCTGTTCTTATCACTGTAGATGAAAAACGTCATTGTACATTTAAACAGGAGTTCAAGATAATGTCCATAACAAATCACTCTCAGTTAAAAAAGAAACAGGAAAAAAGGTATTTACCAACAGGATCTTTTTGATTCTGAAAGAGTATTTTGCTGTTGCTGCCATCCATGTTTGCCATGTTGATTGTGTTGCCATCCGTCCAGTACAGCTTCCTGAAGAGGAGAATTTACATATTTACAATATTGCTTTGTGCACACAGTGATTCCAAGAAGTCAGTAGTGGAAACATTCATCAGTTTACCAGACAAAGTGCACAACTAATAAATAATAAATAAAATAATAGTTACATTATTTAATCAGCATCTTTCTAAAGGAAGTATTCAGTCAAGATATTTTCAGTAAAATTTTAAAATTCATTATTTTAAATTTGAAGGAAAGCAGAATGGCCAAACCTAAAATACAAATGAAGAGCCACCTTCTGATGAGGCTTACTGCAGTTTATTTATCACAACCATGGATACCTTACCCTTTTACTGGGTGAACTGCAAGACACTGGGGTTTGTCAATTCCATGGATGATTGAGGTTTTCAAGGAACCATCCAAATGTGCCACGTTAATTTGGGTTTCATCAAATTCTGAGCTAATCCAATATAAATTACGGGATATCCAATCCACTGCAAGACCTCTGATACTCTGAATATCTGCAAAAAGGGAAAGCAGTTTGTTTGATTTTCTTTCTGGATTATTGTCAGTGTTAGGGATAAAAATAAAAAAAAAAGATTAATTTATTTTACAATTTGTTAACAACCCTGTGCAATATTCTATTGAGATGGATTTATTAACTAGTTGCCAAGAATTAATAATCTTTATGTTTCTTCCTAGGCCTGCTACACTAACAATAAGAACATGAAAATCACACTGAATATTCACAGCATGAAACCTATTGTCCCAAAAAAATTAATCAGAAATGCTGAACTTCTGCATTGTATACTTCTACTACAGAAGGCATTTATTGCTCAGTGGCATTCTAAACCAATGCTACGCTGAAATTTAAAAGCCTCCTTCCTTCTTCAGCTCCACCAGGGCTCAGTGCAGAGGATCTGGATTAAAACCACTGGTCTATAGCATAGGTCTGTAGCTCGTAAGTACTTGTGACACTGGAGAAGTTCACTGGTTTTACTTTTGAAGGCTTTGAAGACTTCAAGTTACTCCCCTGCCTTCTTCAATATGGCAAAACATCTGTCAGCCAATGGGAAGCAGGGAATGACGTCTTTATTTTGCTTTCTTGCTGTTCATAGCTTTTACTTTTTGTATTAATTTGTTTTTTATAAGATACACAAGACTTTTCTCACTTTTACCCTTCTGATTCTCTTCCCCATGAAGGAGCAGCTCATGAGGGGCTGGGAGTCACAGCACCATTATTACCTGAGGCAGCAAAACAGGAATATGATATGAGTGATTTGGTAACTTGATGGTCTTCCTTAGCAAGGTATTTAAATAAATGTCAATCTGTGTTAAAATCTGCCTGAAATACTGGGTGTAAAGTCACTGCCCCATTTCTAGGTACCAACACACCCCTCTGCCCTGAGTTAATAGTGGTTGGCATCTTTGTGGAGAAGGGAACAGGGCAAGGGTGATTGAATGATTCATTATAGTTGATCATTTATACACATCTCCTGTCAACTCAACATGGTAATTTGCCCTGACAGGACTATTGCCCTTGACAAACTGACATGGAAGTGGCTGAGGACTGCTTTACATGTCCATAAGGCTGAGCAGTGATTGGGCATTAGGAAGTTTGCCAACATCACAGAATGCAGCCAAGGACACCAAACACACAGTCCTTGACCCATTTTAAATTGCTCCCCTGCCCTTCTGGATTTTTTTTTGTTTGTTTGTAGGAACTAGTAAATAAGATTTTCATACTCTGAAAAAGATTTAAGCATGACTTGGCATCTTTGTGACACTGGCATAAGACTTCACCCAAAGAGACTCCCACCAGGATGTGCTCACAAAGCTTGTTATGTTCTTATAAGTATAAAAACACAACTGTAAGCAAATGAGATAGTTTACACATAATAAACAGTCCTTACAATGTTTTGATGTGCCAGAACATTGTAATTTTCTCAAATTTATGATAAAAAAGTTACATCTGGAACTAAAACCAAAAAAAAAATATCAAATCAAAACAAACCAAACCACAAAAACCTCTACCACAGAAGCTACCATAATAAAAGGAACATGAAAGAACAGTATATTTCTTTTGGTTTCATTAGGTTCCATGACAAGTTCAGTGGTTTTTCAATAATAAACAACTTTTTTATTCTACTACTTTTTGAAAAAAAGCAAGCAACAAGTCCCTCTGTTGAGCACCTGAATACCTGATATAAAAATCTCTGAGGCAGTCTAAGCCTTGCTCTCATTACTGGGACTGAAAAACATATCTGATTGTTAATAAAGTTGTCTCTGAAATAGCAGGGGAAAAGAAAAAGTAGCCATACAAAATAAATTAATTCATAGTCTACAAAATGGGAAAATTGCCATATTTGTCCAAACATTTCCCAAAATGTGCTTACACAGAAGTAATTTCTTCTAAAGTGACACAAGGGGCAGAGCTTGAACTATCTATTTCCTGAAGTCTCCAGATAATCAACTATATGATTTATTTGTTCTCCAAGTCAGAGAAGGTCTGATCTTACACAACTGAGCTATTTCTTTTCCCTTCTTCCCCACCAAATATTCATTTAACTGTTGGGGAACCAGAGTTAGCAAAATTTGCTTTCACATAGTCAGTTTCTTTTATTTTCAAGCAGGTAGGTACATTACAAGGTAGAACAACAAGTGCTGCCAGGAGAGGAACTGACAGTGGTTGGAAACAAAAACCAAATGTTACCAAGGACAAAAAATAGTTTTCACTTCAGTACCAGGGCTACTGAAATAGTGTTGAAGCAATCAGATATAGACTTTTTATTTATTAAGTTTCTGTGTTTATGTACATATTCTGTACAGAAAAAAACCACATTACAACAGTATCACCAAAATTACCAGACTGCCATGTTGTGGTTTCACCAGTGGCCCCAAAGCTGAGAGATTTACATGGTCTGGAAAGAGACAATAACCCTGACAGAGCCAATTGCATTGCTAGGTCAACATAGGTAACCAAAGGACATTCCAGTGCAAAGCTGTGTCAGGATACTGGGCTTCTCCTGCTTTTTATCTTTATTCTTTCTACCTTCAAGACATTAATATCCTTTTTTTTTACTACACATTTCAATCTTGCACAAAATCAATGCAAAATTACATCCCGATTTGTTTACATAAAATTGAATTATCAATCAATAAAGTGAACTAGTATCCTAAAGAAAATTCTGCTTGCTTATTGTTTAGATCAATTATCCAATACCAGGGCAAGTTACACATATCAACAACCTGCATGTTCCTATTTTAGCATGCTCATTTCACTAGAAGGAATTATTTTTACTTCAATGCTGTGCTGTTTACCTCTTGAAATGATGGTTTCTAAACCAGTCCCGTTGATGAAGGCACGTTTGATGGTCTGTGTTTTCACATCAGTCCAGTATAAACGCTCCTCAACAGCATCAAAATCTATGACTGTCACATCATCAATGTCAGGAACAGTGAAGGCTGTGATGAAGTTGAAATATGGGTTCTCTATGTCCACCCCTCTTATTTCTGAACGCCTTGCATAAAGAAGAAACTTCTTTCTTTCTGTTAGAAAAAGGGAAAATGTCATTCCTCATCCTCTTCACAACATCTCTAACAGAAATGGATGTCATTCATTTGAGAGCACTTTACAAATGTGTAGATGACATTTATATTTGTGATTAAACATCTCCAGGAAACCTGAAGCCTAGTGACACTTGAGAAATAATGTTACAGAGCATAAAAATCACAGGAAAAAATATAAGAATTTTGTATATTGGATATTATTGCCACACCTCTAAATCAATCAATCTTATAAATGTGAAAGAAAAAAACATTGAAAATGTTATTTTAAACATTTCACCCTCTTTAGCCCACTCAAACAAATCCTGTTTCACCTGCACATCGTAAGAGAGATTAGCATTTGGTATCTCAGGGTATCAGATTCACTGTGAAAGGGAAGTTTTGCAAACAGCAAGTGTGTGTGTGTGAAGAGCAAACAGCGGGAACAAAAAGGGCAAATTGGTTGTTTTAATCTGCACCTCCACTAGTGAAAAAGGATGATAAATTAAAGGCAAAGCAGAGCTCTTTTTAATCTCAAAACTCTGAATGATTGGAGCAAGTGCTTGCAAATGAACAGTGAGACTAACTTTTACTGCAATATCCCTGACATGCCAAAATATTATTTTCTTTTCTGTTTCTTGAATGTTATTAATCAACAGTAAAAAGGATAATTCAGTACAAGGTTTTATAGAAAATACACACAATTATTTGATATTTCAAGGGCTTTTAGAGCTGAAAAGTGTGTATTGCATTTTTTTTTTAATAAAACTCCCCTGCAAGGATGCACTCCTAATATTTACTCTTTGTTTTTTAATCCTTGAAAATGAAACTAAGACAACTCCAGAGCAGGTAGAGATTTAAGGTATTAAGAATCTTTTTGTTATTCAGCTTACCTGACTCAGAATGTTGGGAGGATGCACGTTTCAGTATAAAGCTTTCTGTTTTGCAGAGATAAATTTTATGAACACATCACACTCACCAGCAGCACAAAGGAACAGCTGTGGCAGCAAATATCAAAGCACCACAGACCTCAACTATTAGAATAAGTCATCGATTCTCAAAAAGCAGCTTCTCTTTAAAACACACCATTAAAAAGCACTGTACAGATTTTATTTTTAACATTTATTTGTCCATTGATTCTAAAATCAATGCGAGTGCCAGGCTGTGGGAGGAAAACTTACCATAACATGTTTTTTTGTCTGAAGAGAGTTTCATCAGGTGTGGACAGGCACAGGCAGCACTTCTGTTGTGATTGATCAGACACATGTGAGAGCAGGGACCCCTGCCCTCGTTGGCAGCACATGGGTTGGGAGCTAAAACAGAATCATTGAAACACACAACATGTAAAAACACTTGTTAAAAATCAAGGTTTGTCAAACAGCTGGGAGAAGGCAAAAATTCTCTCTGAAGACAAACCCAGACTAAGTGATTAACTGAGCTTGTGCGCTAATCATTTTTTATAGGCTAATATTCAACTCTAGTCCAAGAATATATATATATATCTATAAAATACATATTCACCCCATAGCAATACCTTTAGATATATCTATATATATCTATATATATTTTGTTGTTGTTGTTTTGTTTGTACAGCCACAGTTTATAATTGCAACTTTAGGAAGCAACTGGATATAATTTTCCCAGGGAGATATTAATTTTGCAGCCTTTTCGTAAGATTTAAATCATACACACCTAATCAAGACACGTGGGATTAAAAAAATGTCCATATGATGTGGACCAGAAAAACAGATTTAATTGTGTGAAAGCAATAGTCAAAGCTTAGATTATGAGATGAACTATGGCAAATTCAATTTTCTTCTTAATTTGATTTCCCTACTAGAATATTAGTCGGAAATCTAACACAGAAAGAGAATCTGAAAGGGGAAAAAACCCAAAAAAAAACCAACAAAACTGCAGCAAAGCATTTCTACTTTTCTCAAAAAAAACCTCTCCCAAGTGTAGGTTTTCACAAGTTGCTTCCCATAGCTCACTGATTGAATAAGATGTGCTAAAATTGCTTTAAAGAGCAGGGGGAAAGCTGACCAGAGAGGACCCCCTTAGTCTTACAAAACCTGGAAATTGATCTTATTGTCTTCATTCCTTGTTATAAACCCCAAAGCTCCAGAGCACTTCTGAAGAGACATTTCAAGCATAAACAGAAAGTAATGTTGATTCTTCCTTTTGTTAAAAAAAAAAACCAAACCTTTGAAAATGATTATGAGATGAACTATGGCAAATTCAATTTTCTTCTTAATTTGATTTCCCTACTAGAATATTAGTCGGAAATCTAACACAGAAAGAGAATCTGAAAGGGAAAAAAAACCCAAAAAAAACAACAAAACCACAGCAAAGCATTTCTACTTTTCTCAAAAAAAACCTCTCCTAAGTGTAGGTTTTCACAAGTTGCTTCCTATAGCTCACTGATTGAATAAGATGTGCTAAAATTGCTTTAAAGAGCAGGGGGAAAGCTGACCAGAGAGGACCCCCTTAGTCTTACAAAACCTGGAAATTGTTCTTATCATCTTCATTCCTTGTTATAAACCCCAAAGCTCCAGAGCACTTCTGAAGAGACATTTCAAGCATAAACAGAAAGTAATGTTGATTCTTCCTTTTGTTAAAAAAAAAACCAAACCTTTGAAAATGAACATTTATGAAAAGGGAAGTGGGATTGACTGACTCAAAGACAAACTTATAATTAACAAAACCAATTAGTGTAGAATATATTCCTCTAACGTTGTGCTAGGCTGCAGTACAAGTAATTAGATAACCACAGCAATCCAATGTCTGAATTTCCTTAAAAAATAAATTTAGCTCAAACTCAAGCACTACAATTTAAGGACAAAGTTTGCTTCATTGAACCATTCTTTTTTTCTACTAGTGCATGCTTCCTTAAATTTATCCAGCAGTTCCTGCATCCTTTAACTACATACTTGTCTAACCAGTACTGTGGGAAGAAAGAAACTTTCAAAATCTTGGAAAAAGGTTAATTGTAGTCATGATTCTATTAAAAAAAAAAACCAAACCAAAACAAAAATGACAAAACAAACAAACAAAACCCCATACTCACAAAACAGGCTTTTACTGTTTTCTATAAAATCATCCCATTTGCCCCTTTTAAGCACTGTCAGCACTGGAGGCCACTCAGCCTTTCCCATGAACTAAAAATTAAGAATATTTATTTAACATCACTTTTATCAATAGGAACACAGAGAAAATCTGGATGATCTCTTGCAAAATTCACAATTTCATGTGGAAGACAAAAATATTGTGATGTTGAAGAAAAGACACTGAAGTTAACAAGGCTCAGGGAGCCTTCCCAATTATGAATACACTATTAGTGTATTCACTAATACAGTGAATTAGTGAAGTCATCTATCCCTATGAAATGTACATCAGGAACACAACACAATTTAGAGTTTTGAAAATATTGTGAAGGAGATCACAGAATCATTTATGTTGTAAGAGATCACAGGAAAGCAGCTAGAGATTCAACCTCCTCCAGCTTTTTGGCATTTTTTCCACAGGTGCTGCAAGACTGTAAAAATCTAGTTCTGTTTTTTTGCAGAGAAGCATTTTCTTTCATTTATTTGCCAATACAGAGTGGTAATTTCTGTGGAATTTCAACCTCTCTGTATGCATACAACCGTCTGTGACAAGGATTTACTTTGAGCCGAAGAATAATTAATCCCTGTATTGTCTTTCCATGCTAGTAGTGCTTTACAGAATGGAATTTAAAAAGAAAAACAGAAGAAAAAAATTAAAATAATCATTAACCAACATGTCTTTTAAGAGAGTGTTATAGTTCAAGTGTGCTCCAAGCATCCAGCAAGAGGAGTCAGTGCAATTTGTGTCCTGTTCACATCACAGCTCCCTCCATATTGCACAGAACACAAAGTTGGTGGGAAAAGAAGTGTTATAAAGCAGATGTGTTTGTTTCCACATGAGTGAACAACTCTAGGAGCAAAGTACCATCATCTAAACATTACTTCTAGCAACACATGTTTATAGGTTCCTTTCATATTCATGGAATAACAGCTAAGCCTGCTCTTTATTTCCTAATAAAAACTAATTCTCCTGAGGGCACACTGTTATTGCTCTAACTCTCAAAAATTTGGCTTTTTTATTTTCTTGTGCTCATTCTAACACTTCTATTTCTATTGTGAATAACCTCATAAGCATTTGTTACTCACCTTTTCTCTGCCATTTATGATTTCACAAACTGCCACCATACAGAAGCCTGTCTATAAATGGTATTTCCAGCAGCATCAGCCAACCTGTCCCCAGAGCAAAACCTGTCCCATCCTCTCGATCAGCCTGTCAGGCTTTCTTGATGTGCTGTATATGATCTGTATACAGTATTCCAGCTGTGGGAGTGATATGGATTTATACAGCATCACAGTTCACTCCCTGTGCTGCTTTATTCCTTTCCTAATCATTTCCACCAATCTATTTTCCTTTTGATCACAGCAAGCCACAGAACTGGCATTTTCCCTGACTGGACAGCCTTTTTCATGATTTGATTGATTTCCAGTGCTGATTGCTTGTCAATCTGTTTGTCTCACAGTGCTGTGCACAGGTGTACATGTCAGTGTTGTCACATTGCTTCTTGACTGCTCTCTAAAACTTTATTTAAACAAAATACGTATTTTTCTTGACCAGAAACCCTTATAAACAGCCCCCTCAAACATTCCATCACCAGCTGACAAATGAAAACTTACTCTGACAGCCTCTCAATATGCATCTCCTATGGCCAATTTATGCCCTGCATTAACTTCCTAGTGAGCTTGTCCCTTCATGGCATCTGATTTTAGCAAGACAAAGTTTGATCTTACACTTTAACAGTGCAAAAATGTTTGAATTCTGCCTAAACCTTCAAATGTCTGCACTACAGTCACATCAAAAGGTGCTTTCAGATTGCTGGCAATTGATTCCCACTCCTATTTAAAACCAATTACAGATCAAATCCTCTGCTCACTGTCAATACCTCCAATAGAATTGCTTTTCCTAAGGCCAAAGTACTCAGCCAAGTTAAATCTTTGTACTGCCTGATTACATCTGGTGATTTTAACAGCAATCTTTGAAATTTGCAGGTTAGGATTGATCAGATGTGTAAATTCTAAAGTCAATATTTATTTCCTCTAATCACTCTGTTTCAGTTTTTAATCATTCATTTCAAAAATGAGTCAGTAGAAAAATTTACATATTCACCATGAAACTGAATGAACAGGAATACTCATAGAACAAAGCACAATTCTTGATAAAGCTTTGAAAAAACATGTTATTATATATATAAAAATATAAGTAAAATAGTAATATACATTTTTTGCATTATTTATAATACAGATACCAAACTTTCTGCTCATTTTGAAGTAAAAAGAGCATATACAAGGTTGAGATATGATCTCAAAGTAATAAATTTTTTTAGTTCTCCCCATTTTCAGCTACATTTCTGTAAGATTTTATTATTTCAAACAGCTGGCAGTCTGGGCCTCAATAGACTATTGTAATAAGATAGTGCTATGAAGTTAAATGTTCTTCATTTTATTAATTACAAAAGAGCCCAGTGGCACCAATATGCTATATTTCTTATTGTACTGTTTGTCCTGATTTCTAAATAAAAATTTAATCTGCAGAAAGAAAAATAATGCCATAGCCATGTTTGGTTTTTAATTTTAATTCAAATTAGTACCTTGGAGAAATGGAAAAAATAATAAAGGAGAAGTGTGAGAAATGCACAGAATTGTGTTTTCAAGCTGTGATCCTTCCAATGCTCTATATTTACCCCTCTTATCACCATCCTCAGTAGTGCACTGCTATAACTTCTCATGAATAAAATAGACCTTGTTCTTTAGAAGAGGTGTATTTTTAAAAGACAATGATCGTTGAAAAAAAAAAAAAAAATTAAAACCTTCCGATAGACCTTGTTCTTTAGAAGAGGCGGATTTTTAAAAGACAATGATAGTTGAAAAAAAAAAAAATTAAAACCTTCCTAGAAACCCTGCGTTTGCCATCTTACCAGCACTCCTGACACACAGTTTTGGTTCTGGGAAGACAAGTGGGGCTCAAGCCCACATTCCTGGGAATATTCTGCATTAGAGGAGAAGCTTCCCCAGTCCCTGTGGTGTGCTGAGAGCTGAACTTATCATCCATATAAATATCTCACTTTAACTTTGCTACCTTCAATTAGCATCTGTCCTAGATTGACTCAAATGAAATGGCTTTAGGCTAGGAGAGTTTATTTAGCTCTGCTCTACTTCATTTCAATCAAAATAACTTCCTTGATATATATATTAAAAGCTAATAAGCTTTCACCCACGTAGGTGACCCAGATGGAGATGAAAATGCAAAACGTTCATCCTGCAGTGCTCTACTCACACTGACAATTTGCAGTGTAAATCTACTAATTTTATTTTAGGATTCTAACCTGCACACTGTCTTGCTCATTTATTGCAAAATAGCTACAAATTGAAAGGAAAATTTTACAAGCAATCAGGCAGTATCATCATTTCTTCAGCTCAAATAAAAAGGTACTGCAGATTTGAAGTAAAAAAAATTAAAAAAAAATAAATGTTCCTGCTGCAAGACAGTAATTTAGAGCAAACCCAGAATGCCAAACATAAATCAGAATCCAGTGCTTTCTACATCATAAAATAAAAGCTGCAATTACACAACTTGATCCTTGAACTTCTTGATTTTGGGAAAAAAAACAACTGAAGACTTTTCTACAGCTTTTATTGCCTGGGGGCCAAGATATCTGTGACTGTGGAATACTGCCTGATGTCTCCCTAGGCTACAGAACCCCTCTGAAGATGCTGTCTGGCCCCAGTCCAAACAGAAAGGAGTTGTTCTTTTTCTGAGAGCAAGAAAAGGCAAATGGCAACTCTCCTGCCACTAGAGAAACATCAAATATGGAACACTGTTCCTCAAATCCCAAAGTTATGAGCGATTAAATTAAAAGAAAAATTGCCAAATTAAAGAAATGAAAAGAAAATTGCCAAAAGCCCCCAAACAAACAAAAACACCCAAAAACCTGAAAGAAAAACAAAAAAAAAACAAAAACAAAAAAAAACCAAACAAAAAAAAAGCACATTTGAAAGGTGTGTGCAGAGATCCATATTTACTCCACTCTTATTTTAACTGCCTGAGCACACATATTATCTTCAGCAGAAGTCAGACAGCTTTTAAGAACCCTGCTCCAAAAAGTAAATTCTGAAGAATAAGGGAAATAAATGCCTTATTTCAGTGATGAAGTCCAAGAGACTTGACATCCACTGAAAACCTACAACGTTAATCTTCAATACACATTCTTTATTATTTTTAAATAAAAGCATCAGAAAAATGAATCCTGACAATTTATGTCATATATTGAGAGGTCACAGTTGTTACCACACTTGGACACAATACCCAACAATGAGTGGTATTCAATGCTTTTCCTTTATTCCATGTGAGGACATTGCTCAAATCCTTTGCCTTCTAGTATGCAGTGGAATTTTCCTTGCTGGTACTCATTTACATTAGAGCTTTAACCATGGTTTTCTATATATAACTTATGCAGAACTGGGTTCCAATATATTTACACTATCCAAAATTGTCAGGATTTGAAGTTTCCAAATCAAGACTGCTCATAACCTACTAAGATAAAAGTCTAAGTTCCTTACGGAGAACTACAAACCTGGATGAGGAAAAAAAAAACCAAAATATAATTTCTCATTATTAAAAAAATAGAAAAAAACCCAAGTATTTATGAGATAAATTCTGAAATAGTCTTAACATCAACTTCTTGCCAGGAAAGTTGAAATTTATCCAGAGAACACAGAAGATTCTAATTGGTAGTCATCCTCCAGTGGTATCTTTCACTTTCCAGAATTTCTCTATAAAATATTCAGTCTTTTGTTATATCTTACAAAAAAATTAATACTGGTTTTTTTTAGCATTGCTATTTTGCATGGTACATCCTAAACTATATATATATATATTTGTAGCCAATAAAAACTTCTGCCACATGAATTGTAAGGTTTTGACTTGATCCAGTGCTGAATACAACAGTTCAAGACAAAATAATACACAGATATTTATGTATAAAAAGAATATGGATTTCCCCCCTCAGAGGAGGAATATTTAATTATTCTACTAATAATCCAGATATCTATATGTAAAAAGAATACTTATTCCCCCCCTCAGTAATACATTATTGTATAAATATTCACCTTGTGGCTGGCGACTCGGATGATAAATCTGGAGATCAAATGGCTGAGCACTTGTTTTTTGTATTACACTGACATTTTGGCCAGTCCATTTATTGGCTTTGGCGAGGGTATTGGTCCTCCAATCTGTCCAATAAACTTCACTCCCATACAAAGAAACAGCAAAAGGGTGAGAAAGATATTCGTGACCCCGTATAATCTCTATCATGCTGGTTCCATCATACAATGCAGAATAAATGGCATCCGATCTACAAGACAACCCCAAATTTAAGATTATGTGAAAATAAAATAAAAATCACACAACCATTATGACATTGGGCAAAATGTGTAAAAAACTTACTTGTAAGACTGGTAAAACCAAAGAATTTTTGTAGTGCAATCATTAACTTTATAAAGTTCTTATTATTCATTTAACTAGACACATGAAATACTTGTTTGTATAATGCTTTAAATTACCTCTAAGCTGTGAGGAATGCAACAGAAAATTCAGTTTTCTTTCAGATGAACTTTAAAAATAATGAACTAACTTGGGCCTTGCATGGATGAGTGTCAAGGAGGACACATAGAAAGGCACAGAGAGCCAGGACTATGGGTGATCCCACAGCTGGCAGGGAAATTAAATCAATGTACATATTGTACATGTGCCTGCCCAGGGTTCTTCATGTCCATAACTCATAATATCCATAACTGCATTCCACTTAATGCAATCCTCATTTCTGCATGGAGGAACGAGGACTTCTCAGTGACAATAAGGATGCTGTGAGCACTTCACCTGGCATCTGTCCACACTATTCTTTTTTCAAAGTGATCCACAGTGAGGCCGTTGGGCCAGGCTCCAGTGTCCATGTCCTTGTAGATGATTTTCCTCTCTGCTCCACTCATGGAAGCAGACTCAATGCGAGGGAAATTTGCATCCCAGTCTGTCCAAAACAGAATTCTGGTGAAAGGAAAAGAAAGGGGGATAGAAGAAAATATTAAAGCATGAAGGAAAAATCTGAAATGGTTTATGAGACAACAGTTGGAAAAAAGGTTGAACCATTTACATACTTTAAATGAAAGGATTAAACATAGGTCAATTTGGGTCTCTATATAAATTCCTTAGGGTAACATGGAGGTAATATTTCATTATTATTTAGAGCCATAATGAAAATAGAGAACTTAAAAAAAAAAACCAAAAAAACCTAGAGGTTTAATAGCATTCCCTTTTCCATGTCCATTTACACAGTGGCAGCTTGTCTTGTCTTTCCTCTATAATTAGAAACCCAGCTCATTAAAAGAAATTATAATTAGAGCCTTTGAAAGCAATCCACAGACAGAAGGATGAGAAGGGGAGAATGGGAAGAAAGGTGATTTGAGGCAGCAGGGATCAAGGAACAGGCTAAACAAGAGATTTTCAGCTACTCTTAAGAGTGTTCTAATGAAGACCCCTGGATTTTGGTATGTCACTAATGAAATTTATACAGATTAGACTTGCTAAGAAAACTTCAAAGACAGGTTTTATTGTTGTATCTCTCAGTTTTGTACCGTCTCTAATGCTTTTCTAATAAGGAGAACTTTCATTGTTATAACCAAAGAAGTATCTTGTTAATTAACAGAAGCAGCATCACCAAGAAGACAGAAAGAAACCCTAACTGTTCTTAGATTACTGAATTTTCAACAATGCACAGACTTGTTAAAGGAAAATTATGCTTTTAATAGGGAAAGCTTGTGGTTAGTTGTAAAAAGTTAATTGCAAAGAGCCAGACTGCAACGAAACTTCTGACAACTTTTTGTATTTCCCACTTCCACACCTTCAGCCTTGGCAGCCAGGAAGGTTCACAGGGGATGTTTTTATCTACAGATGTTTATTTTGCACACATCTGTATGGGTGAGAACAATTGCTCAGCCCCACTGCAGGCTGGAGTGCAGCTCTGCCTCCACTGGGATACAGGACTTGTGCACTCCTAACACAACCCTTTTCCTTGAAAAACCAGTGTTTATTCATATTTGTTTGTGAAAGGATTGAGGAGCTACTCCTCTCTATGTTTAAAGATTTTTTCTTTGCCGATTTCTAACATAATGTATCATCAATTGCTTCTGGCTCTTCAAAAGGCAGATTAAGTCTTCAGTTTCAAGAAGAGTGGTGATTAGATTTTTTTCCCTCCCAGTCATTTAATTTGAGCAACTTCTCTGCCAATTTTTCTGCCAACAGGATGCCTCTTTTTAAAGATCTTTATAGATAAGCAATGCACTGTGTAAATAAGCTTTCTAACAGCTCAGTTGAGAGGGCAAAAGCCTTAATGATTAAGGCATATACATTCTAATTCACAATTTAGATCCCAGAATCTAGACCCTTTATCAATCCTTATTTTTTTATTCACAGCTTTGCTTCTGAGAGAAATATTCAGTGAAGACACATGACAGACCACAGCAAATTCTTAAACAAAATTAAATATCATGGCTTTGAAAACAGGTCAGTTGTGTTATTTTGGCCACATTCAATTTGTAGTTGGTGGCTTGTCGGTTTTGTTGTGTTTTTCTGAATGTTTTTGTTTGTTTGGGGCTTTTTCCCCCCCCTCTGAAAGAGCAGTAATTTTGGGAAGGGGCTGGAACTATTGAATATACGTAATATTCTGGTTGATAGCATACCCCTAATGAATAGGTAGAAAAAATACTGACAGGAGCTGGCAAGCATTATCTCCACTTTGAGATGAAAACCAAACACAAAAGGTGGCATTTACCTCACCCAGCCATTAGGCTTCCAGCAACATCTAAGTTGTATCTTTATAGTCCCACCAAAGAAAAACACCAAAAAAAAATCCAACAAACAAACAAAAAAACAAAAAAACCCCCCAAAACCAAAAAAACCCCAACAAACAAACAAAAAAAAACCAAAACAAACAAAATACCAAAACAACAAAAAAAAAATACCAACAACAACAAAAAGATCCCCAAACCAACAAACAAACACAAAAAGGCAAAACAAAATACAAAAATATTGGTCTCTAAGTGAGAAGAATCACCTAAATCTGTCCATTAACCACACACAAATGTTAGACCAAACATTTCAGTTATTATCCACATTGAAAAAAAGAAATTAATCAACAACATGGCAAGATAAGTAATTTGCCAACAAAAAGATCCCTGTATCTCCTGACTTACCATTTTTTACTCCTTTTCATTTCGGAAAAACCACAATAATGGATTCTTTATTATTCAGATTAGACTTTCAAGAACTATTAGAAACTATAACTCACAACAAAAAAGGAAATGAAACAACACATTTAAACATTTTTAAGACACTTTGCAGCAAGAAAAAATAATGATTTTGTAATTTATAATTACCCATATCTGGGATCTAAAGCAATAGCCCTCGGGTGCTCCATAGCTCCAGCTATTAACGTTGTCCTCAAAGTGCCATCGAGTTTTGCTACTTCAATTTGGTCCAAATTGCTGTCTATCCAGTAAATGTTTCCTGCTATCCAATCCACAGTCAGACCTTCAGGAGTGGCCAGGCCATGCTGCACCACAACCTCAATGGCACTAACACCTTAAAGAAAAAGGAAAAATAAGAAAGAACATTAAAAAAAAAAATAAAAGAGAGGAAAAGAGATTCTTAAAAACTGATGTAGAGACTGGTAGAATGAACATGGACACAAAACTTTATCAGATATTCTTGGAGTAATTTCTGGATTATTTGTGGTTTGTCTTTTAGATCAAAGCACTGGAACATACACTTCAGCAAAGAACATTTTGTAGAAACTCTTTTGTATATATTATGAGGTTATATTGAGTTATAGGCCATCATTATGTCACCAGAGCAAAGAAAAAGTCTTTCTGGATGCTATAAAATTTTGAAGCAGAATCCTTCACCTAGTGAGAGGAGCTAATTTATCAGACATCCAATAAATTCTTATACTTTTTAAATAAGGTGAAGATAAACTGCAAAAAATTGAAATAAATCAATATTGCACTCATTGAACCAGGAAGGAACACCAGTTCTTTGCATTTTCCATTTTCTTCCCCTTAGAGCATAACGCAAAAAGAAACTTGGATAACAAAAGTCTTTTTTCTGCCTGGAAATGAAGTACAACCTTGATATAGGCCTTGTGAAAGGCAGAATGCCATCATAAATTCTGTTTCTGAGAAAGACAGCTCAGTTACGACTGACCAGGTCTCACACCCTGTAACTGCAGGTGCTCAAACTGCTAAGGAAATAAAGATTCAATCCATACCTCCAGTATCAGAGAGCTTCCCTCTGTAAATTTTGTCCTCCACCACATCTGTCCAGTACAGTAAACTCTGACTGAAATGAAAATCCAGGGCTATTGTGTTTCTTAAACCAGGAACTAAGAGGCTGTAGTCACGCTTGTGAAGATCGATTTTTCTGATCTCGTGTCGAATAGAAAAAATTATGAAAGCCTCAAATGGATCTGGAAGATGAAGATTAAACATTTCAAAGGAATAATAAAAAAATATATTGCTACAAATTGATATAAATGACAAGTGGAAGGTGAACAACAGAATACTTTATCAGGAGAAAGAGATGATTAAAACAATTCAACGTTTGATAAGGAGTCTTTCAATTACTTTTTCAGTCCAACAGACTTCTTAATTCTCCCTTCTAGCATTATCTTTGATCCCAACTAGCAATATTAGACATTAAATTTGGGAATATTAGACTCAACTCTTGAACTGTCTTTTGTAGCTATAGCATTATGAGCCCATACTTAGAGCTTTAAAAAGTCAAATTTAAAATCTGCTTCTCAAAAGGTTCAGAAAAATGAAACCATTAAAACATACATTGTTTCAAAAGCCAATCAGCTGTAACCATTTACTAATACATAAAGTACTTTTGAATATACAGTGTACCTTGTGTTCTCAATTGAAGTGCATTGGAACTAACAAGCAAGAAAATGAACATTTGATGTCATGTCATCACAAATCCATCTACCAGTGATTTTCTCCTTCCATTGTTAATGAATTAATGCTAAATTATTTGTGCCAGTGAGTTGATATCAAAATGCACAAAAATATCTGTAAACATGATCAGCATTGGTCAACCATGCTATGAAATTGATTTTTTCTTTTATTATAGCTCTTACAAGGATCAGGAAAGGTTTTCAAGCAAGGAGTTGTGTTAATAAAACAAACAAGGAAGACAAAAAATTGGATTCTATAAACTGTTGAATCAACTCACTATATCCACTTTGATAAAGATAATTTTTTCCCATCAAGCCTTTTCTGTGGGGAAGTAGTTGTTCCCCCCAAAACACTCTGAGTTCCTTCTCCTAGAGTGAAACACAGATTATACTGGGAGGATTGCTTTCCATACAATTAGACTTCTTTATGTAAAAGATTAATGGCAGTTTATGGCAACAGGCAATATTCCTTCTTCTCAAAGCTCCTGAGAGCTCTGAAAATACCCAGTTCATCTCTTCTCATTCACTTGAACACTTCCTCCTGCAGCTCCTCTTCTCCTGATGCCCACTGCACACAGATATTAAATCATCTGTGATGTTTTAGGCTAATCAAGCACCTCAGCAGAGCTGAGTTTCTGCTCTTGAAGCACTGGTTCACAACCTGCCTTGAACTTTCCCCACGACCCTCCTGTCTGTTAAAGCAATGAGAGAGTTTCAGCAAAGGAAATTATTCAAAACTCAGCAGTGGTTAAATAATTTAGTGCAGACCAGGATCACTGATATTAGGAGCTGTTTCACAAGAAACTGTTATCTAAACTGAGACACACTCTAATGGCACTTCCCAAATTCTGATAAATTGAAAGGTGTTATGCAGGAGACTGCTGATCTATGGGGTTTTTTGGCAATTCCAATGCATAAGAACACAAGTCATGATCCTCACTAGCAGCTTTTTTTTTTTTTTTTTTGTATTTCTCAGCAATTAGCAACACAATGGCAGAAAAAGAAACCTAATAAATCTATGCTGTGTTAGATTGGTTTTTCATTCAAAGTAGAGGAAATACAATTTAAGATAAATAACCTACAGTGCAAATTATCTTCATGAGAAGGATTAAAGTTCAATGGGATCTTGACAGGATTTAGAACTGAAATAAACACGACAAAACCCTAAACTTGGCTGACAACAGCCTGCAAAACTGTATCCTCCTCTGAGCACAGCTCTTGAAGAGTGTGATCAGTACAGAAATGCAAGAGGAAATGAGCAGGTGTTCCAAGAGGTCTAGAAATCAAGGCCTGCAAGGGAAGAATGAACCATCTTGAACTGCTTAGTCTAAAAAATGGAATTAGAAGATGAGTGGAAGCACATAAAATTCCCTTAAGACATAAAAGGCTTATGAATTGAAAACAGGAAAAATCCTGTTTTCTGTATAAATAACAAGTAGGGCAAGGATTAAAGGCTTAAACTGGACCAGGAAGAATCAGAAAGCCCAGAAAAACAAAAGTCTTCAGGAGAGCGAGTCAACAAAATATTTCACCCCTGGGAAACTTGGAGTTCAGCACTGAAGGTGTCCTGAAGGTCTTGGAAAGCAGATAGCAGCAGTATTAGCTGGGCTTTGATCTTCCTTCCAACCTGATCATTCAATGGCTCTAAAAATCCAGCTACATTACAGGGAATTGGGATTTTCAGGCTCAATCAAATACATTTAAAAAAAAAAATTATGCTTCCATTACCTGATAAACCCAAAATTTGATGTTATTTTCCTGATTAATCTTCTAGAAATTGAGATCAAATGAATTTTATTCTGCAAATCTATTAAAATAATTTCTCTAAAGTCTCAAATCAATACAATGGTTATTGATCATATTCTTTGAAACTTTCAGGAAAATTAGCATTTATCAATTTGTTGAGAAAAATCATACATTTCTGCACTCTGTGATTTCATAAATGCCTCAATTTTTTTTACTACAAAGTCAGGATATAAAATATACGAAGCAAACAAAGTATAAGCTACATGAAAAACTGTAAAAAAAAATCTCTCCTAGAAGAAAACTGCCCACACAATGCCACCAAAAAAGATTCCATAAAGAATAATGCCTCACATTTTTCAGTGATTAAATTTAAAATTCTTTCTTAGGAAAAATTCTGATTGAACCTAATTGCTTGAGTGAAGCTCACTGTAACAACAACAGCACAGCAAGCAATCTACACTGTACTTTTATGAAAATTACCTCAAAGAAAAACAATAACTTGATAAAGATTCTGAAAAGAAACCTTAATTAAAAGCTTGACTAAGCTCAAACAGGATCAAACTATTCCCCTCTCCATTTTAGTACTGAAAGGTATCTGGAAATGATAATAAAATTGAGTTTCAAACCAGCAAAGACAGATCAAACACACAGACACATCATCATATATCTAAAAAATAATAAATAAAATTTAAATATATATATATATATATATATATATGAAGTGATATAACAGTTTCCACTGCTTAGGAAAGACTGACAATCAATTTTAAACAAAGTGTTTCTGAGCTCATCTAACATTTATTATACCAAAGTGTGAAAGGTTGAATATAAACATGAAATTTAAGTATCTTTTAAGAACTTTATTTTTTTTTCTGAATGCTTATTATCATTTCAAAGAGCAAGTGCAATATATCAGCACAACTTATTTTGAAATGTGTTTTAAGAGAAACCAGGAACACGAGTATGAAAACATATAATTTGTATTGACTTTCCATCTGAATAACAGAGCTCTGTAACACACTCTTAGTTCAATCAATACAAATTTAAATCTAAAGGAAACATTTAAAGTTTGGGAAGTCAGCAATGTCACAATGCCAGAACAGCAGCAAGCAAAGAAGATGAAAACAAGAGACATGGAAAGTGCAGAAGCTCTGGAGGAGAAAAAAGACAACATTTAAAACCCTCAAGAAATGAAGACAACATAAGAAGAAATGAGATACAGCAGAGGAAACTAAGAAAGGCTTGGAAAAAGAAACTGGAAAGAGAAGAACTACTCAATTCAAGCATTTTAGTTCTATATAATTATTACTCTGTAACTCCTTCTATTTCTCTGGCAATTCATCAGATTCCCCTGACAAGCACACTTTTTGATACTAAAATGCAATCAGGAAAAAAAGTTGGAATCACATAATTCCTGCATTTTCAGCACTCATATTCCCCTTCTAATGGGCTCACAAACAAATGTTTTTACCATATTCTGAAAATGTGTTGCATACTAACTTCACACGTTATTGCTGTGTGCTTGTGAAATGTTTCTTATACATAGGAAAATGCTATTTCAGATAGAGAAAAAAAATGGTAAAGGGCAATGTTCTCATTTTCTTCTGAGTAATTCATTCTTTCTTCTGGAAAACAGATTACAAGTTACTCTTCTAATAGAATACACACCTGGTTCAAGGCATCTTAAATCACTATGGCTATTCTAAGAATTACTTCATAACAACCGATATTGTTGAAATAGTAGTTTGGCATTTGGAGGACAGCTTGTCTTCATAAGGTCACTTTTAACTTTATTTCTAATAGTATAATATAAAAGTTTTTTCTTCATTCTAAGTTCATTCAAGATCTCATGCTCAGAGACTTAGATGATGGGGACATTTTGAGCCTCACAGATTCACAAAAGATACCAAAATTGTTCTCACTTTCCTAAAATGCCCTTCACACAGTCAGCAACTGAAGTGTCAGAGGATCTGTCCTCCAGAGAACTTCCCATGGCTTTTGAATGAAATAAACTGAAAAGGGCCAAGATGATTTGTGCCTTTAAAAGCAGATGCCATATTTAATATGGAATAATTTTGTCACAGGTTTGATGGCATTAGCGTAGCATCATTACAGTTTGTATAGAAAAGGATCATTTTTCTTTATATCAGCTGACACCACAGGTCTCAGATCATATATTTAGTATTACATTATTTGAAAAAAATCTGGAGAAATCAATTTGTAACTTCAGATTCTCACCAACACCAGTAAACATTAAGCAGAAATATCTCATGGGCTTAAGAAACCCAAGAAATAGTAGTCTCGCTTTTCTTATTTTATGCCACAAGTGAGTATACTTCACTTTTTTCCCCATTTAGTTTCCAAATATCAGTCATTTCTACATGATTTAAAGTTTGTTTCAAGCTTTCCTCATATGAGTTACTAACACTGTCTTAAATTCCTTTAATCCTCTTGTTTCTCCAACCTAGTAAGAATGTACTTTTTTCCAGTTACTGGAAGTGTCCATAATATAGCAAATCAGATTGATCAAAAATCACTGAGAACCAGTGACCAAAGCACTGACAGAAAGCAAGAACTTAACCAGTAATCCCTGCAGAGTAAGAATAAAGAAAGAATACCCTAATCATATCCACTGAATTGTGAAATATCCAAATAAGCAAAAGAGAATGTAGAAGATATTTCTGTTCAGAATTGCTAAAACTCTATGAAAGAATAGATATAATATAGAATAAAAATATCAAAGAATCCTGAACCAAAGAAAAGTGAATTATGAAAATCTAGAAAGTAAACTCAATATTATTTTTAAGTCCCTAGCCAGGAGGCAAAGGTGTGGCAACAGTTTATACTGCACATGCATGTTTCTGTTTTACACACAACACTGCACCTGAAAAACACACTCCTAACATGGTTTCTAAATGATGCCTCGATACTTATTAACAGTGAACAATGAGGGGAATACATTCCCCTTTCCTGTTTTGGCTCATGTTGGTTTTCACCTCAATTAGTGAGCTGAGCAGGCTCTTACTGCTGTCAAAAAACAAGTGCCAGAATGCCTTAGGGGAAAAAAATCTTAAATATTGAATGCTACCAGGCAGCATATAATTGCACATTCAAAATTAACCTTCTGAACCCTCAACCAATACTGATCAATATCATGATTGATCCATTTCTTAAAAACACATGTTAAATCCCCCATATAGAATGCAAAATTGTGTTTATACATATATGCCCATGCATATTAACTGCACATGAAAAACTGTATAAAACTTCAAACAGATTTTCATTATATTATTATATTTAATTATATCATATTGACATTCCTAGAAACATCTGGTATTAGCATTCTTAGATTAGCAACAGCCTAATATTTAAATGCCCCTTTTTACATCAAGAATAGGGACAGTTTTAATAAGTCCTTAGATTGCAATCAACCCCACATTTGGATAATCCCAGCCTGTATTTCATACATAGAACAAAATAAACAAACAAACAAAAAAAAGTGAAAGAAGCTCTCAGTAAATTGCCATCACAGCTGTTAACATCCTGAATATTGAAAGTGCACCAAATATCAACTTACCAGTACTAACACAACTCTCTCCATCCTTACTGAGCTTCCAGCCTTCATAACATGAGCACTTCACAGTATTTTTATGCTGTTCACAAACTTGGCTGCACTTGAGGTGCTTGGTGCAGAAATCCATAATCTCACAAGTTTTGTTGTCTATAGTGAGATTGAATCCCGCAGGGCAGGAGCACACAATTCTTCCTCCAGGAACCACAGAACACTGATGGCTACATCCACCATTGTTTAGTGAACATTCATCTGAAATAATATGGAAAAACAATAATTAAGGGCTGCAAAAGCTGTCAGTTAAGTTGCATATAGCAAAGTCAACTAAAACACCTACAAAAGCTTCCAAGATGGCAAATAAAAATTTATATTTCTAAAACAGATTTCTATACTTCTTTTTAAAATTATCTGACATGCAACCATTCATCTGGCAGCTTGACTGAACCCTTCAAGGTTTTAGCACAGCTCCATGTTCAAGTGGTGATCCCCAGGAGTCAGTGTTGGGATTGTCGCTGTTTAACACCTTTATCAGTGACATGGACAGTGGGTTTGAGGGCATCCTCAGCAAGTTTCTGACCAGACAGAGTTGTGCAAGTGATGCAGCAGGGAAAAGATGGACCAGAAGGACCTTGAAAAGTGGGGCCTGTGCCACCTGAATGTTGATGTTCAACAAGGCCCAGTACCAGCACCGAGTCAGGGCAATCACAAGCACAAATACAGGCCGGGAAAACAATGGATTGAGAGCAGCCCTGAGGGGGAGGAAGTGCAGGCGTTAGTGGATAGGAAGGACAACGTGACCTGGAAACGTGAGCTTGCAGACAACAAAGCCAAATGTGTATTGGGCTGCATCAAATAAACCTGGAATGGAGGAGATTCGTCCCCTCTGTTCTTGTGAGATCCCACCTGAAGGCCTGAATCCAGCTCTGGGCCCCAAGGTGAGGAAAATGGGAGCATTTTGGAGCAAGTGCAGGGAAACAGGCTGAGAGCTGGGAATGTTCAGCCTGGAGAAGAGAAGGCTCCAGGGAGACCTTAGAGTCCTTTCCAGGGCCTAAAGGGGCTCCAAGAGAGCTGGAGAGGGACTTGGGACACAGGCCTGCAGTGACAGGACAAGGAGGAGTGGCTTCACATTGACAGAGGACAAATTAGATTTGACATTGGGAAGAGATTTTTGACTTTGAGAGCGCTGAGACCCTGGCACAGGGTGCCCAGAGAAGCTGTGACTGCCCCTGGATCCCTGGAAGTGTCCAAGGCCGGGTTGAAAGGGGCTTGGAGTAATTTGGTCTAACAGAAGTATCCCTGCCTAAGCAGGAGGTCAGAACAAGATGACATTTAAGGTGCCTTCCAAGCCAAACCATTCTATGGTGTCAACTCAAGCTTCTGTAGTTGGAGAGAATTGCAAATGAGCTGAAGTCCTTTCCTGCACATCGATGCCCTTTAAATTGTTTACTTCCAGGAATGTTTTGAGGGGTTTGAAAGACTTGTCTCCTTTGCCTTATTTGAAGGAAGCTAAAACTTCAAGCACAAACTCAGTATGGCTTTAACTAAACTAAAATCCTCACATAGGCTCCAGTGCTAAAATTTCAGTGTGAGAACCTTTTCCTCAGCAGGAGGTATCACAACAGGCAGTATCATGAGCAATCAGAAAAAGGTGTCTAAAAAGTACCACAAAGATCGCCTTCATCAGATCCATCAGGACAATCTCTTCTCCCATTGCAGAGCTTCTCAGGCTGTAGGCAGATGGAGGTATCATTAGCACAAGGGTATTTTGGTGGTCCACACAAATAGCCCTCGCAATTATCCTCATCAGACTGATCCTCACAATCAATATCGCCATCACATAGCCACGCTTTGCTAATGCATCTCCCTTGGGGAAAAGAGACAATAAACACAGGAAATCAGACTGGAAGCAAACTTTAGGAGGAAAAAAAAAACCTTCAAAGCAATGTACAGATTTCTTTTTTTTTTAATTATTAGTAGTATTCTTTTCTATTAATACTGTTTTCCTCTTTGATGAGCAAAAAGAAACCAACTTGCACTTATACTCTGAAGCATTGTTCACAGCACTTTTGACAATCTAATTTTCCAAACAACACCAACCCTACTTATTTGTGTGCTGCGCAAAAGTGCACACAGGCAGAACACAAACTCAAAATCTGTTAAAAACACCAAATGATACAAAAATTTTCTAATTATTTTTAATTTTTGCTTTTCTTCACCTCTCTTCTTTTATCATCTACTGCAACAGCCCTCCATGGAAATGTTTCAATATACGACTTTTAATTAGCATGGGTTTGCAAAGCAAAGTCTTTCTAGAAAGTAGACACAACCCATTCCCCAGTGATGTTAGACAAAAAATCAGCTTTTATGCAAAATAACTACAGCAGGAAAAATTTCTTAAATTAATTCAGTTTTGTCAAATAAATGTTCAGATCATGTCTCAAAAGGGAGAAAAGGAATTTGTGATGACCATCAATGTTTAGAGAGGCAAGAAAGCCTCTTGATTAGAAAAAGGGTTTTAATCTTTAAAATCGGGGAGGTATTAAATGAGAATCAACAAAGGAGGGATTTAAATGAAAAGAGCCAAGACTGTGAATGCTGACACTTACAAGTATGTATGTGTGTGCTCCTGTCCCAACCTATTTTGTACTTTCTACCTACAGCCAGGAGGATTCAGCTGTAAATTTTGATAATACTGAGCCTGAACAGAAATGTCATGTACTTTATTTTCCAATTAATAGAGAGAGAGCAAATACAAGCACAAGTAACGAAGCTGATCTAGAAATTTTTTTTTTCCCATGAATTAATTATGCAGAGAAAAAATTCAGTTGGAATGGGAAGGAAGATCCTGGGAACGGTTAGTTCCATTAACAGCAATTCTGGTGGATGCCCAGGCACTGACTGGCAAAGCCTGAGACTTCTAAATTCAAACCTGCTCAGCATGAACTGACACAACTTTCTGCCCACCCTTCCCAGCTTATACAATATCACATTTCAGTTTTCTTAAAAGGACACATTTGTTGAAGATTGGTTTAATGCACTTGGTTTGACGCAAAAATAGTCAATGTCCTCGCAGAAAGTCAAGGGGATAAAAGACGTTGAAACAAGAACACTGAAAAAAACACAATTCTGCAGCACTCACGAGGAAAATGTGAGACTGTTTATTGAAACAAGAACACTGAAAAAAAACCATAATTCTGCAGCACTCACGAGGAAAATGTGAGACTGTTTTAACTTTTGGTGAAGAAAAGCAAGAAGTGATCATATTACACTGAATGTCAGGTTTAAACAGCAGAATATCATTTTTCCAGTGCAAAATCAGCTTGAAAACAAATGGGGAGGGGTGGCAATTAGAATGAAAAGCTTCAAACATTTTCTTTAGTGGCCAAAGTCCCAAATATTCCATACTGAAGAGACAGAACTGCACAGACATGAGGAAACAAAATTGTATCCATGACATGTATGCAGCTTATCATTGCATGCACTCACAAGTGTTTCAAAAAAGTGTCCCTCTTCTTTATTATCCTGAATGATCAATGATTTTATATATTACTATAACACAGCAGTAGAATGCAAGCTAATGGAAAATACCAACATGAACCAAACCAACCATAACCCAAAGTAAATTGAAGTTGCTTCCAGTAGTGCTCCTAATCTGTTATTTTAATCTTTAATGCATTCAAATGTTTACAGAGAAAATCAGTTTCCCTGTCTTCCTTGTACCTTAGTGAAGATATGTTTTATAATGAAAGATTCATCTTTCATTATGATAGATATGACAAGTTCTTAAGTAGAATATACTTTTGAGGAATTAATCTTTGCCAAGATTCTAAAGAGATGGACTTAATGAAATATTATGACTGTCTTGAAATCATTACTTAAAATTCACTGAAGTATTTTTCCTTTATTGCCCCTTAGTGAAACTCACACTTCTGGTTTCCAGGAACCTCTTTAGTTAAATTCCATCATAAATTAATTGCCTCAATAGCTGTATCTGCCCTTTTCCAAAGTTCTTTTGTGTAACACAGTGAATCAGGAGGCCTGAGCAGCAGCTAGGTGGGAAAGCCTGATCCAAATGCTTCTCCAATTTTTTTTTTTTTTTAATTTCCTACAAATTTTAGCAACAGAATTAACTATTTATATACCCCTTCAGTCTTCCTCAGAATATTGAACCCAGGAGGTTTTTTGACTGAATACATCTTAAACCACAGGAAAACTACTTTGGTGGAGCATTAATTGCTGTTTCCTCTTACGGCTAATTCTTACTGCCTAAAGCTGTAATATAACACCTTCCTAAACTATAGCATGGACTCAATCTCTGTCTCATCTACATTACAGAATGTTCCAATCTGACATATTTTACAAAATGTTGTGGTGGTTGGTGATCTCGCTTGTCCTGTAGAACACACATCGGACTCAGACTGAATCACATTGTTTCAAAAATGTGGTCATTTCTCAATTTAAAGAATTTAGTACAAAGGAGATGTTTATAAATGACTCCTGGATGAGACAGGAGGAGAAAAAAAAAAAAAAAACCACAAAAAAACCAAAAAAACAAGCCTAAGAAGAAGAGTGCTGATACCAAAGAAAACAATGTGGCCATGAACTAAAATGATAAATGATAAAAACTCTACCAATTTTCTCATCACATTTCTGGAAAACCTTTCCTTTCCAGCTTTCCTCTGCACCAGGTTCTTTTGTCACAAATCTAATCTGGACTCTGACAATCCCCATCCAGACAGCACCAGGGCTGCTTTTGTTCTATTCTTCCAGCATCACTGTGATCTGCACCCATTGATTTGATTTCCTCTATGTGTGTTCCTTATTTTCCATTCCAAACCAATACTGCTTCTTTCCTCAAAATCTTTTCTCCCCTCTAATATATTACTACATGTAAGGAAATAACAAACAAAACAAACAAAGTATAAAAAAAAGTCCAGAATAGCATCAAAAATGGTGGGATACCATCAACTGCTGCTTGAAAAAATAAAAAGAACAGTAAGCAACAAATAAGCATTACAGCTCAGATGTACTGCTTACTAAACTGAAGTATTCACGGCTCTTTTGCATTTGTTTTCACAGAAGTACTTTATTATGATTGTTAGAGTAATTAGATGACATTTTAAGTGAGATTGCACAGATTCTGCTCTTGGTGCAGCACTATTAACTGAAAAGTAGGGAGATGGAATAAAAAGGATAAATTTATGTAGTACATACAATTGAGCTGAAGTACATGCCTGTAATAATTTTTGGTGGACAGAATCAGAATTTAAAATAAAAAGTTGGACCTTTGTACAATTTAAATTAATCTAGTCTAATTTAAAAGAAGCCTAATCTAATTTAAAACTAGAAAATAATGGGCTAGCAGCAGCCCAAGAGTAGTCAATCTCAATCAGGTAATGACTCCTTCTCACATTCTACTGCTGTGCAACATCTAGTACATTTTTCATCACACATCACTACAAAAAAACATAGGATTGTTTTGAAAAAAAATTAGAAAAACAATTCTGAAACCTGGTAGCACAAGTACCTGCAGCATTTTGGCTGACTTTGGACACAGGAGCTCAAGGAGTGCCCAGGCTGGACAGTTCCAGCAAGACCAACAGAAATAATAAAGGCTTAAAAACATACGACAGAAATGGAAGATGTGCAAGGAGAGAAGAAAAGTTGTTTTTTTTTTTATTCAACAAGTAATGTTTTTAGGGACCCATAAGTCATTCAATATCCAAAGGAGTCAGATGACTTGTTAGGAATAAAATGTTCAACTACTAGAGGCAAATGACAAAAGGCCATCTCTGTAAGCTTTAGAATACTCTCTGCCATAGATCCTTAACGGAATATTGGAAGAGGAGCTGGGTATGACAGGTTCTTGAGATCACCATCCCTGTAAACAGCAAAATCCCTTTTGGCTAAATGCTGACAAATCCTGGTTTTGTAGCTTGGCAATCATCCCTGTGGCATTGTGACACATCGACCAAAGCCCCAAAAGCCACAGTAAGGAAAGACCATGCAGCTACTAATTACAGACATAAAATGGAAAGAAATAAGCAAAAAATGGGCAGTACCATCTCACTATTACTGTTCTCACCAGCTGCCACTCCCCTCCTGAAGTACTGGCTGTTTCAGCTCCCTCCACACACATGTTCCTACACAGAGCCATCACATTCTGTATCGGATGTCACCACCCAGCAATCTCTGAGGGGACAATTAGCCAGTGCCTCCTCTCCAGAACAGCTGCCAGAAATGCACAAGCCAGACATCATTGTTTCTTTAGAATCATGCACAGAGAAAATTACACTTCTTCTGAAACATTCCAGAAACTATTTCTCATAAACCCCTTATTACTCCTTTGTCCAAACCACAAGGAACAAATTAAAAAGTAGCTAAATAAAAATGTGCCTTTGCTGTTTTCTGCTACAGTGCATTACTACATGCCTCCTCCAAATTTTGCTCCTTCCAGGAGGAAGGAATATTGCAAAAGAGAAAATTATGACAGTCATAACTGGTTGCTCCAGTGGTGTTTCAACACAACAAACAAGCACAATTGCATTTTCCCTCAAATCAAAGCCATATACCCTTGAATTTAGCAAAGTTTTGATGAAAATTTTTGGTTTTGTTGTATTTCTATGTGACAGCCAGAGAAGTCACCTTTCACCTTGTACACTTGAGGCAGTGCCCTCCTTTAACCTGACTACAAGCATTGGGAAGTACACAATGAGGGAATGCTGCTTGGACTGTGGACTTTGAAGTGAGGACCTAGTTCTTTGTTGACAAAACAACTCATTCAGACAATGATGCTGAAATTAAATCCTTGTTATTTCCTGTTATTATGGCAGCCATATTTGGAAAATCTTAGCTTACCACCAGAAGGGGTTTCCATTCTCTTTATCTAAAATCATTCAGGACAAGTAACAAACCAAAGCCCAGCCTAAGAAGCAAACTTTTCTGAAAGGAATAAAGCCTAGTAACTAAAATCTGCACTCTGTTTTGTATTCCACACTGCCCCTAAACTAATCTCTGCTTCTTCTTAACTGAAGTAGTAATATCTTGTCTCATTAGCTTTCCAAATGCAGCTGATGAAAATAAACCTCATCTATTGTGATTTATTCACCTTTCTTGCCTCTAATAATTCTGCTTTGGTCACTTGGACTGGTGTTAGCTTTTCCCCATTTAGGCACAAGGAGATACATGTGCTCCTGGTGCTATTTCCTGTATCAGGGTTTCCATCACTCAGTTTCAGGAAAGAGACCACTCTGTTGGAATTGAATAATCCATTTTTACTTCTAGAAAAAGTTTCATTTAACAGCTGCTTATTCTACACATCTTCAGGGACACAGAAGAAAATGGTTTTTTTAGACACAATTCAGTATTCCATATTTCTTTTTCAAGACATCATGATTTTTATAACTTTAAAGTCCAAGTAACAGCAAGATACTTTTGGACAGAGATCACACAACCCTTCTGACACATTTATTGTGCTGAACTGTAACACAGGCATTAGAATGAGTTCTAGCTTCCTTCAATATTTGTAGTTGCCCAATGGCAACAATATTCCTACTTCTTATAGCCCTTAAATATTGCTGTGAAAGTTGTTATAACCCTAATAGCACACAAAGCTTTGATAGAAATCACAAAAAAAATTAATACTGTGCTGACATATATTAATTTATTCTTTAACTGGACTTTCCCTAAAACAAAAGCTCCCTCTAAACATTATAGTTTAAATCACTGCATATCCTCATGCAATGATTGCCACATTCTTATCCCACCTTTTAGCGTAGTAGAGAAAAAAAAATTAAAGACAATCAAAGAAGGTATTTTTCTTCCAATACTGCACTTCAAATTTCCAGTGCTGTAGTTTAATTCTTCAAAGTATTCAAGGTACTTTATACTATTTTATTCAACTTATTTCTGGGGCCAGAAAGGCGAAATAGAAGAAAATACCTGAACTTTGGACTACTATTAAATGCTTTATTTAAGTATTTGGTGTGATGTACTACTATTAAATGCTTTATTTAAGTATTTGGTGTGATGTACTATCATAGAGAGTGGTCTCAGCTTTAAGTAACCTCAAAACTCATCCATTTCATCTTGTAAATCAGAAAACAGGATGTGCAACCCAATATTATTTCCTTGGTAGGAATACGAGTAACCCCACCTCATCAGTATCAAGCATTAGTTAAAGAGTAGATATGTGACGAAACAACACAAACTCACACAAACACACACAGAGTGAGAGGAAAATGCATCTGCAAGCCCCTACCTGTACTCCTGCAGGAGAACTTTGTTTTCTCATCACACACCCTCAGAGTTCCATTGCAGCCTTTCTCATCACTGCCATCCTCACAGTCCTTCTCTCCATCGCAGCGCCACAGCTCAGGAACGCAGCTCCCGTCAGGACTGCACTGAAATTCCCTCCCACTGCACCTTCCAGGAGAGGGAGTTTCTTAGAAAAATAAGAATTACATTGAAGAATTTGCTCGTGTGAGGTTTTTTCCCCTTCCAAGTCTACACTGGCTTAGAATCCTCTTCCTTACCCAAGCCAAAATCAGAGTTCCCAAGTATAACAGTCAAAATGCCCTATTCCATCCTATAACTCATCACTCCAACACAGGCTTCAGACAAACTCACTCTTATCCTCCTCACTTCCTTCACTCCCCCTCCAGCACATGCACAATACTGATTTTTATTTCTTTTTTTCACACCTGTCAGACAGGAAAGAGTTTGGAGGTACATGGAGGAGGAACAAGGCCAATGAAGTTTTCCCTGATGTTTTATAAATCCTCAAGCTGGTTTCCCTCATCCTTCCTCATTCTCCTTTTTTACCCAACAAGGTCCATCTCCTAATGGACAGAACCTGAAAGGTCCCACCTGTGTTCTCACAAGGCCCCCACAGCTGCTGGTTTGTGCTGCCACAGCACTGCAGGAGCAGCTGGAGTGTTCCAAACCCCACAGCAAAGGGGCTGCACTCAGTGCTGACTGCCCTGTGCTTAATCCTCGAGCTGGTTTCCCTCATCCTTCCTCATTCTCCTTTTTTACCCAACAAGGTCCATCTAATGGACAGAACCTGAAAGGTCCCACCTGTGTTCTCACAAGGCCCCCACAGCTGCTGGTTTGTGCTGCCACAGCACTGCAGGAGCAGCTGGAGTGTTCCAAACCCCACAGCAAAGGGGCTGCACTCAGTGCTGACTGCTTCAAACAATAATTACTGGGAGGTTTTAATTATTCATTACATACATAAATTCTCTAAGCATTTTCTAGCTTATGGCCATTTCAATTTTATTCTTGCTTTTCTTTTCCCAAGCTATTACAACTGTATTTCTATTATTTAATAACCTACTAACGACAATAACATGAACTTTAAAGTAATGGCATACTTATACTTCCCTGCTTGTACCAAGAAGCATTATTTGAATCAATTCTTATAGCACTGTTTATAAATATACATTTTATTTAACATTGCTTTGTTGGCTTTTTTCCTTACATAATCAGCATTCTTGTATTCTATTGTAAAAGGTTAGAGCAAGGCTTTAAGTTTAAAATGGAAATGAACAGGGGTAAAAGTGGGTTGTTCAGTTCCAGACTGATCATTTTGATAGAGATAGATGAAAAATTACTCTTGTGACTATATAAAATTGATATGGCATTCTGATAATTCATGCATTTGTATGAGGTATCCAACTAGATTTAAAATATAAAGTTATGAAAAGGGACCAATAACATTGTGTACAATTACTTTGTTGTAGAAAAATGTTAGTAGGGAAATATGAAAGATATTCCTTCATTCTAATCTGATTATTCTTTATCTTTTGCCATAAGCATCCTTCCTTTCTCTCCCCAGTCAAATAAATACAATGTATGGCATTTAAATAGGGCTGTAGTTTGATAAAATGCTTTTATGTAAAAAAAACCCCACAAGACTTGCATCACACAAAAATGAGAGTATCAGAAAATATCAATAATAACTTAAAGAATGGTTCTTACTGTCTTTTCACCTAGACAGCATGCATCTCTGCAGTAAAACAAACACCACATCTATCCTAATTCCCTGAAGTAAAACTGTAAAACTTATCTCTCTGTAATACCTGTTCTGTTTTCAAATGCATTCCTTTTCATGATACACTTCTGTGCTATCACATTGCACTTGACATACTGCCCATTCCAGCCTTTACCAAGGTTAAATGCATCTCCTCTTTTCCCATTGGCTGGAGGTCAGGTATTTATAACAAATTATTCTCTGTGTTTATAAGTATTAAAAACTTGGAAGGAAAAAATAAAATAAAATCTAACCTTCCCTGCTGCAGTTTGTTTTGGTTTCATCACTGAAGTCTCCACAGTCATTGTCACCATCACAGGCCCAGTGACCTGGGATACATCTGCCATTCTGACACCTGAACTGCTCAGCAGAGCACGAGTGAACGCAGCCCAGCTCGTCACTGCCGTCACCACAGTCATCATCTGCAAACAACATTTTAAAATATTCTAAAACATAAAATTTCTGACTGAAATAGGGAAGGAGGGGAAACCAGTTTGAAAAAGCAAAAGAAAAATGAAAATCCAGTAAATAATGTAGAATGCTTTATGCCAATAGGTATCAAATTATTTCTAATGCACTACTATAATGTAATACTTTGGATGTTATTTACCAACAGCACTCAACTCAGTCATTTTGGACAGTCTAACCCCTTACTCACATCTGTCAGACAGGAAGGAGTTTGGAGTTACTCAATCAGAGACACCAGCAAGCATGAGAAGCCTGGATATTTTCTTAATTTTTTAAACTGTGTGTAACTACACAGGCTTTCAAACACAGTTGGTTTACTTTATTCTCTGTGATAACCTAAGATATTTAATCACAGACACAAACAGCTTCATATAAACTAAAATGAAAACCTGAAGAATTTATTTTCAATGCTGTTAAACTTTGTTTCCATGTGCTTACAAGAATCCAAAGTGGAGAAAGCACATAAATAATCATGGACTGCAGTTTCTCATTACTCTAATGTTGCAGTCATTACAACAGTCTTAAGGCAATTCCCGTAATTTGATTGTGGTCATCAAAGGAAGAAGGAGATAAATATGTTAGGTACACTCTAAAGGGTCTCCATGCACAGAAATTCACCAGCACACTGTGATAATTTCGGGAATTTGTTCATTTACAGCTAAAAATTCCTGTCAGACAAATAAAATTATAGAAACAACAAATGCTTTGGACCAACCGAATGTTATTAGGACTGGAGCAACATCACTCCCACACCACAAGCTCTGAGAGGAGATTTATTTTAACATTCAAATATGTGCTCTTCCAGCCAAAAGAACTAAATACATTGTAAAGTTTTGCTGGCCTTCACTCTTCAAGGATGCTATTTAACTGAACTTGTCCACAAAGAGCAAAAAATCAGATATATTGGTCACCGAAATCATGTTTTCTAAGAACAGAAAACACTTTCATAAGCAATAGCTTTGCTTTCCTTTTATTTTTTTTTCTTAGTAATGAATCATCATACTTCATTCTACATAATATAGTATTTGTACCCATTACAATATCCAATGCCTCATTCCTTATTTGAACCTTCAGTATTGCTGATTTCTGTGTCAGGTCAGTAATTCTAAAATGCTTTATCTATTCTCTGACCACTTACAAGCCAAGGTGACAATTTAAGTCTCAGAAAAAAAGAACATCAAAGCAATATTTATGTGATATCCCTCATATTTATTTCAGATACAGAGGACTTGATACTTGCCTGAATCACAGAGCCATTTGCTGCTAATGCATCTTCCATTTCTGCAGATAAACTGAGTTAGTGGCTCACATGTTGGGAATTCTGTGAAAGTGTTCAAAAAGAAATAAAACTATTTAACATAATTTAACAGTTCTCTTCAGTAATATTCTGTCACCTTCCTGTATGCATAAATTACACAAGTGTGCTGTAGCAAACATTTGCACCTTCCAGGTATTTAATCTGGAGAGGAGAAAAAGGTGAGAACCAAAATGAAAAGATAAAATGGCTTCAAACTTTAAATACTGTCCCAACCCTACTTTTCATCAACATGAAATTCATTCCTCTGTGATAAATGGTCCTATATTCCCATCAGACCAAGGCTGGTTTTCCACTATACCAATATTTAAGACTAACCATAGCTTGATGACTGATACAAACTCTATTTTCCATGTGCTTATTTACAGAAGGGTTCTCCAATTGCAGCAGCACTGCCAGGCAGAGACAGGAAATGGAGCACTATAAAATGGGAAGGTTAAGTACCCAGCTAAAGAACAGCCAAGAAATAAAGTTACTCTACACTGGCATAATAAAATAGAAGATTAAAATGTCAGCCTTCACAAGGAATTCCTCCCAGCATTCCAGTAAAGCAGTAGAAATCTGAGACAATATAATTCACAAAGAATCATCTGTATTGAATACACATATTTGTTTCTATAATTATCTAATATTCTTCTGAATAAAGTAACGTAAATAAAGTCTGAATTTTTCCGAGCTTCTTTTTCTTCTAAAGCCAATTACAGAGGTAGATGTGTGAATTTATTATTAACCTGCTAAGCACTCTGAGAAATACTGAAGGTTTTTTCTAAATCTTTAAACCATGCCACCTAAATATAGAACTCTCTTAGGATGAGAACTGAAATCACTCTGTTTTCACTGAACCTCACAAAGTTTTGGCTCAAAAAGAGTGACACTGTGATGAAGCACTAAACCAAACCAGCTGCATGTAATAAGAGATTTAAAACAAAATGAATTTTTATTTAAAAATTACATAGAGAGCACCAAGAACTTGATTGAACAGAGGTGATTATCATGCTTCAAAGGTGAAAAGGGTAAGAAAAAAAAGTTAGTATTGATGACAACACTTTGTCTGTTACCTCTAGAAAGTTCTTGCTTTTTTTTTGTTTGGTTGGTTTTGGGTTGGGTTTGTTTTGGGTTTGTTGGTATAAGGGGTTTTGGTGGTTTGGGTTTTTTGTTTGTTTTGTTTTTTTTCGCTAAACATAATCATTAAAATGACCAAAAAAATCTGTTCCAATAAAAAAATGGAAGTGTACAACTGCAGTAGTGCTTAGCCACAATATGTGCCCCATGTGCTTCAAGCAAAGCTGAAAGCAACTTTAGATTTTGCTTTTTCAAATAATTTTTCCACAAATTTAACTCATTCATTAAATGTAATTTTCCTCTTTTCCATACATGAATGCCTCCACAACTTAATTTTCTTTATGTTCATCTGTACAAAGGGACAGAATCTGATTAAAATAAACTGTGATTACCCTCACCACCACTAGCCAGCTCATGACTCCCAGCCCAGCACAGCCTTCCCAAGAATGTTTTGTAGCATCTCCAGAGTTTGCCCCAGCCTTTATTAGCCATAGCTCCTGCTCACATCCCAGAGGACACCCAGCACTTCCCCTCGTTGTCCCTAAGGTCCTTTCCTACTTCACAGAACAGAGTTGCACATCCTGCAGCTGACCCACACCCAGCCCTGTCCCGAGTGCCCTGGAGACACAGAAATGAGCAAAGGTGACTCCTGAGCTCCCCGTGGGGTCTCTCACAGTGTAGACACCAATCTCACTTCTCTCTTTTGTCCTTAGGGGTACAAGAATTGTAAACAGTTTCATAGAAGGAAATATGTCCCACTAAACACAACACGTAAGTAAATGCCATTAGCATGCCCATTAGTGATCAAATTATAGGGCAGGATGAAAAATGAAATATTTGACGTATTTGTACAGCCACAGTGTTTGAAGATAACGAAACAAGATGCTAAAATATGAAACATGTCAAGTTTGGCTACACAGAAAAACAGCCAGTGACATAAACACTGATTAAAACATCTGAAGAAATGTTCCAGGTCAGCTGAGAAGATGCTGAACAAAGCTCACAGGAAGGATTTCCAAAGGTGCCAGTAACATCTGTGTGTTGCTGACATGCCTGAGAACATGGGGTAGAGGCAGAGGAACTGTTCTAGCACGGAGAGTCAATGCTGTGCCATTAAACTGAGAGTCAGAACTTGAGAGGTTGCAAAATACAAATCCCCTGGTCACTCCTCCTGCCTCTGTACACAACTGAACTTTTTTGATTTGAAACAAGGCAATTGGAAGCCTACCTTAATAATATTATTATTCTTATTCATGCCAAGACTTCATTTTTTGCCCCATCTCTGCAAGTGCTCAGTGGCAGTTTGGATGGAGCTCTGGCCTGGTGGGAGGTGTCCCTGCCCAGGGAGGGGGTTGGAACAAAATGGTCTTTAAGGTCCTTTCCAACCCCCACCACCCTGTGCTTCTACACTGCAATGCATCATGATCTGTGATTCTGCATCTGCAGACAGCCCATTGACCCTCATGCTCTCAGACTCACAGCAGTCACCAGTGCCCTGCAAAACAAGTGACTATTAAAATCCTTAATTGTTTGGAAGCAGCTGATTAGAGAGAGCACACCCCTCTCTGCAGTATCTCAGCAAAGCAGCAGTCAGCACAGCTGCTGATACTCTCTCATGATAGAACCAATTTTTGTTGGTTTGTTTTGGTTTTTTCTCAAAAATACAGGATCAAATATACTTCTGTTAAGGCTTGAAACAGGCTGATTTTATTGACATCTAGAATATGCTGAGGGGGCCCATGTGGAGAGGTATGTGGCAGAGATAAAGAATAATTTTTGAGGGTGACAGCATTTGATAATGGGCTGTAAATTAAAAAAAGTCTTGATTTATCTGCATATTTGGTATTGCAGTTAAAAACTCATTAAATAGAAAATGCTGCATTTGCTTTGGGTTTATTTATCAACCAAACAAAGTCTATTTGCCATTTCAAAAACAGTGTTATCATTTCATTTGCCGAGAGATCCCTATATGTTCTATATGTTACAGAAGAATTTTTCCTTTCCCACCCAAAACCAAAAATCCACTTACCACAGGATGTCATTTCATCAGTTCCATCTCCACAGTCATCCTCCCTGTCACACAGCCACGACGTTGGAATACACCGTCCGTTCCCACAAGAAAACTGATTAACCTGACAAGTTCTTGCTGTCAAGACAAAGCACTCCAAAAATACAAGGGAAATGGACTAGATCCTTTAGGTCTCTTGGTGGGTGTCTGATTTTAGAAGCTGCAGGGCTGGAGGGCACCTCCTGGCCTGCTGCACCTTTCCCCTGCTCTGACTAAACATCATCCACCTCCTTTGATCTCAGAGAAAGCTGAGGTTATCTGCAGGGCTGTATTCTACCTCTGCTGTGTGGAATTATTAGTGGTTTCTCCTCATAAAATGACATTAAATTCTAGATGCAACTGTGCAACAGGTGGTAAGGTGATAAGAAGAGAATTAATATACACTAATGCTTGAAGTAAACAAAAATCAGGTCATAAAAACGCCCACCAGTTGGAATATTAACAACCACACCATGAACAATGATCTTGTTGAATTTTGTATTTACACAGGAAAATGGGAATTAGCCTGTGTGTGATGTGCCTGGCCTCACTTTCTTGGAATCCTTGCCTTTGCAAACACTTAACTACAATCATCCATTAAAGGAATCAATGCGTGTCTCTCTCCTGAAGAGATAAGGATCACTAAAAGAATTTGTGTTATGTAGCTACAGAAATTACTTTGAAAGCTGATGAATACTAAAATGTCACTAAAAAGCTAACATAGAAAACTGTCATTACGTATAATTTTGTATATTTAAAAATTGAATCCATACCAATACCAGAGATAGCAACACAGATTTTGCTTCCAAATTTAAGCTTTTAGAACTCACCTGCATGTTATTCTACACTTTTAAAAAATGGAAAAATGGTTGATATGTCAAAAACCCCAGTGACTGAAATAATATTTCTTCACTTATTATTTTCAACAACCATTTTCCTTTTTCTTCAGAAAAGTAGCCCAAAACACAAAAGAGGAATCTAAGTTTAAAATATTTTCAAGTAATTTTTTAAACATTAACTGTGTTTGCCACTGCAGGAATAAATGGAAAAACAAGAATACAAAATTTGTTCTATTGCCAACTGACACAGGATTAAAAAAAATGGTCTTCACATTAGACTCTCACCCTACAAGCAAACAGCTGGATATCAAATAATATCAAGGCAGTAAGGCAACAGGGAATATTTTAATAGACAATGTGTGTTGTCTTGCACTGCACTTCAGTTCAAAACACTCATCAGCTTATTGATGGCTGGCATGTTGCATATTTGAGATTTAATGCTTGTTTAGAGTACTCTGACAACAAGCACTAAACATCACTTCAACACAAGCAAAGGACAGATTTGGGAATTCCATGATTTACTACAGTGGAATCAGTAAACAATCTTCATCTTGCTGTTTGCTTAAAAACCCACTCACCAGTTAATAACTCAGAAATGAAAAGAATTTCAAGGCACCGAGTGGAAACTGAATAACTAATTATGCATAAACTAAATCAGCAGAAAATAAAATTTACTGGTGACATGACACCATCACAGCACGTTAATAAAAAAAGTTCTAACTGCCAAAAAAGATTTGTACCTCAGAGTTTGTACCTGAGCATTGCTTTGACAGTCGACCCATATGGAGAGATTAAGAGCTGAATAACTTTGGAAAGCACAGCCAAGCACATGGATTAAGTAAAATATAATATGTGTTCCAGCCTCAGTGGCATCAAAATCTGAATTCATTTAAAATTTCAATAATCAGATTAAAAGTAGCAGCTTGGTTCAGTTTAGTTCAAATCAGTCCTGAACTATTCTAACTGAAGTTAGAGAACCTGTTTGCATAACCAAGTAGAATTTTTACCTGCACAAGTTTTATTTGATTCGTCTTCGTTATTACCACAATCATTAGCTCCATCACAAAGCCACCTCTTGGGAATGCAGCGATTATTTTGGCACTTAAACTGATCATCAGGACAGCTGTGATTGACTGGGGAGAAAAAAAAGAGAGGGTTTTTTTTTTCCCTAAGAAGATAACCTGACAAAAACAGCTGTGAAATCTGTGAAAAGAACACATTAAATGCTGTTCCCTAGTGATGCATTTAGTGTGGTTATCTCGTATGTATAACTACCATGACATAAAGATTGTTCAGCAAACCAGTCAATTACAAACATTGCAGTGCTTCAATCATAAATTAAATAATATCTAGTAAAAATGCCAATATGGGGATCCTCTTCTATTAGGTGATAAAAGGTAGCAGCATTTTATAGAGTTGTTTCCTTAAAGAAATATGTTCTTAATCACTTTTGGGCAGTATGATGAGATTTGCAAACTAAAGTGCATATAAACAAAGGAAAATACCAAAGGGAATAGCTGCAAGCTGCTAAGTGCAGATCCAAAATATGACACCACAGTGAGCAGGGATTTGGGCAGGTCATAAAATGCTTCTAAAATGAGGCACATTACTGCCAATGGCCACATATAGATCTGCTGTTTACTCACCATGAAATTGTAGGTGTCAAAAAGTGAAATATGCAACACGGTGTAAAACTACCAAAAAAAAAAAATCTGGTATTCAGGAGCGAACAAGGTATCTCTCAAATATGATTTTGCTGGCTACCAATTCTCAAGGAAGGGATGAAGCTGAATGCACAGGATTTATGTAAATACTATTGGCCTGCTCTTGCAACTGTAGTAAGTGTTTATGTTCTGCTTCTTTCATGCTAATAACATCTATTATTAGCAGATCTTGCTCATCTCGATCTAGCCAAGAACAGTAAACTGCACACTGCTCCAAAGACTGGGTTAAAAATAATCTCCAGCTATTTTTCACCTACTCAGCCATCCACAGGCTCTTTTTTAAAGTTTAACATACATCTGGAAACAAAGGGTATTTAAAATGAAAGGATGTCTTGCAGGCTTATCCTTGACATTTCAGTAGCTTTTTTCTTTGACCTTTCTGTCTATTCTTGCAATTGAAGACGACACAGAGCGAGGGTGATATCAAAAGCACACGAGCCCTGGTCTGTGTGCAGGGTGCAGAAGCACAGGAAGCAGAGATTAATTAATAACCTGAGCAGAAAGGTGTCCCAAATCTTCCGTTCTTCCAAAGTTTGCAATGTGACTGGAGAACAAAACTGGGAGCTTCCAAGTAATAAAATCACAAGTCGAAGAATTAGGTTTTTTTAAATTTGACTTAAATACTTGACATAGACACTGCTTTAAATGGTCATTAGCTTTTGCTAATATATATTTAGTAATGTGTATTCTACTCATAATTGCAAATATTTCAAACTCATAAAGGACTATTGGAGTTACCATGGCAACTGCTGAGAAGAGATCAATGTTATCACACAGGCCGTGTAAACTATAGATCATGTTCAGGTTTAAGACCAGTTTATTATTTCATTTATATTTGTATAAATCCTCAGAGAATTGCAAGCTTTGATCAATGAACTGGTCTTCCTTACACTAATTTAAAAGACAAACAAGTGAAATCTGCCAAAAGATTTTCCTTCTCACTCTCTTTATTAGCTAAGCTCCTTAATTTAAGTGCAGGAAATGCTGGTTTCAAAACAAAATGAGAGCACTACAATTCAAAACCAGGAAAATATTCTTTAAAATATTACTGAAATCAGCATTGGCTACTACATGGAGCTACCAAAATCCATAAATGCTGTAAAAAAACCCCACAATGTAACAAAACAAATCCAAAACTGGCCATTTAACAGCCATATGGCAAAAGGTCTAGGCATTACAGAGATCACAAGATCAGTTTCTATCAGCAGAATCCGGCCTGTGTGAGGCAGGCAAGATTTAAAATTGATGCTTTTCAGTTTGTGCCCATTACCTCTTGTCCTGCTAGTGACATTACCAAGAAGAGCCTGGCTCTCTTTTTCCACTCCCTCCCATTGGGTGTTATACTGCAACCCACGTAAGAAATAGTGAAAAGCAAAGCAAAACCCAACAATATTTAAAGAATCAGGAATGACAATGCCAATTCCAAAAGATGACTGCTCTGGCCTTGTGCTATGCAACGAGTGCACCAGCGAGATTTGAAATGGCTGCCATTCCTGCACACAGGAAAAGAAGGAAATGAAAGATTTGCAAGAATGGCTGCAGGGTGATTGCTTTAGTTTGGCTGCATGGTTTGGTTTGCAATCCTTGAAGCTGAGCATGGATTGTGGGGTAAAAGGGAAGTGCCTACGTACAGCAGATCTCCGAGTGCTCGTCGCTGCCATCCAGGCAGTCGTCGTCGCCGTCGCAGCGCCAGCGCTCCTGGATGCAGCGCTTGTTGCTGCACTGGAACTGCTCCGCCTTGCACAGCTGGGGCAGCACTTCTCCCTCTTGAACTGGGGAAAACATCCAACAAGAACATCTCTTTATCTGCTTGATACACCCAGAATGCAATGCTGCCCCTGCATAAATACGTATCACAGAACTCACAGAATCACTGGGTTGGAGGAGATCTTCAAGATCATCGAGTCCAACACAGCTCCAAAACCTCAACTAAACCCTGGCATCAGTCTTTTTTTAAACACGTCCAGGGATGGTGACCCCACCACCTTGCAGGGCAGGCCATTCCAGAACTTCATCACTCTTTCCATGAAAAACTTTTTCCTAATATCCAAGATAAATTTCCCTTGGTGCAGCTTGAGGCTGTGTCCTCTGGTTCTGTCAGTGCTGTCTGGAGAAAGAGCCCAGCCCCACCTGACTGCAACCACTTTTCAGGGAGTTGTAGAGAGTGATAAGGTCACCCCTGAGTCTGCTTTTCTCCAGGCTGAGCACCCCCAGTTCCCTCAGTTGTTTCTCACAGGGTTTGTGTTCCAAGCCCCTCTCCAGCCTCATTGCCCTCCTCTGGACACTCAGATGCTCAAGCATCTCAGTGTGCTTCCTAAATTGAGGGAAATACCAATTCTCGTTCTCGCATTCAGAACATGTTTACCTAAACTTGGTGCATCTGAGGTAATCCCAACTGAAGCCTGTAGTGGCACACATATCTGAGTGTGTGGTTGAAGGAATGAACTTTTAACAGAAAAACTCTGAACAGAATGGCACTCAAACTGGTTTTCGAATTGGTGCTTCGATTACAGTGTAAAGTATCAGTTTAAATATTGCAATACCTCATCAACAGCAAACAGGAAATATTCTGACAGACACTGGCCAAATTCTGGCGCACATTTAGAGACAGGAAATGATTACTAAAAAGCTGATTCTTGTATCCAAGCAACAACTCAAACACCTGCATTATGCACTGGTACAAACTCGGCAGAGAAGAAAGGATAAAATTCTGCTGGGGTAGAGTAAGTAGCAAGCTAGCAGCTTATTAATAAATCCAGACAGATGTTCTCCTCAATATCAGGTTCAAATGCTTCATTTGTAAATGCCACACACGAGACCAGGACCCTCTGAGGAATACCACAGTCCTTGGAAAGAGCCAGGCAGGGATGTGTGTTGGGAAGAAAAACAACAGGAAACCTGCCCTATTCCAATCTCAAAGTCTCTAACCTCTCTTCCTAATGCCTTCCATCTTACCAGTGAGGAGTCCCCATTCCAGTTACTACTGCTAAAAAGAAAAATAGCTTTATTTTAAACAAAAGTGATAGCCCTGCCTGGTCATTGCAGGCTCCATAATGTTCATGATGTTATGAAATAATCCTTATGCTTTACTCATCTCTACTAAGCTTATTGCTGGAGACTTTCTGTTTAAGATACTTAGAATAATCTGAAATATATATTTAATTTTATAATTATATGTATCCATTTATGATATTTTAAAAATATTTCAGTGAACTGAAACTTCTTTATCATATCAGATATGCTGAAATAGTTTCCAATGCATTTTATCCTTAAATAGTGTACTTAATATTCTGTTTTATTTGGAAAAGCTTTTATATTCTGTAAATTGAAACTAGAATATTTATTCAAGTAATATTTCTTTGTCTTATGGACCCTCTAGGAGGCCACACTATCTGGTTTTATTTTCAGGTCTGACTTGATCCCTTAACAGCAGCATCAACTCAGATATTCTGTAAGAATCTTACTCATGCAGGTTGTACTGTTTTCCTCCAAAAGCTGATTATCAGCACAGGCACAAACTCTGCCTCCAGGAATGGCCAAACAAAGAGTGCTGCAGCCTCCATTATTAACACGGCAGGCATTATCACCTGGGAAAAGAAATAAAAAGCAACTTTAACAGTCATGCTAGAACTAAACAATGGGGTTTTTAGTTGCCTTTTTTTTTTTCTTTAGGAACATAAACAAATGAATTTTTAGCAATTACTTTCCTCTTGTGTTAGGAGCACATTATTCTCTTATTTTGGTTACTGTGGGTTGTAATATTTAAACATAATTAATTACAGATCACAATACTATAATAGTAATAATAATAGTACCACCACAAAAAACTGCACCATCAGCTCACAGCATTTCATCTGCCCGTTCATGAAAGGAACAAATACTGCAAAATATTTGGCACAGCTACATGCACGCAATGGCTTCAAGGAATCAAACAGCAGATAAAGGAATGTTCTGAAGTTAATTGGCATCTGTACACATTAAAACAATGTGGCTACAAATGCAGATTACAAAAAAGAGAGAGAGAGAAAACAAAAGTATAAAGAGATCTAGAATATAGGCAAATATTCCACTACTCTTTTCTGAGCACATCTGCCATTGCTGTGCTTTGCTTTTCCGTGTTATTTTTCCTTCCCCAAGCTGTTCCCATGAAAACACTGACAGCTGTCAGGTGTTTTACCATCCACCAAGGCTGCTGCACCCTCACCACCTCATTCCTGAGGCAACCAGACTTCAGTCACTGAGAGCCCACAATGTCCCAATTTCTGTTCGTGTCACCTTGGTCACGACCTTTGCTTAGATCTGCTCTGCTGGAGACACACCAGCACCTGAAATCAGCAAAGCTCTGATGATTTCAGGTGCTGGTGAGAAGTGATTATGACCAAGCAAGATACAAAACTTCATGTCTGCTGAACCTTTAAATGAAAGCTTTTTTTCCTTTTTTTTTTTTTTTTTTTTTTTTTTTTTTTTTTCATCTTCCTGTTGTAGTAAAAAGCAGTTCCTCCTTTTAAAGGTGCAGAAAACATTTATCAGGTTCCTGGGCTAAACCAGACTCCATACAATTCCCTCTCCTCAAAGCTCCTCACTTCACTTTTTATAGAAAATATAATATTAAGGTCTGATGGAGCTGTGAACATGAATATTAAACTGTCCCACCAGAGCCAGTCCTGCAGGTACAAGGAATCTCTTTAAATTATCAAATGAACATAAGACAATGAACAAATAATTTAAGATTTTGAAATTTTTTTTATATTTTAAGATGTACCTTAATATGTCTTGCAATACTGAGCAATGTTTAATAAACTTTTTCTATACCTTTTTCTGATCCATCTTACACAACATTTCTTAGAAGAAAATGTATCAACAATCCATTAAAGCCCGACTGAACTTTTAAATAAAATTGTGCAAAATGATTAATAGAGAATGATGTGAAAGGCCATTGTGGTACTTGTACTTTCAGTGGAAAGGGTGTGAGTGAGATGACAAGAACACAGCTCTATAACCAGGGAAAATCAGAATTCTCTGAGAAGTCTGAGGGGTTGATCACAGTTTTAGAAAGTGCTTAGACTGGACACTTAATACACATTATTAGATCCTGACTTCAAGTCTGAGACTATGATTAAACCACTAAAAAAATTAACTGTTACAATTATGCTCAACAAAATTGAAATATTATGAATGAAACATCAAAAACATAAGAAATATATTTGAGTCTAAATTTTGGAAAACCTCAGGTAAAACAAAACCTCAGAAAAAGTAGCCTTGAAAGTCTCTCCATCTTTACAGGGCCATCATTGTACAAATCAAAGAATGTCAGTAACACAAAGATTTAAAAAGTTCTCAGAAGCTGCCAAAATAAACAAACCAAAATACAATCTTCAAAAGTGACTCCAACATTACATGGCACAAGTCAAAACATTTGCAGTGATTTAATTAAAGCATGTACATGAGTTTGTCACCTCACTAAAAGAGAATAAACCCACAGACTAAAAGACTATTTCAGCCAAATATAGAAAACACATGATGATTCTGAAGCCAAATGAAAGCTGAAAATAAATACTATCAAAAATTAAATCACGAGATCAAAGTCAAATGGTCCATCTTGAAGATGAAAAGTTCCTACTTAACCTCATAATTGGGATGACAAACTCCTGCACAGTGGGTTATATGCTAGGTAAAGTGATAAAAGAGGGGCTGATGACAAGGAAAATAAAAGCACCAAGAGTTAAAGCAAAAAGATCCAAGATAAAAGGGTTTATAAAGTGCAGTCTTCAACCTGAAGGTGCAATGAGACCTTCAGTCCCATCAGTCTTGCTAAAGAGACTCCTAGGCTTAAATGTCTCCCAAAACACAGTTCGAGTAGGTTAAGCCTCTTTATTGAACAAGCTGTAGAACCTGTAAAGCTATCAAGTATTTGGGGAATTAAATTTCCTCAACTACAACTCCTAACAGCTATTTTATATGGTTGTTTTTAAAGTAGTCCCATCCTTTTAAAATACTTTCCAAGCTATTATAATATTTTTCATATTTTGACAGCTCTTAAAACAGTTGTTGCCCTGTTGATCACATGTGAATAAATCAGGCCAATTCCATTTTAATTAGCTAAAAAATTAGTCCACAGCTAAACCAATTACAACAATGTAATTGCATTTCAGTCATCGTTCTCAGAAAAAAAAAAAATGGAAACCATGAACATTTGTTTAATCTTTTCATTTAAGAGATACACTGAAGTATTTACTGCATTTGTAGCTTCTTATGAACCTAACCTCAAGTACTGTTAAATTGGGTAAGCCCACACTTAGGATCATCCTCCACACGTGAGGAGCAGCAGCCTGGTGCTCGAGCTCTTCTTTGCAATCTGAGGAGTTAAAACATTAGCTGATTTCAAAAGAGGCTACTTTAACTGCTGTGAATGCACTTACTCCAGAATTATTTACATGGAAATAGCAATCCAGCCTTTCAATGCAGCGGAAATACCTGCAGGGTCATATTCCAAGTGTAAATCCAACTCCTATGATTACTATGCCTCACCCTTCCACATTTTATGATGCATTATGAGGCTGAGACCCAAAGACTCAGCCTAAGTAAGGTGAATTCTAAGCTCTGAAAGCAAGGAAAGGGGGATAAAAAACCCCAAAAAATCCCCAAAGCCATTCTTCCTCAACAGGATCATGCCTCATGAGAGAGAGACAATGAAAAACACCTCTCCTTGAGAAGATCCCAAAAGCTTCATGTCCCTACCTAAATCACAAAGCAAGGCAGGGTTGGAACAGTATCCTGGAAAAGGCCCCTAAGAAATGCCAGTGTGAATTGAATCATGCCCAAATGAAATGCCTGTTTCTGCTTGTGTGACAAGACCAGCAGCATCAAAGCCATCACCTCAAAAGATGACAGCCAAATGTTTCTGAGGTATGTGCATGTGATCTTCAATATACAACTTGTCTATAAAGTGGTTTTCTGTGGTTTTCTCTGTGCAACTATTCAGCCTTGAGCCTGCTCTTTTACAAGGAAAGCATGCACGCACACACAAATAGTTTCTTTAAAAGAAATTTTTATGCTCCTTTGGGAGCAATGGCAAGATCAACCTCACTGAGCATGACAAAAAGGGAAGTTCCTAAAGGCTGCAGTTAGCTTACAAAATTCCAATTACAATTTCAAACAAAGAATATATTAACAAGCCAAATTCCCTGCCTTAAGACTTTAGCTCATTCAGCAAATCTGTCTAAGAGGCAATACTTTCTCTCTCTGGTGTTAGCTTATTTGGAAGCCAACAGCAAGTGCATTAAATGCCCCTTTTTTTTCTGAAGAATAAAGGAATTTCTGAGTACCAAATAAAGCAGCAGTCATATTGAACACAAACACTGTGTCTTCTATTAGCAGGCACAGAACTCTGAAATTTGGCCACCTCGAGGGTAGATTTGGGCCCAGATTTTGCCTAAAAACACCAACCAAACAAAACCCACACTAAATACAAGAAAAACCCCAAACAAAATATACTTTTACATGTCTTAGAATGTCAGAGAGAGTCCCTGAAAAGCAGCTGTGGTGAAAGGAATACTGTTGCAGCAACTCCAACACAGCTTGGGTTAGGGAAAGGAAATTGAGATGCTACAGTATCAGAAAAGAGAAAATTTAAATATAAAAAAAATAATATTTTAAACAGTATTTTATCTATATTTATTCCTGATGCTCATTTTTATGTTTGGTGGCAGACCAAACAATCTGGTAATTAGAAATATGTTTTAATTGAAGCGAGCAAATAAATACTCAACAACTCCTAGGAATGCTGCATGTAGTAAATGGAATTCAAAGTTTTCTTCAGTAAAACACATTTTTATCTTTACCTGTAGAGTAGCAATTCTATTTTCTGAATTCTATCCATGCAAACCTATGGCTTTTATCTCATTTCTCTACTGATACAAGCAGCAACAACTATGGATTTTTCCACTACTCTCAAACTACTTTTATCATGTGCAGCATACAGTGTTGATTGTAGACCAAGATGGGAGAGCAAATTAAAAAATGAATGCAGGCAGGATCTATAATCTCATTTAAGAAAAGGTAAATGTAATCACATATTTTACATCTATGAACCAATGCAGATATGTTTCCCTCTGTGATTGATACTTGCACAGCATCTCTTGGTCACACAAGGAAAGAGGGGAATAAAGGCAGTGTGAATGCACAGAAGGAATTCAGACAGGAATAATGCTGTGGTTCACTTTTTAGTATTTATGAGAGAATCAATTTCTGCTTCAATGGACTGAAACTCTGGAGAGTAACTTTCTCATGCCACAGCCCATATTTGTTTTTCTATTTTTGCTCATCCAGTCACCTCAAAATACTTGGAGACTCAATGTCCTTTAAAAACAAAACTCTGGAGAAAATGCAGAAGTACCTTGCTGTTTGCGTGGATCATAAATCTGGAGCCCAAACAAAGGTGGCCTCTCGCTTCTCAACAGTGTCACATTCCTTGATACCAAATCCAACTGGAAAATTGACCCATTCATGTAATCTGTCCAGTATATATAATTTCCATGGTGTGACAGTCCAAAAGGATGATTCAAATCTTTTCCATTGTAGACTACCTGCAATTAATTAGTGGTAGGTGAGCATCAGCAAGGTTAAAAGAATCTTAAATTTTTCAGAGAAGGTAAAACAGGAAATAGGAAAACTGAGATAATTACTGTCCAAACTTAACAACCTATTGCAATAAAATGAAATAAAGAGTGAAAAACCCTTCTGTGCAGCAGAACCAGTATCTAACTTGGAAAAAAAACAACTTCATATAAATTCACTTTAAGTGGCCCCCATCAAGAACACAGAAAGTGGTGCAGTCTCTAACCCTGGAAGGATCTGAAAGATGTAGAAATGGGGTTTAGGGTCATGGTTAGTGGTGAATTTGGCAGTGCTGGGTTAAGGGTTGGACTTGAAGATATTATGGCCTTTCCCAACACAAAAAAAAATTCTATAATCTCATGATTTTATCCAAGCAGATGCAGTTTGGAGTCATTAGTCTCCTTCTGGCTGGGATCCTTGCTTGAACCAAGAGCCTTTTTTCTACCTTGACTGTAGAGAGAAGGAAGCAGCTCCTCACATGCCCTACCTTGTCTACTTCTAGACTCAAACCCAAGACAACAGGGAGATAAAGACAACTAAAATACTCTTTCGAGGTGATTGACAAACATCACCCCCTCTTGCCTTTTAAATTTTCTCTTTGGACTTGGAATTTTTACAGTCAAAGCTCCTCATCTCTGATCTGCTTTTGATCCAAATTCATCAATCAGTCAATAATCTGACAGCTATTAGTGGAATTAAGTACCTCCCTATCCCCCAAAATCTTTACTGTATTGAAGAATTATAGATGTGACTGATCCAGTCCAATTTTGACCAAAATAACCTATAATTAAAGGCAAATGATTAAACATCAAAAACTAGTACCTTACAGTTATTTTCAGCTACATAAATTCAAGTAGTTATGCATTTTTTATTACATCTAAGGATTATAGAAAACTCACTTTTCAAAAAAAAAAAAAAAAAAAAAACCATTCTGTGACACACTTCAAAATAAAACCTGCAGACATGTGTTTCTTATTATTCACCAGTCAGTAATTTTATGAAGCAGATGGTAAAACTTCCCCAAATTATCATACTCCAATCTGAGCCTTAACCATTGTCAAAGTGTTCTTAATCTGTGCTTGTTGCTTCTACAAACCCACACAGAATGACTGCACAGCTAGTACAGGCATTAGTAACAGCTAAAGCAATCTCTCTCTAACAGTATTTGCTGAGGACTGCCCCTCTGAATATTACAAATGCTGAAAAGAGGCATAGAGATTCAGAAAAACCCATAAAGCAAAGTTCAAGGAAAAGTCTATCTTTGGCAAAGCCAAAAAAAAAAAGGGTTTTTCTACTGAAAAGCTCTTTGCAGATTCATGGCTCAATCCAAATGCAACTCATTTCCACAAGAGAAAAAATTGCTAAAAAAAAAGATAAAAATCATGTCTGGCGTCACTTAGGACAGAGGAACACTGTGAGCTGTGTTTCAGCCTCTCACTCAAGACTGCCACCATCGCTCCAGCAGAAGTGATGCAGGACACGCCGTGGATTCTTCAGACTTTAAAAACCTTGGGAAGAATTTTCAATACAACACAATAAAATCCAGAGATGGAACACGCCTGTGGCAAACCAGCAGCATTTCTCTTTTACCTTTCTGTCAGTCCCATTCAAATAGATCCTTTCAATGTGATCATAATAGGCATCACACCAGTACAGCACGTTGGCACGGTAGTCCAGAGTTAAACCATTTGGCCAGAGCATCTTTGATGTGACAAAAACCTGCCGGCTGTAGCCATCCATCCAGGCCTTCTCAATCCTCCCCACGCTGGCATCTATTTCATCTTCCTCCCAGTCTGTCCAATACATCCATCTAGGGAATTACAGAAACGAGCATTCAGATCCCATTTTAATCAGGTGAATTGTACCGCAGGCTTTTAGCGGCAGCTCGTCCAAGCCAGAGCAATTTTGACTTTTTCATGTTTCTTTCCATTGCTGTTTCTGCAACTCTATTTACTGTCCCTGACCACTGGATGCTGCTGAAGTGACACTTATGTTATTTTGCTCATATTGTGATAAATTACATGAATACCAGAGAAACAACAGACAAGAAAAGTGAAATAATTAAGATCCTATTTATTCCAACCAGAATTACAGGGTTTCTTTATTTGTTGTTTTTTTTAAATCATTACTTGTATTGACTTTGTAAAATAAAACTCACATTTTTACTGTGAGCTGGTTCTGGCCAGGTCAATTTGCCTTCATGATGAAAATCTCCTTTTTATTACACCTAATTCTATGAAAGAAGTTGCAACACAATAAATATTTACACTCTAGTTTTAGAGCAAAAGGATAACCTTGGTGTTCTGTGAACTTAATGAAAGCAGCTAAATCACTCAGAAAACTGTAAGGTGCACTTTGTCCATCACAAAAATGTTTAGAAACAGTTGCTGTGAAAATTAGTTGAAAAAAAAAGCTAGGAGGCAATTTTAGCATAGTTTTATGGCTTATAGTGCAACAATATAGATTAAAAAACCCAAACAAAGTCTGAAAGAAAAGCACCAATATTACCTTGGAAAACTTTAAAAAAAATTCTATTAACTCTTCTAAAAGTATTTGCTCAGAGGAATTCTATGAGCCATTCTCTACTGGAAACTACAGAATAAACATTTCGTTATGGAATTATTCTGAATATCATATTCTATTAATGAAATTGCCCTTGAAAACTGTGATTTCAACCAATTAAAATACAAAACATGAACTTGTAAAAAACAGAAGGTAGCAAATATGCTAAGAGACATCACTTTTGTTTTTTCTCTTTTTTTTAACATGTTTTTCACTAAGGAAAATGAGTTAATGGGAATAAACACTTAGAAACCTGTAAGCACTCTGAATCATCTCAGATTGTATCACATACAGTCACATCATTTCATAAATGAAAACATTTGCCAGACAGCAGATGTTTACTTTTAGTCAAACCTAGGACTTCAATTAATAAGCATTAAAGAGAAAAAAAAATCATGCCAACCTTAAATCCTATTTAAGTTATCGTGATTTAATTGCTATTAATGTACCTCACCTTTTCATTCACCAGATTTATGTTTCTGAAATCACTTCTGTGATCCTAACCCATTAACCATTTTATGGGCCTGTACTTTGAAGAGTAAAGTTGTGGAATTTAAATACTGAATTTACAAAGGAATGATACACTGAAGCAAAAAAATATTTTACCACACCTATGTAAATTATATCAAATCTATTGGTTAAAAAAAATTATTCAAATGCACTTTTATGTATAAGCATAAGTTGATATTGATGAGAAACTAAAAAAAAAAAAGAAAAATTGCATTATACAAGGCTGCAGATATGCACATGCAGTTATGTTTACTTTTCATTTCTCTCAAATCGCCCACTAGAAGGCTGTTTTGGGTTCTTTTAATGTTTTTGTAAATATGTGCAAAGAACACCAGTCTATTTTTGATCCACAAGCCTTACAAACTCATTTCATGTTTGACTCTAACAGCACTAGGTTTAATCACAGAATTATAAACCCTGCACATGCCCTGGGGCTCAGGTCAATATGGCACTTATTTTATTGGGAGACAAAATATGTTTTACAAATATTTACATGACTTCTCAACAGCAATTACTGAGCTTTTCCCCATTAACTTTTTGTCTGTCCTTATTCCATTTATCCTGTCATAACCTAAAACCTGCTCACGGTGACAAGCATTTATGTCAGTGTGCTTTAATTGTACCTCAAAATGCAGTTAATGTTCCAACACCGGTTAAATCAAGACTAAAATTTTGGAAACACAATTAAAAAGCCATAATAAATGCTATCCCTCAGGAAGAGCTTCCATGAGAAGTATAATCATGAAGGACACGCTATTTTATTAGAGAAGTGTTTTATATAATGGCCTTTTTCAGGCAATACATCTTCATACACTGCTTCCTGTGCCATGCATTTACTGAGCTGGAAAATTTAACAAAGTAATTGCAGGTGTGGTTATGGCTCGTGGTCTCATTTTATACCCTCACTATCTGACCTTAATGAATTGTAGCCTTTCCACAGCCACTTCCACTCCTCAAAGGACAGACTCAGAAGGGAAAACCTGAGAAGGTAAATATTTTCTATAATAGGAAAATAGCAATAAATCCAGCCACACTGAAACTACCTAGCTACATCATTCTTCAGTGATTTTTTAAGTAAACTACCATCATACCGCACTAATATAATGTGGTTTTCTTTATTATGCAGCCTACCAAAATTAATTTAAGCTAATAAGTAATGAAGAGTATCTGTCTCAGTTTTATAAACCAATGTGTACAAGGATATGGTCATAATTGGCTCCAGAAACTGAGATTACAGAGAGAGAAACACAGGAGAGCATCTTAAAATTCACTTCATATTAAAAATTCATACAGGACTTACACCTTCAATTTGTTTGAGAAAAAGGTGAGTCACATTCAGATTAACAGGACAGACATGCAACAGTGACAGGCATACAAATTCTTCTGAAGGCTTCAGGGCAAGAATGCTGGGCAGGAATTACAGATATTACAGACTCCTGAAGCATTACAGATCACTACATGACTCTACAAACCTCATCCTGAGCAAACTGAATCCTGTATTTATACCACAAAGACAACCATCACAGAAAAGTCAGTTTTCTTCATACCCATTAACAGGATCGACAACAATTCCCCTGGGGTGGGACATGTCTCCCTCCAACAACGTTTTCCTACTCTGAGCAGCTTTTTCCAGTCTGGCAACAGCAATGGTTTTCCTGTGGCCATCATTGGTCCAATACAGATTATTTCCAATCCAGTCCACTGCTATGCCTTCCACATTGTCAAGATCTGTTGAGAGAGAGAACTGTAGTAAGAGATTATATACTATTTATGCTCTACATGTACTTACATTCACTATCTATTATGTGATATCCATGTTATATTTTTAAAATTGCTTTTTTCCCTTATCTACTGAAGGTCCAAAGCAAATTACAGATATTTGGTACCAACCAAAGTACCAACTAAACCTTGTTCACCTAAGAAAGTAAACCTAAATTCTGTAAATGAATCACAGGTGTAGAGATGACAATACGTCCTGTGAGACAAAATATGAGAAAGTTATTTGGAAAAAAAAAAAGAAAAAAAAAAAAAGTGGCATGAGCCCAGGAATATTGGAAAATGTGTTTTAAAATTTTTATCCATATAAAAAAAAAACCCAAAAAAAAAAAACCCCTCATGGTATCTAGATAGTAAAAATATCAGAAAATTTGGGGTTTTTTTAAGGAGAATTCTACAGCACAACCCTATAGAGATAACTTGCATTGGTTTTGTGGAGTTATAATTATAAAGTCACTTTTATTTCACTAAAAGCTTTAAATACATTAATTACTCTTCAAATGGGTTTCACATCAAGTAGTAAACAGGAAGAAAACAATGGTCACTGTGCCATTCTTGTCTTGATTTGACTACAGTAACTCAGTCCTTCTGCTGTAAAGCCCTTTCAGCATAAAAGGGATGAGGTGATAAAATACCCTTGTGATCATTCTTCACTTGTTAACTGAAAAGTTAACATTTGTAATTCAGGAATTTCCACCAGAATTTTCCTAGCAACACTAATATGAGAGCTCCAAATACGTTGAATGTAAAAGGGAGTTTTTTTAAAAACAATTCTAGAGGCAGCAGTTTGCCACACTGCTTTTCAGTATGAAACAGAGAACAGGCACAACATGTAATTTGTTACAGAATGGCCAAGCTCACCAATGCTATGTGTAATAAATAGTGCCTCAAATGCTAGATTAACATAAAACCTGGTGGGAAAATAATTCTTCTATATACCAACCATTTAAACAGCTTCCAAACAGCAGCTTTACAGATTTACTTGGCCTTGTTTAAGCAACAGGTTGACCATCCTTGACTAATATTTACAAGTAAATGTTATAAGAATTTTAGGGTTACAGCAACCCCCCCAGAAAAACAGGGGTACAAAAACAAGTAAAAAAAATCCTGAGCTTGTGTTCCTGTTACATTCACTGAGTAGTATTTAGATCCATTTAAAAATGTCTGTGGTTTTTAAGATCACAGACATGAAAATTGTGGGTTTTTTTCCAATTTTTAATGCAAACGACTGATTTTACATGCAAGTTTGAAAGGTTAATTATAATTCTTGTTGCTGGTGGAAGTACAGTACTGCTGCAGCTGTGCCACCAGCTCTAAGCCAGGCTGTGCTGGGGGCTGTCAAATTGTTATCAACACTACCCAGCAGTTTGCTTCCCAAAGCGAAGAAACAGAAATCACAGCTGAAACTATATGGGAAATCAAACTCCAGCAGTGTGAGGTGCTCAGTGATCTCAATTCCCAGTGAACAGCTGTAGGATCAGGCTCTTATTTAGGCAAACTGTAATTATCTGAGCTGCAATGCTGTCTGAACAAGCGTACACATTCTCAAAAAACCAGATAGTCACCAAAAAAAAGGCAACTTCTAATCTGAGAAGTGGCACCTACCACAGCTAGAAGCCCTTAGCAGCACGCTGTTCAGAGCAAATATAAAACCACCTCCTGACACACCTGATTTTCTGTAGTAGCCTTCCACCAAGGAATGATTTAATCTGTCCCTGCTGAGTTTGTGAGAGTTGACAAGAATAAAAACTGAGGTGTTATGACTGGAGGCCATATTAAATTTTTAAATCATGAAAAATACATTAACAAGTGTTCTTTAAATATACTTTAAAGTTATGGAACTACACCAGGTTAGAACTAACAACATAAGCTCCTGGGGAAGAAGGAAGGGGAGAATGACAGTGACATATTTTTGGTCTTTGCAAATAGTAGAATCACAAATAATAAATCATCAGATAATCCACAGCTCTTTCAGTATTGCATTAATATTTTTGCTATGTTGTACTTATAAAGAGGAGACATTGCACTTAAACATTATTTACAGGAATACCACAAATTTTCTGGTTTGGCATGCAAAGTTTATTAATTTTTGAGTACGCTAATCCCAACCTGTTTGACCCCAACCTGCCTGAAACCTTTCAGCCAGGATGCTCCTTGCTGCTCCTTTATAATGTTTTAATTTACATATTTCCTGCTCCTTCCTCTACTCCACATTTGAACTACTTCCCTGTCAAATGAAATGCACAGTTAGGAAAGGAAATCCAGCAATGGAAGATGTGAGATGCACAATATCCATTCCCGTGCTGGCAGTGAAATGAAGAATTACCAGACTGACAGCTGAGTATTTGTTATTTTCTGAGACAAATGCCCTTTATTAACCATTCACCAGAGCAGGGTAAAGAGCCTGTCAGTATTCCTTGCAATTGCTGCTGAAGGGATCTTTGTGCAGACTCTGAGGAGAGACCTTACACTAAAAGAGCATCATATCACTGCACAGAGGAGATGGCTCCTCAGAAGTGTGCATTAAAACATGCCTTATGAATGACAGGCAATGAGCATCCTCCTGCTAAAACAATGGTATTTTAGTTACTTTCACTGTCCTGAGCTTCCATTCACTAGTGAAGATATTAGACTCTCTGAAGGCTAAGATGAATATTTATGTTTCTTAGACTGAGGACCAGAAAATAATTACTGTAGAATGAATTGCAGCTGAGACAGTTGCTACCTCCTGCTGAAGCAGTATTTCAGAGAAGGGTCCATAAAGGAAAACAAAAATATCAATTGACAAACTGGATGCTTTTTTCACTACAACAACATTTGCTGTGATGAGATATGATTCTAGACCAGGGAGATTCAGTGTAGTGGGAGATGTGGAAACTAAAGACTTGCTGGCATTTTCCCTTATTGCTATAATAAATGCTACAAGCATCTTAATTAAGGTTCTAATAAATGTTTAGGTCTAACTGTTGCTTCCACATTCACAATGGAAAATGCATCAGGAAAGACAATGCTTTTTTCCTAATGAGTTTTCAAGCACTACAGACAGTCTCATTCTGCCAAACCACTTGAATAAGCTCCAGAATCCACAGTGTGATGCAGGCTGGAGAGAAGAAGTCTTATAAAGTCTGCAAGGATTTGGGATGGCTCAACAAATATCCAGCTACTGGAAGGACACAGTGGAGAAATAGGAATTACTCACCAGTAGTGAGCTTAAATGGACACAGTAAGAATTCAGAACAGAGTGACTTAACCAAACTTTACACTTCTGCCCTCAGGAAAAAAAAGAAAAAACAGGAAGATGTAAAAAAAGTATCTCCAAATTTTTTCGAGGTCAAATTTGTGTCTGTTTTCTATGGGAGATCCAAAAAACCTTTAAATTATCTGCAAATGTCAGTTCAACTTCTCGGTAGCGAGCATCTCTGAATGTCACCAATGCTGAGCATCACCCACCGTCTTTGAGGATTGTTTCTCTCTCTGTGCCATCAATTTTCTGCCGTCCAATCAGGAAACTGGTGGTATCAGCAAAGTAAATGTAATTGGTTTCAGCGTGGAAGTCCAGAGCACGAGGATTGACCAGGTTCTCGATGGGGATCATGTACTCATCAGATATTTTGGTATTCAGGTCCATTCCCCGGATTATTCCCGGCCGTCCCTTCCCATAAAAAAGAAACAATTCATTCTTTGGTCCTGCAAAAGAAAGATTACAAACATAAACAACTGATGCTGCCTAATCTTCTTCACAGTGCATAATGTCCCTGTTTAATTAACTGGCATAATTAGTGGGGAGCAGGAGCCTTATTCAATACTGAAAATTAAACGTCCATATATTCTGTAGGTATCTAGATTAAAAAACCAAAAAAAAAACCACCAAAAAACAAACCAACAAAAAAAAAAAAAAAAAAAAAAAGAAAAAAAAAAAAGCTAATTTAAGTACCTTATTCAAAACACAAGTTATTTCAGTGAGCTGTTTACATCTAATTAATTTTTTTTGTGTAAAAGTTCACACTGAAAAAGCAGTTATCGATCACAGAATAACTTTGCATCTGCTGTGAAGTGGACACATATAGCTCTGTCGACATTTAATTTTACAATTCATTAGGATCCATCAAGGTAATGTGGACCACAACTGAAGTAATCTTAAAATCTAAATACACCATGAATGCCAGCATATACAAAATGCTTTTTTTCCACGTAAAGTTTCTCAGAATCAAACAACAAAAAAGGTTAAATTTCTTTAAGATTGAAAGGAATAAAACAGACCAACATACTCAGTTCTTTTCAGTTGTGGTAGAAAACACAGATATCAGAAGTTCATATTTCTAAGATTTTTACAATTTAACTAATTAAGCTGATTACAAACAACTGAAGCTTAGCAAAGTATTTTTCTTTCCTTAAAGAAATTTATCCTTAGAGCCTTAAGGCTATCAATATACCTCTTGAAATTCTCTACATATTTTTCCTGCTGGCTCTCAGGGTTTTTTGATGGAATTGTCAGTGAAAACTGCATCAGGTTTGACTGAGGTCAAATAAATCCATTTACCAGCATCCATCAGAGTATCTAACTGCATGTCTTTTATCTGAACTAAATCAACACCCTTTGACTGAAAAACCAGGCAAAACACAGGAATTCCCCAAAACTCCTGTTGGCTGTAGGTGACCAACAGATTGTGTACATGTAACCTTAGGTATAACCACAGCTGCACAAATCACATTTTTTTTCACAAAGTATTCTGAGAAAAACCTTGACTTGGTCACATGAATGTTCTGCTTTTGTGCTCTAAGTTGATTGCATGGGTGGAAATTGTAGCAATACCTGTGTGCAGTGAAAAGCCATGGCCTATAAATAAAGAGTGAGGCTGATTAATGTAAAGCTTGTGATAATTTTAGTATTCTTTGAGCATTCCAGGTTTAACCTGCCACACCTGTGAACCGATCCAAATCAAATAATGTTAAGGGAATGAAAGCAGCATGTGAACAAAGCATCAGGTACACATTAAAAGTGTGTAATATATAGTGGAAAACTTAAGAGTTTAAGGCTTTAGAATATAGTAATGTACATATAAAGTAACATAGAAGTTTTAGGATAGAAGTTAGATTTTTCTTTACCTTTTTTATGAGTTAAAGTAGTATTGTAATTAATAAATTGTAATTAAATTATAATAAAATTACCAGTAATAATTGTAAATAAATTAAAAATATATATATGATAGGTTATACATAGTTATTTATTAGGTTAAAAGTAAAAATAATTTAAGTATTATTTTTTATTTAGATAGTGTATCTTTTAAAAAGTTATAAAAAATATAAATCTATTTTTAGTTTGTTACAGTATTGTAAAATTCACAGTTTGTGAGACTATAATATAGATAAGAATTAATAAACATTTGAATTTAAACAAGAAATACTGTCCCACACATTTAATTTGAAACCGACTTTACCCCGAATCAGCCCATGTGATTTGCTAGAGAACACCCAGAACCATCCCCTGGATGATTCCTGGCTGGCAGACTGATCTCAAGGACGTACTTTTGCATGACCTGCCATCGCTCCCCAGGATGAAGCCAGTCCTGCAGCGACAGGTCCGTGCTTTGTGGCTGCTGCTGAGCAGGCAGAGGTGGGAGCAGCCCCCCGGCATTCCAGACGGATCCAACTCACAGGCGTGGCTTCTGACTGCGGCGAGGGGAAAACAGCTCAGATCATTGAAAGCAAGGCAACTGCATCAGCATGGAGGGAGGTTAGGCAGAGGGAAAATATAAAGAAAGACTTCTTGTGACACAAACCCCCTTTCCCCAGAATATAACTGTGGCATTCACATTCTCTGGGAAAATCCCTTCGCCCAGGGTTTTTCTCCTGGGCAGCTGAGAAGCCTCAGTGAAAAGGAAAACAATTCTTGTCTCATTTGCTTCTCCTGTGTTGTGCTCATCTGGAATGTGTTTGGGGATTATTTACCCACAGGTGATTGTTTCATTGGATTCTGGTGTGAGTTGTTTTCACTCTTTGGCCAGTCAGGGCCAAGCTGTGTTGAGACTCTGGAAAGAGTCACAAGTTTTCATTATCATCTTTTTAGCATTCAGTATATATCCTTTCTGTATTATTTAGTATAGTATAGTATTCTTTAATATAAAATAGTGTTATAAAGTAATAAATTAGCCTTTTGAGAACATGGAGTCTAAGTATCCTTTCTGTATTCTTTAGTATAGTATAGTATTTAATATCATGTAGTGTCATAAAGTAATAAATTAGGCTTCTGAGAACATGGAGTCAGATTCATCATTCCTGCCTGCGTCAGGGATCCCTGCAAATACAATATATGACTTCTAAGGAAGGTGTTTTTTAAAGACGGCATCCAAGCCAGGCCAATAATGTCCAGGGCTATCGTTCCATGCCCGTGGCTGTGTGCAATTGCCCCTTTGTGAATGAGCTCCTGCACATTTGATGGGCAGTGCTTCCCTGGGGGAGCTGACACTTCTCCCATTTTCCATTTGCTGGTTTGGTTCATGTGCTTGGTTGGGGTTTTCTGAGGACAGAGTGCATCCCATGCCCACACAGTCTGGTATTCCTTCTATTCCCTTTGACAGCACCTTTCTGGGCAGACACATGTGCTGAAACTAAAGAACAGAACAAGCCTTGTAGAATTCTTCCATATTTATAGAATCACAGAATGGTTTGGGTCGGAAGGGACCTTAGAGCCCATCTTATTCCAAACCTCTGCCATTGGCAGGGACACCTCCCACTAAACCAGGATGTTCCAAGCCCCATCCAACTTGGCCTTGAACACTTCCCGAGATGGGGTGCAGATTTATACAGCTGGGATATAAATCCAGCTTAAGAAGTCAGAGAATTCCTTATCCTTGATTTCACACACATTTCCAAATGCATGGTTCTATATTAGCAGCCAATTTTTAATTTTTTTTAACTGTTTAAGGCAATATGCCGAGGAAACAAAATCTACCAGGCTATCTTACATTTTCTAAGCTGGCTTAAACCAAAAAAGAGTATTCTAGTTCAAAAAATGTTTTGTTCTTCCTACTTTACCTCAAGCTTTTCAGGTTTGTTTCTTTTAAAATAAAGCAATCAAGTGGTTTAGGGTCGATAAGGTTAAAGGTAATACAGAATCTCCACCAAGCTGAGACAGCTGTTACAGAGAATCTTGACAAGCAACAAACATGTCCATTCAAAACAAAAGGAGTAGCAGAGTAATCACAGGATGTAATAAAAGATTACACTGTGCTCATGTCTCTCCTCTACTCAACCTCTCCGCCTCCCTCAGGAGTAAGAGAGGGATGATTATAGCAAAGAAAGAGTCTTTGCAGCCTCCTTCAGACATTGACATCTGCAAATCAATGTCCTCAGCTCCAGGGTGAAAATTAGTTCACCCACTCTACATCAATTTAGAGTTTGTTCCCACTTCACAAACTTCTTCAGATGCAGCCATTCTGTTTAGAAACATTGACATTGAGAATTGATGTGTTGGCTTTTCTGTCTAAGCAGTCATGGCAACGATTTATTGTTATCAGTCATGCCAAAAACATTCCCATGAAGCGTCACGGTAAACATTTTGGATCTTGCTATCTTTGCAAAAGTTCCCAGAACTCCCACTGATGTTCTGCATACAGAAAGGATGTGAAATTGCTGTTTTACCAAAAAAAAAAAAGTGAGATAAAAAAGAGTTCTTTCATTCTAGATGAAAATGAAGATTTCTTTCACTGATGGCAAAACTGATATTCACACAAAGCAAGGACACCCTGTCAGCATTTCCCTCTCTCACCAGGGCTGTGCTGGCAGTTCAGCTGCCCACACCTCTGTACCTTTTTGGCAGCCCCAAAAATGGGAGCTCACCTGAGGGTCTGTTTGAAAAGCAGGCCCAGAGATATCAGGAATCTCTGAGTTTTGAGACCCAAAGCATGTGGATAACACTGGACATCCAACAATCCTGAAGGTGCTAAATTCTCAGAGTGCTGAGTGCCACAGCGTGCAGAGCAGGGCCCTTGGGCAGCTCTCCAAACTGAATTCTCTGAAAAGGTTGAGTTGGAGCTTAGAGACATGGGAAAAGTGGAACAACCACACAAAACTCAAGGAATGGAAAGTTGTGCCACAAGGACAAATTTTCATTCCATCTTCAGATGCTTTTTTCTGGTAGGACCTTTTTGACTGCACAAGCACTTACTATCTGGTTTTGTGCTTTCTAGAGAAGGAAATTTGATCTTACCTGCTGCTTGAGTTCTCTTCTGGAACACACGGATCTCTTTAGAGTCATCCAGCCTAGCAAGAGCCTGAACATCAGTACCATTGTATCTGTGTATTCGTAAAATGCTGAGGTTGTCTGAATTAATTGTATATAAGTAGTTTTCAAACACTGCCAAACCACAGAGATGCCTAATCTGGAAAAGAAACAAATGGTATCATTGTTTTAGCTCAATATTTTAGGCATATCTGTGAGTTGTAAATGTCAAACACTACCGTGGATTGTGTGTGATAAACAGCACATAAGTCCTTCTGAGTACTTGTAAATAATAAACACAAATTACACTAAAAGTATAGTTCATATTCTTGTAGTCTGAAATTTATAATTAGAAAAGCTTTGTACAAGAAAGGTAGAAAATTCAAATAACTCAGCAATCTAAATTCCTTTAGTCTACAAATTACCCAGTTTCTCTTTTTTTTAAATTAAAATCTACATTCTTGAAGTGCAACAGCTACATTAGTATTAACTAATGATCATTAACTAATAGTAACTAAGATAAATTAACTATTATTAACTAATAAATATAGCAAAATTAGAAATTAAAACATAGTTCATAGGTGTAATTGATCCACTTTTAAAAATTATTTTATGATCAAATCATGACAAACAGTGCAAGATATACCTGCTGAATATTTTCTTGAGAAAATATTTTATGAGAAATAAACAAATTCTGTCAGCTCTCCTGTGTTCCTTTTGTGTTGGTGCCTCTGAATATGGTGGTGGCCACTTGGTAGTGCTTGTTTATCAAAAAGTGAATTCTAAAATTGTGATAATCTCTGATGTGTATGGGCACATTGATTAAAAATTACCTAATAGCTGGTAGTTAGACAATCACAGCTCAAACACAAAGTGTCAATAAATTAGAGGCTGTGCTTGATTTATAGATTTAGAAAATGTAAAATATCTCACTGACAATTCTGAAAACTGAACAAATTAAAGAGAATTTTGCTGGCAGACATTCAGATATTCACAGGCTGAATATCTTATTACTATAACCATTCAATTGCTCACCACAAAGTATTTACTTATCTCATTCACTCCCAAATTCAGACATACATCAAACAAAACCCAACCCAAACAAAAAAACCGTGTTGTGCATCGACTATTTCAGTCATTCTGGAAATTACACCACAGGTGGCCAAGCCTTGCTATTGCATTCTGTCTTCACCCAGGAAAAGGAGCAAAAATTAACATCATTGGAAGTGTTTGATTAAGACCCAATAGAAATTCAATGCAATTACAGTAAGATGGAAAAGAAAACAGCCTTGAAAATAAAGCCACATCTGTAGCAAACTGTGGAATTCTCCCCTGAATTACAATCCTTTCTTCCCTATTTCCATTTGCACTCAGTTTAAATCTTTATCATTTAACTCCCATGAGAGATTTTCTTCATTAAAACTATTAAAGCTATGTGGCTCATCCTGCAATGCTTTTTATAATGATCTAATTATACATGTTTATTTTTTAATTTGTTGGGTTTTCTACATCTCATGAAGCTTTCCGGCAACCCTGTGCATGAGTGAAAACATTACTGGCTTGTCCTTTTAAAGCCACCCAGGCTGTTAATCACAGAATCCAGTTTTGTTTGGAAAGCACATCTTTGATGTGTTTGTACTTACACAATAAACTTTAGTCCCTAAAAATTCTTGGGAACATTTTCGTGGTTTTCCTTAGACTAATGAGGAGTGATTTGGAGAAACAGTCATTCTAGGTCATAGCATATGCAGCAAAAACATACTGAAATTACCAATTCTTCATTTGAGTGGAAAGACAATCAGTACCATTTGTGACAACAGGGAGAGGCCAAACTTTTCAATACCATTCACCCATATAAAAAACAGAGATCTCATTTCTTAGCTAGTTTTGAATCCCTCTGAACTTGATAAAGTATCCACTTTTGCACCTAAATTTCAGCAAGAAGAGGAAAAACAAGCATCTCTCCTATGACACAAGTACAGCTCAGTTAGAAGCCTGTAAAGGTATTTTTTAATGGCTTCTGAAAATGATTTTAGCTTTTTAAGTATCTAATCCAAAATGGTACTTTAAAAAAACAAAAAACAAAAAACCCAAAAGTTTTCAAGACCTCTTGTTCTGGAACTGGTTAAAGACTGGAGATAGATTGGCAAAAATAGGAAGGTGTTTGCTAAACCACCACTTAGACTGCTTTTTGTCACATTTTCTGCCTATTTTAGTTAACAGTCTCACCAGTTGCATCTTGCTAAACACGGATTACTTGGGAGCAACGAATGACAGAAGAACAGGTAAAATGTTTATTCTGCTTGCACATTTTTACATTCCCTGTTTAACCTCAGGCAGAAATATATGCAAACTTGGTGCCCACACCTGGCAGTCCAGGTAGTGACCAGAACAGTTTGGTCTTTGCTGATTTTCCCTGGATTTACATATGACTCACAAGTGCCAGAGAACTCTTCCACTCTCCAGGTTAATGGACTGAAATGCTCCTGAAATGCAAAGACTCACAGGCTCAGAGTTTGTATTTATGACTCTAAACATCAGGATCAGCTGTGAAAAGCATCATTGCCACCAACAAAAATAATATTTAAGGGTGTCCAGATTAGTCTAATGGGTGAAGAGCTTTTGCTATTCTATTTCACATTATTATGCCTGTTAGTCTCTCCTTCCTGAGTGGGTAAGGACATCTTGTCATTAATGATCTGTCTCCCTGCACCTTCCCACCCCAGGTTTTCCCTCCTGAAATCTTTAACAATGGTGACTTACAGGGTGCATTATTAATGAGACACTGCATGGAAATATTCATAGGTTGCAAAATTGCTAAAGTGCAGATAAACCAAAGTATGGAGTTGGATCTTCTAAATTCTAACACATCTGAACTAAAAACGAAAAATATTACAAAATTCCTGTAGTTGCTAGCATTATGTGCATTCATTCATTGATATTATTACTTTTTCTTGATTTGCAAATAAATACCTACTTGTCTGCCTTTGGTTATTGTTTGCCTCCTTCTCCCCTGATAGTCAACAACTTCCACACTCTCCAGATATATGTCAAGCCAGTACACATATTTATTGATGAGGTCTAGTGCCAGAGCAGTTGGCTGTTCAATTTTCGAGTCTACTATCCACGTCCTGTTCATTCCATCCATGTCACATCTCTCCACCTTGGCAGCATTCCCGTAGTCTGTAAAGAAAAGCTTGCTGTTGAAAGAAAATAAGATGTTGTAAGTTTTAAAGGGTGTGAGCAGAGTGCAAAGTTCCTGCTGGCTCTGGAAAAAGGGAGTTTTAATTCTTTGTCATTTCAATTTCCTATATACCCCATATTGATAAGCACATAATTATTTTTAAAAATTCACCATATCTTCTAACAAGTTAACAATTACACAGAATTGTCTTTCAAATGTAAAGCACAGAAGTTCTAAATGCATTTTCTTATGAAACAGATGCACCACATAACACTCCAAAATTACAGTCTTAAATTCATTTTTAACCATTGTTTGTAAAAAATGGTAGGATAGTTACAGATACCAGTGACAAAAGCACAAAGCACTCAGGTTGTCTGGAGAACAGTTATTTCACATAAACTATACCAAATACAGGGATCCCCACTGTCTGTGGTTTTAACATCTATTTCTGGAGGAGTTTCTTTAGTCTGTAGTACATTTGTCTCCAGCCTTGGAAAGGTGTTCAGGCTTCAAAATGCTCCCACAAATCCAGTGAACCATTCCATGCAGGAATAATGGGAAACTATCAAAGACTTAAAATTGCTGCTAAAGCTCCCTAACCCAATGCTTGATTAGCATTCACTGGGTTTAGCAAATCAATTTTGATTAACCTGACAATATTTTAACAGGATTACCTATTTGTGAGAACAAATTGCACTTGCAGGCTGAAGACCACCTTGCCATGACTTTAACAGGCTGTAAAGAATAATCTGATTCCAGGCTGAATGTTACTAAAGCCACTTTGAGAACCAGGATTTCATTATCCAAATGAAGTGAATTATCTCCTAGTTATTACCACTAATGGGAATAACTTTGGATCAACAGCATATAAAACTTCAGATATCTTTATGTGACAGAGCAGTAATTTATAGTCTTGTAACTTCTCATAAAAATCCCGTTTTAGGCTATTTGCTGAACGGCAGAATGAAACCCATATCCTTTATTTTTATTCTTCAAATAAATAAAAATATATTTTAAAGTGTTTCAAGTGCAAAAGTTACAACTAAAATAGAAAAAAAAAAAACACAACAACTTTTTAAAAAAGTAAAGGCATTAGAATCATCTATAGTCTATGTGCAGGAGCTGTCAAATGCCAAAATGAATTGATCTTAGAATCATAAAATAGGGCTGGAGGAGACTGTGAAAGGTCATGTAGTCCATCACCAGGCCATAAGGCAGAATAAACTTTACCTATAACATTCCTGAGGGATAACTTCATTCCTGACAAGGATTTCTATTTATCAAAATAATTCTGAATTCCTGCCCTTCATTGTCATTCTTAATCTCAGCTGTACTCTAAGAATATATTTAAAAACACACACTTAACATCCAGGTCTATATAAATTAAAATGTCCATAGCACAGAATATTTGCAAAGCAAAAATCATGCCTGAAAAGCAAAAGTAATTTGGAATGAAAACAGAAAGGAAAAAGAAGTATGTATTTAGCAGTATATACACTATTTGTGTATGTATTCATATCATCAGAAATAACAAGGCCAACACCTATACATATTTAAAATAAGTTGTTAAAATGTCACATGTACTCCAGGATAAAATCTGTACTTCTGGGGATTTGATTTATGTTTTTTAATGGAACTTTGTACCTCAAGTTTCAATAATTCAAATAAACCTCATTTTGGAATTATAGAACCAACAGGCTTTGCTGTGATCAGACACTCACATACAAAAAAAAAAAAATAAACACACATTTATGTAAATACACATCCATACACATAGCAGTTTCAAACACCTGAAGTTTGACTTCAGACTGACTCTGCTGTATAGTGTTTTGTTTAATTAATAATTTAACATTTCTAAAGATTAAAATAAAAGTTAATAACTATTAGCCTTTTACAACGAGATTATCTTTTCTGATCAGACAAGAAAAAAATATTTGTATATCAATAACAAATAGATTCAGTCAGGAATATCTAAGAATTAAGAATATTTAAGAATTTAAGAAGTTGCTCCAGCTTTGTGGAATAGGGGGTCATTTCGTTTTTTTTCCTCAATATCTGTTTTATAATAACATTATTTGTGCAAGTTATCATGACTTCATGTGTAAATTACACTCTTTTTACTCTAAAAATAATTATTCTTCTCCTTGGGACTGACAAAAATGAAACTTTGTAATTAAAGGAAGAGGTAAAAGACAGAACAAGAAAGTAGTTCCCTAAATGCTCTTGCATGATCAAAGCACTCTGAAAATTAAATTAAGAAAATTAAATGCTTTACTGTTCAATCTTGAAACTCATTTCTGTATTTAAAGATTAATGCAGATTTTTAGAGTGAGGTTTGAACTGGAATTGCATTTCCAACACAAGAAGTTGACCCACAATTACACTCTATTGCCTCTGCCTTGGGAGATCTAAAGGATGCACTGTACAGTATTTATTTCAGCTCTAGGCTTATTATTGTGCTCACAAATGGTGCTGGGTTTGCCTCTCCATTTTCAGCAGAGGGCAATGAAATGTTTTATCCATTCACAGATCAGTTTTGGGAGGAAAACTGACCAAAAACTGACTCTGCATGTCCCTGCAGAGCCCAGCTCAGGGCACTGGGGCTGACAGGGAGAGCTGAGCCCATTGCAGCCTTCATTTCCTGAGACTGCCAATGAGGCTAATTGATTGCTAATTGAGGCTGCTGCAACAGCAAAAATGTTGGCACTAAACTGAATTTTATTAAGGCAGCTTATCTTTAGAGAAGTGTAGACTTTGCATGTGGAAATTCTGAATTCTGCCTCTAATTAAACAACAACAAAAAGGGGAATCTTCTTCATCGAGTCCTGGAGCTTTGCAGGCATTTAAACTCAAAAGTATTCAGTTGTTTTGACTCTTCCAGAATGGTTTCATTGTGCTCCTAGCAGTTAGGAATCTACATCTAATAACTAATGGTGATATCTTCCAGGCTGAATTACACAGACTGATTTCTGCAGCAGCTTATTTGGCTTAAACAGCTATTTTCACCTGTCCTCCTCTCCAGGGCTATTTCTAGGTGGAAATCAAATTCTTTCCCTCTGCCTAGCAGCTAGAGATAAGCAAGGCAATGCAGACTTCCTCCTCTCATAATACAGGCCCTTTCTGTTGCCCTCCTGTGCAGTTATTCCAATTTTAGGTCAGCGATTGAACAAGCATGGCCAGCAGTGGGTTTGCTGCTCCAGACCAAGTTCACCGGGGTCTGCACAACAGCTCAGCAACCTCCCTGCACCAGCTGGGGACTCAGCCACCCCTGGATGACATTAGCTATTTTCACAGCTCTGCTACACTGCTGATATCAACTCATCCTTCCCATTACGTGCACCCTCCTCAGTCTAACAACTGAGCCTTTAAAAGTTATGGCTGGAGCTTTTCCAGAGTTTGGTTCCAGCTAGGAATAAATACACAGGGACAATCCTGTCCACATCTGAGCAATGACAACTCTCCAGCCTTTTAAAATAATCCTCCCTGACAAGCCCACTGACTAAAAAGAGCAATAAGTGTTACCAAATAGAACTAATTCCAGAGGAAAAGAGCGCTCCCATGAGACGAAAGTGACAGTGAACTTCCCAGTCCCTGCTCTCACATTCATCTTTCCTTCATTATAAAGTCTCAAAAATATGTAAGGAGGGCCTCAAAAGGGCTGTTGTTCTCTCCTTACAGAGACATCTGTAGGTTATTTTCTGCCTTAGCTCATCAGCCAAACCCCTTGTCACCACTGGTTTTGCCCAGAACTTTCTCTCTCCTCACTTCCTTTTGTTTTCCAAGCTTTCAGTCACCTCCTTCATAATCCACCTATTTCATTATCTGAGAAAGAATTGTTTTCCCTGTAAAGCTACATTTGGGCACTTGCATGACTGAAAACTGCTAATTTCTAATGCAGCTAAGATGCCAAACACTGTACAGAGCCATCAGAGTTTGGGGGGCAAAAATACACAATTCTGTATCTCTTTGACAAAAACCAATGAAATATTCTAGGAAGCAAATTAGTAAAGGATATATAGAAAAAGAGGCAAAGTTACTGCTGTGGACAAGACCTAACTAGAATAAAGTAAAATAATTCCTAGCACACCTCAACAGGAGCTATGAGTAGAAAGGACAGGGTTTAATTTTCAGAAATTACACTGACAGGGTCATTTTCAAGATAGAAGGCAACTAAAGATATTCAGTTGATCTTAGCAAAATGAACAAGTCACAAAAAGTTAAGAGGCTTTTTACCAATTTGGGAGCAAGACTACGACGTGGGAAAAAAGTTTGAATTGGAATGAAGAGAAACGCTGCGCAATTTAATTGGTTTGAAGCATAATGAGAACAGCATCGGCACTGAGTGGCACCATCAGATTTACTGTAGGACAAATAAGATAACTAAAATTGTGGGGACTGTGGTGAACAAGGAGCCTTCTTCAGAGGAGGTGATCAAAACAGCTAATTAAAAGGACTGTGTGAAAACACCCCTGGGGTTCTCCTACAGCCTGCGCTGTGAGGTGATCCACGGACTGGATTCTCAGAAGGGGACTGCCACACAGTCCTGTGCCTGATTTCTACTGCACTTAAAAAAATGAATGTGAGTTTACATCACATTTAATTAATAATAAGCTTTATACAATGGTCCAGGAGCATTTTTAACTCTGATGATGTTCAGGTTGGTTTCTGGGTTCAGCAGTTTTCTTTTTCATCCACATCTAAAGCAAAAGAAATTGGCCATGCTCAGATTTGGCCCATTTTTGGTAATAAATGATCCATGGCCCTCAGTGTCCCAGACATATTTTAGGAACTTTAAGAACACTGTTTGCTAGAACACACACACACACATTGAAAACAATTCTCAGGTTTGGGGCAAAGGGAATTTTTTCCCCAGAGAAGGAACTGAAATACCCCTGGATTTGGGCATTTCAGTTTCTCCTTCCTCTGCTTCTTTCCAGCACAAGGCAGCATCCATCACCTGGAGGATAATTTCCCACACTATTTTGGGGGGTTAGAAACTCTTTGGCTCTCCAGCAAAGTGCCTTATTTTTTTTGTAACTGATATTGGAAGGAAATATGGAGTGGATGTTTTTGTGCTGCACGGGAGTGAAATTCTATTAAAGTTCCTCTGTGATTTCTGCAGCGTAAAGGAGGACATATGTTCCAAATGTTCCTGGCATTTTGGAAATCTAGCAATGAGTGCCTGTGAGTAAAATAATAATGGTTTCTTCTCCTAGAGAGCTGCAGATTTAGTGCCAGGCAGGAAGCAGCACAGGGTCGAGCTGCAGATAAAAGCAAAACCCAGTCAGACAACTCATTCTCAGCACGCAGAGCCCAGCTCCACTCACTGCCTGCTGCACAACAACAGGCAAAAATCAGCAAAACTCAGCCCCCAGGGGGGACATTTGTAATGAATTACACTTCTCTTTGCAGGGAAATCGCCAATTCAAACAAAAGTTTTCTTATTTGAAGCAACAGGGGTGGAGGCCTGAGCAGCAAATGGGGAAAGTGGCTGAGAATATGGGGATGGATTAAAATCAAAGCCAACCTGGTTCACTGCTAAAGAAAATACACTTTGTCATATTTGTTTGTTTGTTTGTTTCTATTTAAACTCTCCATCATCCATTTATAAAAATATGCCTGTTAGAAAGATAAATTGGTTTGCCATCAACAGATCCCCCCAGTTCCTTACAGCCACAGAAATGTGAATTTCCAGGTGTTATAAAGTGAACCTAATTTGGAAATTCAGGATGGTTGTTTATTATATTGTTATGATTATACTCCACAATTGTTTTAACAATCCTGCATGTTATTCTTCAAGTTTGATCCCTTCCACTACAGAAGGTATAAAAGCCTTTACTTTGTCTTAGGAATGTCAATCAAATATACATATTTAAAGTACATAATAGTCCTTAAAAGTGCTTGCCCCTCCTTTTTCCACAAAAATATGTTTTTTTCTGCAGGGTGAGAGTGCAGATTCCCCTTCTGTGCACTCATCCACCATCTCTTGATCCTGCAGGGATGATGTAGGATAGAAAGATGTACAGCTGAGTTTCTGTCTAATGGTGTTTTATCATAGTTGCAATTTTTTCACACAAGCTCTACTGCTTCCTATGCAGAGGAATATGTAAAATATGAAATATTTTATTGTAATATTACATATTTAATATTTAAATATGTAATAAACCCACATCAATCCTACCATGTTCTATTTCTTGCTCCATTCATGAGTAGTTGTGGCTGTACATGCTCAAAAAAGCACATCTGGAATGTAACAGCAATAAATCAAACACACTGAGAAATGAAAGCTCAGTTCCCAGGTTTTGCTTGTGGATAAAATTGCAGAGAAAGTTTGTCTTGCACTCTCATCACAAAAATTGTCTGTTTTTTCTTTTTTCCCATATCAAGACTACAGCAATGGGATTTACTCTGGAAAAAGTGCATCCCTTAGACTATATCAAATTTATACTTGCTTAAACTTGCTTTCTGTCTACATACAATTCAATATCTTTTCATTAAAATAATCTAATTACCTTGAGTAATTTTGTGCACAAAGTAAATTTCTGAATAAAAAACATGTTCTCTGAACTTTAAAAATTTATTCCCAATATGAAATTTTAGTAAGTAAATCAAACATTACCTTTTCAGCCACATTTTTTTCCATAAATACATGCAAAGTTTTAATAACTGTCAGTTTGAAATGAAAGACACATTGCAGATGTATTCCTGGATTCATTAAGGACCCTGAACATCAGTATTTATTTGTCAGATTACTGCCCTTTATCTGAAAATGCAAGGATTTAGACTTAAATCAGATGCAGAAATTTGGAATTAAGAGTCCTTTCAGACTAAATGTGTTTCCCCATGTGTAACTACAAGCTCGTCAATTAGAACAGAAATGAAGAAACATTGATTATTCCCTTTTTATCACAAACCAGCTGTGCCAAATCAATGTGCTGATCCACTGAAAAAAGTCATTTTATAAACAAAGTGCCATGTTACATGGCTTTATATCAACATTTAAGTAGACTTTTAATGTGACATCCAAATAATACCATGAAGTCTCCATCATATTTTTAAAAGTAGATATAACCCCCTTCCAAAAGTAAAGAAAATATTTAGTAGATTTTATATAGTTATAAAATATATGTTTACATTCAAAGATGTTAGAGATGTTAGAGATACTGAAATCTGGAACATGATGATGAATAGTTTCTGGATTATCCTGAGTATTTATTTTTGAGGGTAAGATGGTTCATTTCCACTCCTTTACCAGATGTACAAGGTGCAGGGAAATAATTTTGCCACAGAAAATTAAAATTCTCTTTCTTCATTGGCAACTCAGGCTCTGATATATTTGTTATCCCTCAAACTCAACTCTAGACAAGTATTTTAACATGTAATTTTTGATTATTCTGCTTTGAATGATTTCTGGAGCACCAAAATGGTGCCACATGACCTTCTATACTCTTTACATGCACTCTTTGATGCACAGGGCAGAATATACATATTCACACACTGATTTTCAAAGATTTCCTGACTATTGTACCAAAGCTCTTTCACAGAAGAAATAAATGCAGCACTTTTCCTGAAGGTATTTAATTTTCACAAGATATTATTATGTGCTGTCAGACTCTATTGCTTCTTCCACTTAATAAATAACCTTTTCCCTCAGTTTAAAAGCGACAATATTAAAAATTACTTTGAAAATAGGATTTTTTTTGGGGGGAGGGGGGAGGAAGGGGGAAAGTTTTCATTAATTGTTCAGTGATTGTAGGGCAATAAAGGTAGAAATAAAGAAGATCCCTGAAATTGTGTTTGCCTTGCAGCCTGAGGAGCTACAGGCTACAGCAGTGTGGAGTTTGAAGGGTTTAAGTTTTGTCCTAGAGCTAAACTCAGGCTCAGAGCAAGTCAGGACAGCCCCAGCAGCAAGTCCTTGTTTAAAAATGACTGTCCAGGCACAGGAGGCCATCATTTCCCAAACACAGCCTCACTTCTCCAGGGCCTCTTCCTTCCCAGAATTTGAGACGTGGCCTTTTCAACCCAGCCTGAGAAATGATGGTTGCATGGAGCACTTGGCACCGTGAAATGTGGAAAATGGGCCCGCTCAGTTTGTCAGGGATTTAAAATCATGTTTTCCACACCACCAGCATCAATCACGATACAGGATGCTTTATCTTCAACTGTGTGATTTCTGTCAGCCTACTTTTTTCCACTTAGTAACAAGCAATGAAAAAGGAAACATTTTTGCAATATTAATTTCTTTTAAATGTATTATTAATGAGAAAAAAATAAATTAAAACAGTTCTTCCACCCTGGTATTTGATGACCTATACCAGATTAAATGTCAGTAATAGCTGGCATTTGAGAACCTGTCTCATCCATCTTATGCAGAAAATGCTGCAATAATCATCATTAGGTAGGATTACATTAAATTAATCAAAAATCCACAGTATGCAAGCTTTAGGGATCTCAGGGCTCCTTCCCAGGCAGACCTGCAGAAAGGCCAGGATTACATTGAGACTTTAGATCCCAAGGGCTTCAGACCCTGAAAACTGATGATTTTAAGTTATAATGAGTTAGCAGTCAACAGAAGGAATGGGGATTTTTTTTTTCTTTCCAGCAAATTCAAGGAAGGATGTATCAGTGCTACTAAATGCAGTGATGTTTCAAACTCTGAAAATCCCAGCACTGCACACAGCTGGAGCTGGCAGGTTTGCTGCGGGAGCTGCTGCTGGATGCTGGGTTATTCTTGCTTTCTTTCTCATCTAAGGTGTGTTTTGGGCTTTTTTTTCCTTTGTTTGTATTTTTGTTTGTGGTTTTGTTGTTGTTTTGTTTGCTTTGGTTTTGGTTTTTTGTTTGGTTGGGCGTTTGTTTTTTTTTTCCCCTTTGGTTTTTTTTTTTTTGTTTGTTTTGTTTGGGTTTTTTTCCCTTTGTTTTTTGTTTTGTTTTGTTTTTGTTTGTTTGTGTTCTGTTTTTCTCTGCATGCTGTGGGAAGCAACTGTGCTTGTACATCCCTTAGTGCCTCTGCTCTCAAAGCTCTTGGGTTAGATTTAAGTCATTAAATATAATCAGTGACATCAAAGCTGAAGATGATCTTGCATGAAGAAACAGGTGAGGCCGTAAAAAAGACTATTCTGACAAAAAAATTACACCTGAAATTTATATTTCAAATAAATATTAAAAATTATTTTGTATAAAAAATACTTCAAATTAAGTTTATGCATGTTAATGATCTTACCTTATGCCAAAGAGAAGCAAAACCATTTAATATTTGATCTCCACAAGCAAACACTACTAACACAATAAATCCTTGAGCTGGTTTAAATTGTGCCAATGGTTATTTATCACAGTGTGGAACAGAAAACAGACAGCCTGTGCTTGGCAGCAATGGACAGAACTGATCTGTGTTCTGGCTTTCCTTTGGGGTGATGCAGTAAACTTTGCAGAATTATTATAAACGGAATTATTCCAGTTCAATTGACAATTCCAATGGTGAACAGCAATCAGAAATTCTCAGGGCTGACCAAGATAAAAATGTATCTAGCCAAAATATAACTGCAAAAAATGAAATAAAACCAAGATTCTCATCCAGCACTTCAATGCTTCACTGTTTAGGAATCTCTGCTCTTTAATGTTTGTGGGGTTTTTTACAAAGTAATAAGTTCTGAAGTGAATATTAAAACTTACATCTTGAATTTCTGATGTTTCAAATATATTTCAATATTTGAAATATTGCAATATTCAAATACATTTCTGGATTTCAAATACATTTGTGGATTTCAAATATTTTCTGCTGCAGAGGTTGGTTTGGATGCTGCTGGTCCACGCCAGGCTCAGTGATGGCACATCTCTGTGCAGGACTCAGAGATACAAATCTTCCCACTACAAATTCCTACCTGGAGCATTATTTAGTGTCAGCAACAAGGGAATTGTCCGATTCCATGTCTCATCCTGGCATTTGACAGTAAGTAAAAATAGACAGTTTTTCTTCCTCATTAACTACTGAGTAAATGAGTCATTTTCTCTCCAAAATTGTACTTGCATATTAAATTTATAAAAAAAACAAACCCCAAAGTCTTGTCTAAAATAAAGATCATAAGCAACAAATTATCAAGTAAGTAGAACAAAAAAGCAAAGCAGGATTTTTACAGAACTGTAATATTTGAAATTAAGTTGGAAGTATCGTATTTGCATTATTTTATCTCTTCTGAGATCACACTCTTTAAGTCTTCATGATATTTTTTCTTAAGGCACTACAAAACAGAACTCAATTTCAGCTAAGTGTCAACAAAATTGGTTTTATTCCACCACGGAGAAGGCTCTTGTGCTTTTGCTGTTGTTAATCTATTCTTGATCTGTTAACCTTTAATTTACAGCAGCAAGGCCTAGTGGGAAGGCAGAATTATTTATGATGCCACTAGTAATTAGTGCCTAATTAGTAGAACTAATACGAAGCTGCTAGAAAGCTGTGCATATATTCAGGATTTAAAGTCGAGGAGTGCTGATTTGTGACACAAATACATACACAACAGAAATATTTCCATTTTGACTTCCAAAGGTTCCCCAGTAGAGAGTCCATCGATGATCTGCCACGTTACTTAATAAATTTCTACTTTGGCAGAGAAGTTATACAAATAATTGTCAAAAGGAGTTCCTGCTTTTGGCTCTAGTTAGGAAACATTTTCACAGACTTTTCCTGAGAGATTTACTGAGTGCCAAAAATAATACAAAGACAAAAAAGTTTCAGAGTGTGGTGGTATGTAATGATATGGAGGTACTGACTGGAGTGCATCAGCAAACTGCTGGAGGTTCTGTATTTTGATGTTCCAAGTGATAAATATGCATATATTTACTTATTTCAGTCATTGGTTTGAAATTTCCCTTTTCATTAGAGCGGATCATTCTAATAATCTTTTTTTACTGAATTACCTGCTGCTACTTTCCACATGAAGTTTGTGTCATTTGAAGAGCAGTGAAAACCTGTGCTGGCATGACAAAGTACTTTATAGAAAAGGCATATGTGTAATACACTCCCTGTGCTTGTGGAGTTCACAGAGCTGTGAACATAAGTAATGAATTAAATAAGAGGCTGCAAGAAGCAACGTGGGAATTGTGGGATTAAAGAGGCTGTCAGCTGATCCAGAGGCACAGCATCCACTTCTGCTCCAAACACATTTTTATATATATATATATATATATATTTTATTTTTTTTAAAGCAGTTGGCAAAATGTGGTAGCAAAAATTTATGCTTTGTTTACCAAAATGATGATGGAATTAGCTGAAATCAAACAAAGATAGAAATAAAATAAATAAAATAAATTCCCTGTCTCCTCCCAGAGAATCTGCAAAACCATGGTAAAAATTGCCCAAGATATTCAACAACAAAATAAATATTATTTCAGGGGATTATTGGGTTATCTATCTATCTATTCATATCAACAAGAAATTTTCTGCTAGGAGGTTTTGACTCCTCCTTGTTCTCTGGGGGTAAAAACATGGAGCAATAGCATGTTCAGCATGGAAAGAATTCCAGAAAGTCACAAATCATAAAAGCTTAACTGAACAGAAAAATACAGGGCACTTTAGCCCTTCCCCTCCTGCCCTGCTCCACTCTGTCTGCCCTGGGCTGTCCATGTTCCTGAGGAATGGGACACACAGGACCACCACCCCACAATTCCTCCACAATGAACCCCTTCCTGGATTTCCTTATTCAGGGAAGGAATTTCATGAGCAATTTTGAAGCCAGCAAACAAATCTTCCTGATTACTCTTCTGCAACACCAGAAATGTAGAGATGCATTAGCAGCCCTGGCTCCAAGCAGAATGAGGAGAAAAAGGAGATTTGTACATCCCAGTGATGGCTGCATGCACCATCTCTGTAATAATGTTTCAAACACCAACCTACCCCACACAGAATTAGATAGAAAGAAAATGTCTGAAAATTACTAAAATGGAAAAAAAAAATGAAGAAAGAATTTCAGCAAAAACAAAACAAAAATACTTTTCTGGCCAAGAATATATTAATGCAGGAAGATTATGCCAGCATGAACCGATAGCTGGGCCATCCACACTACCTCACCTGTTTTATTATCAATTCTAAGACAATTTCAGAACTCAAAGAAGTAAGTTATGGCTGATGTTATTAATACTATATGAAAAAAGGAATTCTAACATATTTATGTTTCATGCCACTCATTCTCGCAGGCTTTTGGTCACACCAGTTGTCACTAAATCACTTTTTCCTTGCTCAAAGTAGCACTGCTCCCCAAGTCTCCAGGCCACCAGGCACACAGTGATGAGGACAGTTGCATTTTACAGCTGCTTAATTTATTTGTTAACTAATTCTCTCATTTTAGGAGCAGAAGAAACAATATCAACCTCAACACAAATGCTGAGTACCTGATATCTCAAGTACTGAGTGACAGCAGGAGAGGAGGTGAAGCTACAAAAGGAAAGCAGCTGCACCTGCAACCCAAGAGGTATTGATGGAGACGCTTTTATTAAAACACCAGATACAGTCTGAAGAGAAGATTCCCTCTGCAGCAGACAGCCTGAAAGCAGATCATGGTGTGCCTGCCTGTCAGGAAGGTTTAACTTCTTTATTTCAAGACAAAACTGATATAGAGTGACATGAGTGAGAGTGGATCAGCAAACAGCCTGGTGGGATTTGGAGGGGAGCAGGGCACTGCCTGTTTGGTTGCTTGATTACAGGATAAAAGCAATAATCTATAGGCATCATTAATGAAACATATTTTTGGCATTATTTTAGTCTGATGCCAGAAATACAATTAATACCTACTTTGCATATTACCTGCAATAGAAGTGAATTTACTCTAATCAGCCTGAGGTGAAGGGAGCACAGATTGACTTGGGGCTTTCTTCCCCTCCCTTTGCTTCACCATAATTGTCCTCCTCTGACACACCCCAGTGAATCATCTCACAACCTCCAGCACTTTACAATCACTCACATTCCTCACTGCTCTCTTTGAGGAGGCAGAAGATAGCTTGGGTTGGGACACACAGGCACCACCTGCTGCAGAGCAGTCATTTCCTTTCTTACCTTATTAAAAGATCTGCTCCTGGTCTTTTCACATTTTTTTCCCAAAAGAGGGAAGACTGAAGAGCAGTAAGGATACTACTTTATATTCCTTAAGAGCCGTTCCTGTGTTCTGCAAGCAGTAATTGCTTGATTCAACCTTCTTGATGGCACCTGGCAAGGGAGGTGCTTACTTGTCAAAGCATAATGGGGAGACAGCAGCAGTGATAATCAGCACAGCAGATCAGATGGTGCCCAAATCCCTGTGAAACCTACACCAATAAATGGAATAAACCCCTGGGATTCAGTTCTTTTTGGAAATCCTGATTGCTTCCCAAGTCACTGAGATCCAGTCCCATCCCTGTTAAGTCAGACAAGGTCTCACCACACAAGTGATGAACCCCAAGAACTCTGAACACAGAAGCACCACTCAATTATAATTCAGAACTCCATCCTTCCTGCTATTATTTGGTTCCTTTTTTTCTTTTCTTTTTTTTTTATTTTCTTCTTCTTAATTAAACTAGTAATTGAGGCTGTGCTATGAGCTGAACTCAATTAAATAAGTCAGGGTATGTTCAACATATGCTCCCAAAACTCTGCCACTCAAAGCCCAGGCTGGAACATCTAATCTGCAAGCATCAGACAGCTGTAAAGAGGAAATAAATTGCCATCTGAGCATCGTGCTATTGAACATATCTAGGAAAAGGCGGCACTCTCCTCAGAATCTAAATAACAGCTGAAAATCTAAGGACAATTCCAAAGGTGAGGAGAAATTCAATCAAAAAGAGGTATTTACTGGAGAGAGCGGGGCATTTCTTTGGTTTATCGAGTAATTACTCTGCATTAGGGATTTTGCTTTAATATTTTATCAAGCACAGTGATTTCAACATCACATGAAGTTTTCTGGTGAGAGGGCAGCAGAGTGCACCAGGTACTCCAAGGGCTGGGATAAATCTGTTGCTGACTTGATGAGCTCTTGAAATCTCCATGTCCTTCTACATCAGAGAACCTGGCCCAGCATTTCCTTCTGAAACTTTTCTATTACAATTTAAAACAGAAGAGAGAACAAAATCAATAAAATGAGGTATGAGCGAAACAAAAAGTTTCTCATCTCTAATGAAAATTATTTATTTACACATTGAAAAAAATCTTCAAAAAGATAATATTTGGTGCCTAAACACTTGTCTGGTGTGTTGGAGGAGTGGAGATACTTGAATTTAGAAGTACCAGACATTACATGAGGATCTCCTGTGGCTGTGGTTTTCCCAAGTTGTTTCCTTTTTTATGGCAACTGTGAAAGTTCCCAGGTTCACCTCAGAATAGAATAGAAAATCTTTTGCAGGACAGAAAAAGTTCTCCCTACCACCTCAACTTCTGAAACATTAAGAAATAAAAATGATTCAACTTTCTTTGTAAACAAAAACAAAAACAAAAAAACCAAAAAAAAACCTAATCAATTTTGATGCTAGAAATCCCAGATATCAGGTGATTCCTTACAGAACGCGTTCTCTTCATACTTAAGAGTAGCCTAAACTGAAGGAAGCAGCTCCTAAGGGCAGTAGCTGTAGTGTTTAGTGTTTATTTCGTATTTCCCTAATCTGTTAAGGATATCCAGCTATCCTCACATCCAGAAACAGATAAGCTGCTTCCAATCCATGATCAGAATATTTTAAACTGCACACTGCCATCATATATTTGTGAAAACACCAGTGATTTATAGAAATAAATAATTGGACAGAAAGCTCTTCCATTGTCATAACAGATCACTGGACATGATGAGATGTTCATTAATCTTTGCTTCAGTTTGAACACATTCTGTTTGGAGCACAGAAATAGAAGCCACAAGAGCAGAATACACATGTGCTTTATTAGCAGCTGTTTTTCAAATGCATCCTCTAATGCCACATAACAAAGTCAGTGATCCAAAGAAGCTAAGAAATTCACAGGGTAAAAGGACTGAAAAGGATGATATTATTAAGCCTCTTTTCAGGTTTTCCTAATAGAAATCCCATCACTAATCAGTCATTCGTAACAAATACTCATTAATTGTAATCCTTCTCAAAGCACTCAGCAACAGGCTGGCATTTTAGAGGTGGGGAGGTTGAAATGTAGAGCAGTGAGCTCACAAAACTGACAAGTATGAAAACAGGAATAAAAAATCAGGTTTTTTTTAGCTCTTACACCTGTGCCTTCCCCATCTGTTTATAGCTGGGTCTTTACTGAGCACGGAGCAGGCAGCGTGCCCGGAGCTCAAACACATCATGGGAGACAGAGACGTATTGGCATCTCCTTGTTTGCCAGGTACAGCAAATATTTGCTTTCATTTCCCAAGCCCTGCATTGACATCAAATAATTTATAACTCTATTGAGTATAAACCTCAAAATAAGCTCATTTGGCTCACACAGAATTAAGCTCATATGCTGCAGAAGACGAGGACTCTGTGCCTGTGACACACCCCAAGAATTTAGAAACACAAAGTGCTCAGTCTTGCCTTCTGCTGAACACATGTCTAGAAAACTCAATAAAAAATGAGTTTTGGTAAGGTTTTATGAAAGCCCCCACTACATTTCTGGTCAAGGTTTTAGGCCTCTGCCACAGAGCCACAGTGACAGCTGCTGTAATTAAGGCAAGATGCTTGATTTTATCAAAACATTGTTTCAGTTTCTTTGGTTTCAGCTTTTCCCAGACATATTTCTGTACAAAGAATTCTCTCCAAGGGACTTAGACTTTACAACTAAACAGCTTTGTGCTCATAAGTCCTTGTTTCAATTTTTGGTGAGATCCTGTTGGTTTTTGCATGCAGGAGGCAAAGTTCACTTTTCAAGAACGTGCACTTGCTACGAGAGAAAGATGCACGGGCTCTCTGTGGGTTCTCCCATCACTGGTTATAGTAAATATTCCAATCAAAATATTAATATTCCACTTTAAATACTAATAATAGGTGGAGCACAGTTTCCCAAATGTGTGGAACACTTGTACAATAAAGCTAAAGACTGAGATTGTCCCACTTTGCACAAAGCTTCATTTTTTAAATATTGTATTTAAATATTTAAATAAATTTCTTTGTGTTTTTTCTTTATATCTGTGACCAGAATAAAAGAAAACCCATTCTACTTTTTTTTTTTTTTTGTCCCCTTAATTCCCACCTTTTCTTCAAGTTTCTTTATCCATCTAATTTTCACACTACTACTTAGCTCCTTAACTAGATATTTATCCTCACCTCCCTGTTTCAGAGCACTGCCCCTTGTCTGGAAGCCACGAAGGTTGAACAGTCTCACATTTCCCCATTTGGGAAATAAAAGTTGAATTCATCCAGCTTGTTTTTGAGATCTTAGGGTCTGGCATTCAATAAAGAATAATTGCATATTCTTGAAAAGAGCTCATTGTGCACGCAGATAAATACACTGTATTTTAAGCACACAATGAATTTTAAAATGCATATAATGACTTGAAATATTTCTTCATTGCTGTCACAAAACAGTTTAATTTTTTTTCTTTAATCTATCACGACTGTAGCTATAAATCCAGTGATGGAAAATAAGCATTTTCATTTGATTAAGCATTTTGAAGCAGCACTGAGTTTGGAGAACACTCGCTTGAAGCACAAAATGAGAAATAAAATGACACAACGAAAGGTAAATGTCACCAATCTTATGATTAAAAATACAATTAGGGAAGACTTAAAACTAATTCTGTGTATGATTTCTTTTCTTTTTTTCTTTTCATTTAAACTGCACCACATGTGCAAATATGCAACACAGACAGCTTCACCTAGAGAGGCCAGGCCGAGGGCAGCCAGTGACCTCTGACAGGTGCCCTGCAAAACTCCTGGTGCCAACAGAGCTGTGGCATGACCTTTGCTTTATTTATTGTGAGGGAGGATGGTGTCAGAAACAGAAAATAGGAGTTAAAAATCACATAAACCAGAACTGGAACAATCTTCTAAGCCATGTCTAAACTCAGCAGCAACACAGGAAGGATTCTCCACTGGAAATTTTAACAGGTTTTTTAAAGGGTTTTGGTTTTTTGGGTTTTTTTGGGTTTTTTTTTGTTTGTTTGTTTCGGGGTTTTTTTTTTTGAAGTTTGCCTAATAATCCGTTTAGGGAAGGGGGGGAAGCAGAAAATCCAGGCCATGGACATCCCCCAAAGCTTGGGGGTGAGCTCAGCATCCCCAGTGTGAGCCTGTTCAGTGCTTGAGTGGCTTGGACCTGATGGTACTGGGTTTAAATGATCATATTTGAATGATCTGTGTCAGAGCAAACAGTCTCAAGCTGTTGGATATTAGGAAAAAGTTATTAGGTTGGATATTAGGAAAAAGTTTTTTACAGAAAGAGTGATGAAGTTCTGGAATGGCTGCCTGGGGAGGTGGTGGAGTCACCATCCCTGGTGTGTGTTTAACAAAGCCTGGATGTGGCACTGGGTGCCAGGGTTTAGTTGAGGTGCTGAGGCTGGGTTGGACTCGATTACCTGGAAGGTCTCTTCCAACCCAGGGATTCTGTGAGTTCTGTGAATATTTACTTTCACAGAGAGGTAAAAAAATACAGGGAAACCATGAGGCCAAGCTCAGCACTGCACAGAAAACACCATTAGGGCTGGACTGAGTGCCAGCACTACCCTGGCTAAAGGGGCTGCTGAGCACCCTGAGAGCCAATTCACCTTCCCTTCTGCTCCAGAATTCACAGGGACTGGCACTTCCCTGTGTGCACCTTCCCTGAAAATGTCTGTTCCAGGATGGTGCTGGTTTCAGGAGTCAGGTGTACTGGTATAAAAAGAGCTGGAGCAGCTCTCATTTTACTCATTTTGGTTGCAAACAAGCAGTGACTGAGAAGAGTTAAGTACAATTTCTTTCCTCCCCAGTCCCTCCCAGCCCAAATCGAAACATCCTTCCCCAGAGGTTTGGCACTGACAGTGACAGTCATTACTCCTAATACTGAAAAACAGTATCATCTCCAAAACCTGTAAGACCTCTGCTTAGAAAAGAAAGATTCTGCAATCTTCAGATCAGGGTTTTCTTACCATTTGCAGAAATCCATACTACACTGCAGTGGCAAAAGCTTCCTATCAACACCTGTGGATTTCAAACTGCAAATTAGGAGCTCATTTCTCTGCAGTATCACAACAGCAAAATGAAGCACCAGCAGGACACCAGATGTGAAATGGTAGAGTTTGACTCGTCAAGAATAAATTGGGTCCCATTCAAGAGTAAGGGAAAAATCAAAGCTTCTACAATTTCTGTAATTCTGCTCTATGTGAAGTGGCCCATTCATGGCTCCTATTTTCTCTTTACCTAAACAAAAGCAGGTTGCTCAAATTAAAATGCAATTCAGCCATAGACAGTTAACAAATGGAGATTTATGTCATAGCACTAGAGCAGTTATTTTCCCACCACAAAAATATATTCCTTTAATTTTCCTTTGGGTGTTCAGATAGGTGCACATTTAGGAACATATCATCTGTCTGTGTGACTCTGTGTAGGAAGACATTGAGTAAAAATGTCATTTAAATAGGATCAGAGCTGCTTTTGAGCTGCTTGGAAGACTGAAAATGTTACCTAGGATTATTTAATACATGCACACTTTGTAACTGCACATAATTACTTACCTGACAGTAAGACAGAGCCTACAACTTCATAAACATAGGAAAGCTGCTGTCATAGCTCTTCTATCTCCACTATTTCTCCTTCAGCAGATAGAAAATGGCTAAATTATCTTTCTCATCCATGGCAAACCTAATATGAGCTCTCAAACCCACCACATGCTGAGGAGAAAATACAGCTCAGGTGCCCCTGGTTATTATTAGCTGTCATATTTTTTATTCTAAGAGGTCTGTAAGACTTCATTATCTGACTTTACAGTGGTACTTTGCTGCTAACGAGTAAAACCAAGTAAAGAAGCACAAAGAAATGGAATTGTGCACTCGGGGAGGTGCAGTGGCCATCCTGGAGAGGCTTCTCCAGAGCAGACAGGGTTCAAACAGCGGCCAGCTCACCTTAGCACCTGTAAATCAAACCCAAACCTGTGCCCTGGGAGCCATCCACAGATTGCAGGAATTTATAGCAATGGGCAGGATCACAGCTTTTCTTTGTTCTAATACCTCTGCCTGTCTGCAATAACCTAATGATGTCCTTCATGCTGAAGTTTTCTTAGCTTTGTTCCTCCTTTCCTTTTTCTCTTCTTATTTTTTCCCCAAATAAGTTTGTCCACTCTTCGCATACTTTCGTCCCCTCTCACCCAATTTGCTCCTTTTGCACTTTGAATTGTGTCTGCTTTTCTGACCTCAGATTATTTTTACTGCCCTTTCTACAAGCTGGCATTTCATATTGTCTTTTCCACGTCTGTCCATACTCATTTTAAGCACTAAATTGTACTTTCCCTTCTACAGCTTTCCAATGTGATTTGAAATTGAAGAGAGAAGCAATAGCCTCAAGACATTCAAACCCATCCGTTTAAACTTGATCCTAGAGAAGGCTCTGTAACTATGAAGTTCACATCTTTTTTTATGGTCTCTTTTGCCCTGGAACACCTATGTAGAGAAATATCATGGTAGAATAAAAAACTCATTATTAAGCCCCAGTGTGTGTGAATATGGAGGCAAGCCAAAACATAAATAGACATTTGGCTTTTGGCAAGAGAGTGTTTAGCATTTAATACATCAAGCTGTAATCTGCATTGTATTTATTCAGCTCAGTATTTAAGGTGCATTTGAATGTGAGAGTGATAAATAGAAAGGAGTTGCACAAAATGCAATCAAACTGGGTGCTATTCTAGGCCTCGGAATTACTAAAATGAAAATACAAAGAGAACAGCATGGGGGGTGTTTCTATAAAGGATGCTTTAGCTAATACCCCTAAGGGTTTATTTGTAGGTGCAATTCTTTTTCTCTGAATGGAAAACTGCACCTCTGAGGCAGCTCTCCCAAAATCTCATCTGAGTTTGGGACAATAGTCTGAGACTACTTTTCCCATTCAGCTTTTACAAATGTTCAAATGCAATCTAAAAATTTCCAAAGCTGGCTGGTAACGAGCCAGTTCAGCCATCACAAAACCCACAGATCAGGCACTGACTCAGGCAAAGTTGTTGTGATTGTAGCTCATATTTATTTTTGGAGTGTTATACTGTCATTTATCTGTGGGCCAGCCTCAGTAACTGGATTGCAGCTTTGTGTCCCTCCCCATGGCTCCAGGTGAATTAATTGCCAGACATTTACATGTTGTTTGTCATGTGTTTATCTCATTACCTTCAGGGGACAGATGTTGAACAGCTGCAGAGGTGGACAATCTTTTGTATTGTAAGCAAATAGGCTTGCAATTCTGCCTGGGATTTCAATCCTTATTGTTCTGCAATATAGCATTTGCCATTTAATATATTAGAGGATAATCCATGTTGTATTTGTTCACAAATACAAGTTTGGGCTACTTGGAACAATAAAATGCAGGAGCTTTTTTTTCTGCAACTTTCTCAATCAGTTGCAGGGGCTGAAAGCAGAATTTTCTGGAGATCTTTTGGCAGCAGCTGTTTCTCTGGTTTGCTTTCTCTAGCTTATTATGCATTGCAGTCAGTCCTACAACCACTTTTACTTGAATGAAAATGCCCACACTTGTTTGTGTGCAACTTTTTAACAAGTGGAAGTTGGAACCACTGAGGCAAAAGGAAAGTGTTGATACACAAATCAGCACTGTATTTCTCTAACGAGGGAGAAAGGAAACTGCCAGCTGACTGAAATCCCAGTTTGTCCTTGCTGGTGCTAATGGCACCTGGATTTCTGGAACTCAGAGCTTTACTTTGCAGGAGCCTAAAGGTCAGACCTGTTGCTGCAGGAATGGAGCAGGCTGCTGGCTGCTCAGCGGGCTGTGAGATGTGGATAAACCCAGCCCTGTCCACAGGACACTTCCACGATCTCCACGGCAATGTTTGTGCCCCAAGATGACTGCCCTGGTGTCAGTGACCTCAGTACAGCTGTGGGACCTCCAGCTGTGACTTCTTACACCCTCCTGCAGCCCTGTTACCTGGTGAGTGTGCTAGGGCTCAGTAACACATCTTAAACCAAACACCACAACAGGCATCCACTCCGTATTTAAAGTTGAGCACAGTTTACACAGAAAGGGAGAAAAGCATATTTGAGAGCAGCACATTGAGAGATGATTGGAGCTTGCCCATGAGTGCCTGCAGGAAGGACGTGATCACTTTGCTGCTGCTATTTTTAATTGTATTCTTGCTATCCTGGAATGCAAGCAAAACTCTACATTAAAATACTAACATTTCATCTGCAGCATCACCTGCTGCCTTCGTCTGTTAATGCTGATGCCTTCAAGGTGATACAGCTCATTGGTCATTGGGCAATGAAATACCCCAAAACATTCAGCAGTAATGATCTCACAGAAGGCCAAAGCACCATCTGGCAGAGCCCAGAAAGTGCCACAGGGCACAGGAGGCACCAAGGGCCCTGCCTGGGGAGAGCTGCACTGGCAGCAGGCACAGAGCACCCACTGCTCACAAGTCCTTGTTTCAATTTTTGGTGAGATCCTGTTGGTTTTTGCATGCAGGAGGCAAAGTTCACTTTTCAAGAACGTGCACTTGCTACGAGAGAAAGATGCACGGGCTCTCTGTGGGTTCTCCCACAAAACCACTGCCCCATCACTGCTTACAGTAAATGCTCCAATCAAAATATTAATATTCCACTTTAAATACTAATAATATGTGGAGCACATTTTCCCAAGACTGTTGAAAACTTGTACAATAAAGCTAAAGATTGAGATTGTCCCACTTTGCGCAAGTCTTCTTTTTTAAATATTGAAATTTCTTTATATTTTTTCTTTATATCTCTGACCAGAATAAAAGAAAACCCATTCTACATTTCTTTTTTCCTTTTTTTTTTTTTTTGTGCCCTTAATTCCCACCTTTCCTTCAAGTCTCTTTATCCATCTATTTTTCACACTACTACTTAGCTCCTAGATATTTATCCTCACCTCCCTGTTTCAGAGCACTGCCCCTTGACTGGAAGTCATGAAGGCTGAGCAGTCTCACATGTCCCCATTTGGGAAATAAAAGGTTTAATTCACACCCTGTAACTGGTCCATGATGTTAATTACAATTACATGTTCACTGCAGAACTTTATGGCTTGTATGGACAGATGAATAGAGACTTGATTAACAAGCTAGGGACTAAATGGATTTATTTCTGAGGCTGATGTTTCTGAAAACCAGGAATGGGGTTTAGTAAAGTAATATTTCCTGTTACTAACTGGCAAGAGGGAAGCAGATCATACACAGCCATATCTCCAAGGAGTACATGAGATGAAAGACATGAATATCCTTATCCAGCCCTGTGGTCTGTGTTGGGGTATTTACAGTAATAAATCTCTTGTCAGAAAGCTTTTGCATTCGATCTCTCAGCATCTGTGCTTCTGCTGCAACAGTCTTATCCTGTATGTGGGTTTTTTTGGCTTTTTCTTTGCTTTTTACAGAAGGGTCAAAAACCAGCTTACACATTATTCTGCTGAGAGGCAACTCTGCCAACTTCACCCTCCTCTAAGTCGTGTAACATTGAGGTGATGACAGACAGGAGATCACACTCCCACACTCTGGCAGCTGTGTCCCTCTGTACCTTCCAGGGTCACTTTAAAAAATGGAAGTGGACACACAGTAGAAATCATTTCCTGAAGTTCTGCTGAGCATCAGAAAACTATCTCTTAGAATAAAGAACAATGTGTCACTGAATAAAGAACACATCTTGCTTTGAACAGCACCAAAAAGTAAGGGATGGCAAGGAATATGGGGAAGGGAATTAGACATCCCTCTGTTCCAGCTGAAATAGGATGCAGTTGAGTAGGATGCATAGGAAAAGCTGTCTGTAGTGTGATTTCAACAGAAGCTGAACCATCCCAATGGCTTCCCCTGTGCAAAATCCCCCTTCTATAATCTCTCTTTATAATGATTAGTGACTCATCTACACAGATACAAGACAGGGAGGACGTGGATCTGCAAGAGCACTTCAGGAAAGGATCTAAAAGGTGAGTCAGTGACAGCTGGAAGGGCACAGAAAGAACAGGAGCAGAAAAACATGTAGCAGGAAGAGGAAAATCCAAATCATTAAATCACTTTTACCAAGGTAACACCTCACCAGAATCTGGACTCAAGCCAGTTTTATCACAGTGCCAAGGAAAAAAAACTCCAGATAAACAGACACTATTACACTCAATTGTTTACAACAGGAAACAAACAAACTTTCCTACTTCCATCAACTTTCCAGGAAAATGGAGACCAAGCAGACTATATAGAGTGAAGTAACTAAAAAATTAGAAGTTTGGATGAAGAAGGTGTTAGTGGTGGGGAATATATAAAAAAATTAAGTAGCAAGAAGTGAGTTTTCTTCGTCTAGGTTAAAAGAAGTATCTGCTAGTTGTCCTGAAGTAGCTAAAAAGTCACTGCAAGAAGTGGCAAATAAACTGTTCTCCATGCCAGCTCACAGGATAATTTGAGACAATAATCTTAAATTGACAGAGGCAAAGTTGTATAGTTCATGAAATCTGCTCTCTGAATATTATGGATTATGAAATTTAGACCAAAACCTCTGTGTAGAATGTCATAGGCTCATTTATTCTGCCTTCAAAGAATGTGATAAAATAAGCAAGCTCTCTTAAAAATACATAAGCAGCAGTGTCTTGTGGAACATCAGGCTAAAATAATTCAGCAGCAAAAGACAGGAATCCTCTCCTGAAGTCTTGGAAATCATCCACAGACACAACATGTATTATGTAAGCAGCCTCACTTCAGCAGTCTCAGCTGTTCCCTGAATTGGGTAAGACCTGTGGGCATTCAAACCTTTCAAAATAAAGCTGCCAGCATATTGAAAGTTTAAGCACGCGTGACAATTCCAATATTAAGATTTCACTTTTAAAAATGTTAGAATAGACATCAAGTTTTCTGAAGTGACAGCTGCATACACCAAAGTATTGTGATCTACTAAAGTATTACAGCATTCAGAAAACTCCCCGTGACAAGTAACAGAACAGTAATTTAACAGAGATTCATACATAAAACAAACAAACAAATAAATCGTTGAACTTTCAGAAGATGCAGTGCTTTCACATCAGTAAACCATGTCAGACACTCAGGAATCCAAACAAGAGCTTGGCTTGGTGTAGTCAACCGAGTTCTGTTCCAATTTAAATATTTTGGTTAGAGGTCTGATTTTCTGTTGAAGGCAGTGTAATCCCTGTTGGGAATGCAGTTTGCTTTTTGTCCTCTCCTTCTGCTCAGCCCCAGGAGCTGTGCCAGCAGCAAGTACAGTGCATTTCTGTTCTGCTGGAGGAGAACAGCCAAGAGGTGGTGCCGTGCAATCCCTGGGTCTGGAGGAGCCTGTCAGCAGAACCGTGTGTTTGTAAAACTTACAAAGCTCTCCAAATGCAAGCAGTGGCTTCTCAGCATGTAAAAAAGGCAGTGAGGTTCAAATACCCTCCTATTAACAGGGCATTTTCATTTAATATCAGTTGAATAAAGATCCCTGGGTATTTTGGTTTGGGGTTTGTCGATTTGCTGTCAAATCCTAATGAATAAAAATGATCGAAAGAAAACTGAAGCAGAGTCAGTGAGATTATTTTTTAACTCGATGGCCTTTTTCTAGATTTCCCTGTGCTAAAGGTTTGCCTCCTCAGTGAGCTAATTACCCATTGATTCAAAGTAAACAAGTTTTCAAGTGCCAGCCTGGACACTGCCCAAACTCCTAAATTCTGCTCCTTGGAAACACCAAGACTGAGGCCAACTGCAAATTTGGACCAAGTTTTTGTGTGCACATGAAGGTGTTTGTGTGGGAAAATGAACAACTAACCCAAGCTAACTGGTAATGAGCAAACTTCAAAAAGTTTAGGAGTTTCTAGCACAGAGCATATTCATTTCAGAACCAAGAGAGAGCCTTGTGAGAAAGTTGCTAGTGCTGCTTTATGAACATAAAACTAAACAATTAAACTTACAATTTAACCACTCAAATCAAGGCAATTCCTAAAAAGCAAGGATGCAGCCTATGGGTTACACTTATGTATGTGTTCCAGGATAAATTTTTGGTATCAAAATCTCATTAAAATCCAATTTTCAGTTTAATTTGCAGCAAACCCTCTAAAAGAAAAAAACCCAAAACTTCCCAGAATTTATATTTTGACCCATTTTCCTTACATTCTCTCAAATTCCTTCAAGTGGAGAAACAAAACAAAGGGTTACTTTAGTAATGATTCAGCCATACTTTTGAAATAGCAGCACTGAAACATCAGTAAATAGAATTATTGACATTTATTCTTCTAGCACACCATTCTTTGACATTATAAGCTTACAGTCCTGCACACACATACATCCTGATGTGAAATCCAAGGCTGAACCTTGAATCCCTTCCAGACAGACATCCCAAGTCTCCCTAATGACAGAGGGACTTCTACATCAGTTAAACGCTAAGGTTGTCTCAGAATTGAATTTTTTCCTCTATTTACCAGTATCTGCTAATTAAAATTATTTATCCTGTTTTTTATTTAATAAGAATTTAAATCTACCTTGCTATTCTACCAGGCTTTTATAGGAATAGTATGGATTTTCTCTTCTAGAATACGTTACCACAGTTCCTGCAAGTTTTAGACAGGCCATGAGGTTTTTACATTTTTTATTTCCTATTAATATTTCCAGATTTCCTCCAACTTTTCTTTATCTTCCACCAAAAGGAGTCATGTTGCAGCTGAGCTCCAGCAAGGCATGTTCACTCTACTGAGCATAGCAACGAGGCCACTGACATGCAAGAAACCTCAGGGAAAAAAAAAATTGGAAAATCAATATATATTAAAAAAATAGCCATCCATGTAATCAGCCCTGAGAAAACAGCAGCTCCATCAGGATGATATCATCACACTGCTGATGAATTAACTGAATTGACTGAATTCATCATTTTTGTTTCTCTGGGTGGTTCTGGTTAATCCAGAGCAAGAGTAATGGACTCAATGATCCTTCTGGGTTCCTTCCAACTCAGAATATTCTATGATTTAGTGGTTTTATGCTTCAAACATGGCATCTACACAGGCGGTTATTTATCTTGTGGGAAGAAGGAAAAGAATGGCATGGCAAGAGCTTTTCAGAAAATTCATGGTTTGCACAATTTTGCACTACTGCAATGCTAAGACTCAGTTAAAAAGCACAAGAAATATGTGGGCTGCACTAGGAAAACAGATTTGGAAAACTTCATAACACCATAATACACTATCTGTGTTAAACATGAGCTTTTTCTTCCAGTTTTAATTTTCTTCATTTTAGAGGGGGAAAAAAAATCTCTATCAATATCTATCTATATACACATGGATATTTTTAAGTCCAGATTAATAAAAGTACAGTTAAAAAAAAAAAAAAAAGATCCTGAGCAGCTATTTCAATTCTGTTCTTCCACTCATGCAGTGCTTTAATTCAAATCAGAACCTGTCTTCAACATAAATGACCTTACAGGAGCTGGTTAGATAATAAGATAATCAGGTAATAAAATGAAAAAAAAAAAAACCAAAAAAAAACCCAGGAGATTTCAAATGGACATGAACATAATGTCCACGCATTATGGAGCCTTAAACTCCCATTTATATTCTCATTCAGAAACAAAGTGGCCTCAATTGTCTCCAGCTTAATTGCTTTCAACTTGAAGAAAATCACTGATAGGGTGACATAAATCATGTAGCTTTTTCCTGGACATCACTTCTATTCCTATTCCAAGGAGAATAACATGTCCATTTCTGGGTCTCTTTCGCAAAAAAAAAGAAAACAAAAAAAACACCATCAAACCAAAGCAAAACAAACCAAAATTGAATTCATAGGTCTATGGCAGTTTCAGTAAAAGAAGAGCATTTTGAGCAGAAGCTTAATTAGCGAAGGGCTGAGGGTGAGGGGTGTGAGGAGCAGAGTAAGGACTCCAATCCCAGAGGAGGTGTGAAGCTGGTGGGAGGAAGTGTTGGATCAGCTGTGGATGCCCCCGGGCAATGCACTCAGAGTTTTATTTGTGCCGTTCATGAGCTCAGCCTGGTTTGCTGAGCCACTTCTGATGTTTAGGGCCCAAAAGCAGAGGGCAGAGCTGGTTTGGGTACTGAAGATGGGTTTGACAGCTCAGCTCCCCAGGAGAACCTGAGCCCCTGGGAGGAACCACGCTGCCTTTGTGCCCCTCTGCACCAAACTTTGCAGAAATGGAGAAAGTTTTACTGACTTACAAGCTATTTTGTTGGGTTTTTTAAATTTTTCTTTTCACAAACCACAGCTGTCTTGTAATTCCACAAATGTTTTTGTATTCCCACTGATTTTTTTTTTTTTTTTCATACTTGCTGACACTACTCAAATGTTGTTTCTCTTAGTAGCAATATATGAAATCCATTACCGGGCACATGCTGCATAAGAAAAAAGGCTCACTTTAGTTCATGCTTCACCAGTATTACTCTAGTTAGCTTTTTATTCTCCAGGCAGTGTTGTTATTATACCAAGTCTCAGAACATCAGTTCTGAACTATTCTAATAACATTGCCAGTGTTCACTTTGCCAGCTCTTTCACAAAGGATTATAATAAAAAATACATCCTTTGTCACTGCTATCAGTATTTTTTTTTTCTCTGAATGCAACTTGGTTTGGGCACCAAATACAGCCCTCCTTCAGGGTAGATACAGAAGACTGGATATTAATTATACTCATCCATCTTTATTTTCAGCAAAGTTTGATTAATGAAAAAGTATGCACAATAGCAAACACTCATCATTACTTGAGAACATGCATGTACCAAACCTATTCAAACCTATTCTATTTTTATTGCTTTGATTATATTTGTCACTTCAATCCATACCAATAACCTGACACTGTTAATGAGTTCCTTTTTAATGCAGGTAGGTCACATGCTTGGTATTTTAATTCCTTTAGATTTGTCAGTGACCCTGAGTCCTTTTGAACTGAATTAGCTGATTTTTTCACACAAGCTCATATCTTTGCATGCTCAAAAATCAAATTTTATTTATTTTTTTAATTTGTTGTTAAAAAGAACCATAATTTCTCCTATCTTCAGTTTGCACATGAATGCAGAATCGTTGTATCACCTTATTTTGGGAAGGAGACCAGCTCTTCACTAATTAAGCTTCTGCTCAAAATGCTCTTCTTTTCCTGGAATTACCATAGATCTATGAATTAGAATTTGGGGGTTTTTTTGTGAAGGAGACTCAGAAATGGAAATGCTGTTCTGCCCACTCATGCAGTGCTCTAATTCATATCAGAACCTGTCTTCACCATAAACATGTCTCCAACATGTGACAATATCTCTTGCTTCTTTTTCTTACCAAGAGCAGCAGCCACAAGGTTTCCCAGTGAGCAGACCTGTGCTGCTGCACTGGAATTGAAGTTCCAAGGGAGAAAAGATCCAGGGGGAAATGGAAAGGTGAAAGAGTTTTCTGTCTCAGTTTAGTTACAACAATTAAAATTAAAAGATGGAAGAACACGGAACTGGAAGGAGTTTTGTAAAACCTGAGATCAGACAAAAAAAATTCTTTTTTTTTTTTTTTTCATAATTTGCTAGCAAGCATTTGAGCTCAAGGGACAAAAAAAAGAAGTGGAAATAATTTTAAAAGGATGGTTTTGGGGTTTTTTCATCTGTTTAAGTATCTGCTTCTCTCGTCTTATTTTGGCTCCTCTATTACACCTTCTCCAACTGTTCACAGCCTGAAAGAGGTTGTGGAGGAAAATAAAATATGAATTTTTAATGAAAACTTTCATATTATGATTAGTTACTACAAAGTTTTTAGTGTTTTTGGTTTGAGGGTTTTTTGTTTGTTTTGTTGGGGTTTTTTTAAACGATTTTTTAAAGATTCCTTTTCAGGCCATCTTTAAAACTTTTTTGAAGTGAGTGGGTCTTATGTGTATCTTACAGCTCTTTGAAAATCTTTGTGACAAGAAAAGGAACTGAGCTCTTTTAATAATGGCACGTTATTAAACCACTAATGATTTGGCTGTTTAAAAGTGAGCGTTAAATGATTATAACTCTCCTCTTTGATCAGCAGAAAATGGTGACTAATCTGATAGGGAAAAAAAAAAACAAACCAAAAAAACCCCAAAGTTTTAAGACTCAGAGTCTCTCCTAAGCCCAAAGGCTGCTATAAAAGCTCAAAGGCAAGAGAGTAAAAAGAGAATAAAACAGGCAGCAGACAGTAAGTGCAGATGTTTTATTTTTACCCTGAACTACTCTCCTGTCTAAATAACAATGAAGCAAACAAAGAAAAAAATACATGGTTTGGCCTCCCCTCCTTTTTGAATTTCTACTCTTCCTCCCTGCAAAAATTTCCAGTTCCTCACTGATACCTGCAGGCAAATGTGAGCTGGATGCAAACTACTCATTGTGACTAATACAAACTGCATTTGTGGTTTGATTTTTTATTTTTTTTTGGAAATACATAGGTACAGAGAGAGAAGAAAAACAAAATGGCTGTCAATAAATTTGTTTCAGAAAGGTCTCTCTCCACCCCTCACCAGCTGATTTGCTCTCTGCTGGCTGTTTTGGATTTATTAATGCAGGATTTCAGGGCTGGCCTTGGGTTCTGTCCCATCAGAGACCTCACCCATCTTCTGTCCAAAATCCCACCAGGTAGGACAGCTCTTACTGGCTTACCTGTCTACCCATGATGCCAAACAGGTTGAGTTGCCAGCCCAAAATTCTTTTTTATTTATATCTTCAATTTCTTTGACTCATTAAGGGCTGTTTTCCATCCTCTGGGGTGGCTTTCCCTGACCCCAGGCACCATATCCTGTGCATGGCTCTTTAATAAGGAAAACTTCATTCAATGATGTGTAAATTTTTTCCATTCCTTTCAAGTTTTAGTGAAAAGTGCTCAGTGGACCTTGCATTGCATTTTGATCTGGCCAATAAAAGCAAATATCCCACAAGGATGGTCACACACAGCTTAAGAAAAAACATTTGCAACAGCATCTGAACACCCTGATCACAACAGAGTGATGGCCAGCACCCAATTTCCTCCTCTTACCTCTACCAGATCTGAGAGGCAGAATAAATTCAAAAGTAAATTAAAAATAAAAATAAAAATAAAGAAAAAAAAGGCAGAATTAAACATTTCTTATTATTTTTCTTCTAGATCCTTCAAATATGGTATTTTAAAGCTGCTGTTCAACTGTTGTTATATGGAAGGCTGAATTTCAAAATGTCTTCTTACCCCCTTGCTTCCTCCTGTCTTCTGAAATTTTAGACTGAGGCAAATTTCCTTACTGTGTTTTACACAATGACATTACGTATTTTTAATTATCATTATTATTTGCATACTGTGGCTTTGATTTGAGCCACAGAAGAAATCTGTTCTTAGCATCTTCACAATCAGAGAGGAAGTTCACAGAATATTTTTATATTTTTTTCCTCCGAATAAATTTCGGAGATGATGAAAAAGACAACTTCAGCTGTTAATTCTTCACTTGTTTCCCTTGCTCCCCTTTGTTAATCCCAGAGGTATCAACTGATTGCCATTACAGACTTAAAATACAACAGAGTATTTTTTTTTTTTTTGCTGTTGTGCATTTCTTTGTTTTTTTCCTGACTCACTAACATTACCAAGAAATGGTACATAACACCATAACACTTTAATAGCTGTTGTTCTTCAATCATTACAACACAATCTCTTTTTGAATGCATTCACAAACGTTGTGTGGAAGAAATAAGCAGAGCCTGTGGGTTTTTTTGTATTTCTACACCATAGCAGAAAGAAAAGCCGATTAAAAGATTTATTCAAATATTTACATGACACACACTATTGCAGTATTAAAATGTGAGCTTGCTCCTTTTACAAATCTCTTTAGAAGTCTTTTCTCCCCTTTGTTCCTAATACAACTTTTAAACGGCAGTCACAAGTTTGAGTGACTCCAGCAATGACTCAATTGTTCATCCCCTCTGGTTCTTCTCTTCGCCCTTCTCCTCTTCTCCCCCTCAATCCCTCTCTTTTACTGGCCTCATGTGCCCTGGCAGCCCAGAAAACCTCCCAGGTCCTGGCTGCAGCACAAGAAGAGTGGACAGGACAAGGTGAGACCCCACCTTCAGAGCTGCCTCCACTCCTGGGATCCTCAACACTGGCAGGACGTGGAGCTGCTGGAGCAGCTCCTGGGGAGGCCACAAAGATGCTCCCAGGGCTGGAGCCCCTCTGCTCCGGAGCCAGGCTGGGAGAGCTGGGGGTGCCCAGTGGGAAATGGGGAGGCTTTGGGGAGACCTCAGAGCCCCTTCCAGAGCCTAAAGGGGCTCCAGGAGAGCTGGAGAGGGACTGGGGACAAGGGATGGAGGGACAGGACACAGGGAATGGCTTCATACTGAAGGAGGGCAGGGCTGGATGGGATATTGGGAAGAGATTCATCCCTGTGAGGAGGTGAGGCCCTGGCACAGGGTGTCCAGAGAAGCTGTAGTTGCCCCATCCCTGGAGGTCTCCAAGGCAGATTGGACAGGACTTGGCACAACCTGGGATAGCAAAGGTGTCCCTGCCATGACAGGGGGTAGAACTGGCTGAGTTTTAAGGTCCTTTCCAACCCAAACTATTCTGGAATTCTGTGATGATTCTATGGAGGTTCATGTAGGAGGTATCTAAACCATTTCCTTACTCCATTACTGCTCCTCACTCTGCTCCACACATCATTCCACGCTCCAGCCCTGCTCTGCACGTCCTCTTTGCAATGTCACCCTGTGTAACCTCTAATCACACATCTCCCCATGTTTGAACAGTTTTGTCAGTGGATGCTACACCAATATCATCCACATTTCAAACCTAACCTCCTTGAAGTTCTTCTTTTTCCATAAGCCTGGGAAATAAAGTAGAAAGTTATGGCTGGCATCCCAAAAAAAGCATCACAGCCATTGGTGCAAGCTGCACGTTTCTGGAACCAGGAGTAGCCCCAGGGCTGCAGCCTCATCTGCTCCTCCTGTCCTTTCCCCATTTTCTGACATTCCCAAAGAAATCAGAAAATGGGTATGAAGAGAAATTAAGACACCCAGGTATTTATATTATTCCATATATATCAGATGTCTGAGCAGTACTAAGCGTTGGGAGGGAACTGCAGCACATTACTCTACTCCAAGGCATTTTTGCTCTGTAAAATGCTGCAGCACATTCTCCGTGGCCATTGTGGTGCAGTGGAAGGCAACAATTTACCTAGAACACTGGAGACAATTAAGTAGACAGATTTACAGAATAAATATGAAGATGTACACAGTTAGCATTCCTCAATATTAATTCCTAATGCTCCTGAATGCATTCAAATATCACATAGCTTGAACAAAAGGCATTGTATGCTTCTTATTAAATACAAAGAGATGCAGAGCCATAAACAGAATAAAATGCTCTGTGTAGAGGCATTTAGCTGGTCATGGCAGAGCTGGGAAAGAATCTAAATCTGATCTATCCTCTTGTGAGTGTTAAATGTGTAACCTTCCCCATCATCAATGTCTGGTGATCAGAGTCTCATGAATATGCCAATGGAATACTGGCTGAAATACTTCAAAAAACCATTCCCTGTGAGTACAGCAGACCTGAACTGAGGATCTCAGCTAAACCCATTCTACCCAGGCTTGTATTTGTTTTGTGTTGACAGTGAGCAGCACCATCATCAATTTTACACCAATTTCATGGACCAGCAAAAGTAATTGCTTCTGTTCCTTGACCACTGAAGAAAAGAAGTCCCGTATTAAAATTTATCAAAGCTATCAACTGCAGACATATGGAGCCAAACATCTTAGTTCAAAGGCATTTGATAGATAATATATTATTGTAAAACAATTTATTCTCCCTCTCTGTTACCAATTGCCACTTTATTTCCTACCCTTCTTGTCCCAGTTTTTCCTTCAATCCATGTTTCACTGCCATGTCTGGGCTCTGAAGTGCTCCCAGTGATCAGTGCAGGCACATTCTCTGCTCCTGGAAATGCTCTCCTTAACACAGGGCTGATACTTACACTGTACTACCCTTAATTGATAATTAGTTGATGAAACAGATGAGTACCAGCACTGCAAAACCCCTAACTGGGTAAGTTACAGCTCACAGGGGGAAGCAGGTATTTTTCTGGTGCTTGTGCATTAGATCTAGTCTGGAATAACCAAAACATCAAACACAGTTCTGATTGATAAAGTGCTGAAATCCTGCCAAAGTAACATGCTTGGAAGAGAAACATAACAAATGTGGCTCTTCAAGAGCTGCATGAATAGCAAAGTCTTTTTTTCCCCTCAATTTCAAATACAGTTTTATGAGAATAAACTTTTATGAAAAATTCTTTCACTCCCTGTGTGATATGAAAGAGACTTAGTAGCTCCAATTCCATTGTAAGCTCACAGGAGAATATATCAAACATCACCACTAAACATCTAACAGAACTTGCAGGCACACAGATGTAAAATTAACCACACTCACAAAAGATATTCATGAGTGCAGCGAGGGGAACCATTTGGAATGAGCAAATTTTCCACCATGACTTGGCTGTTTATGGATAAAAGCAGAATTTCTGGTTCATGACACAACTGAACTCGTAACACATGGGTGTGAACATGCAAGAATAGCAGGGCTTGACCCTGTGCTACTACAGGAAGTTTATCACAGACATAAAGGCTTGGGATCACACACTGAATTTCTTAGAATTGGAAATGGTCCCCTCTGAGTGAGCAGCAACTCATTTGGAGCTCAACTTACAATATAGGTTTTAGTATGGATGGTTTTGTGATTTTCTTAAATCAAATAAAGCCACCAAGTTACCCAGAGAGCAACACCACCCCAAAACTCTGACACCAAAATAAGTCTCAACTATGATCAGCATGAAAGGGTTAAAAGAAAAAAAAGAAGGACAGAAAGCAAATGACAAAAAAAAGGATCAGGAGACTTTTTAAAATAGCCAGAATGCTTTTTGATTATCTGTTTGCATTCTGGATCAAAACCCAGTCAAAAACTAACATAATTACTATATAAATTGGGGTTTAGCAGTTAAAATGTGTGAGGTATCTAATTAACAGAACAACATACATCAGATCATTAATAAAAATGCCAAAAAAACCCAGTAACGAAATAACTGCTGAACTGCTAAACATGCACTCTGATAAAATTTTCCACACGGTGTTTTTACCACAAAATAAATGGAGATTGCTTAATAAGAACCACAGTGTAAAATACCAGGGTCACTCGTGGCCTTTCCTACAGGCCAGCCCTTCCCTCTCCCCACTCCTCACCTCGCACGTGGCAGGAATGGTTTACAGCCAGCAGATAACAATTGAAATCTCTCATTTTTCTGTCCCTCCTCACAAAACCAAAGGCTTGGGCACAATCCCTACATCCCTGACAGATAAGATTAGCTAATGACAAGCTTTGGATTCATCCAGTAAATCCAGCAAAAAATATACAAGTAAAGGCAGAGAAAAAAGGCTGCTGTCAGCAAATTTGAAAGCTTCAAGTTCTTTCAGATCAGAACGTGCAGAAAATCAATTTCTACATGAATTTTTATTTTTCTTTTTAAACAACTCTGCAGTCAGATCAAGTCAAGCTTACCATCTGCTGCAGAGAGAAATACAGCTATACTCAAGATCACATTATCAAACTTCTTTGTAAACTTTACATGCAAGCTGTTCCTGTCAGAACTGAAGTCATTGTGATAATGCTTCTTAATATTTGTTCAGGCTTTAAATAAAGACTGACAAAAGTCCACATATGGATGACAAGCTGTTCTACTGTAAATATTTTTGTATTTGTTGAGAAGGGGCTTATGGCAGTTTAGGACATATTCCATCAGGGATTTTGGTCTGAACTACTTACTGACTAATAAAACCAAGGTAAAATGCTTGTTCAAGACCCTTACCAAAATTTAGTTATAAATTAATTTGATCCTATTTCTACTCCTATTTAGTAATGCTTTTATATCATTATTGCTTAAAAACTTTTCCCAGCTGGTGGATGTTATAAATTGGAGGACATTTAGTACTCTGTATTTTAATCAAGGCTTAATTCCCAACTGGCACTGAATGTAGTTATCTATGGAACAGAAAATGGTAATTTTACCATTAGAGCTGACCCTCTAAAGAATAGTAAAATTTCTTCCACTTTTTTGCATAAATAAGCTCAGTAAATTCATTTCCAGTATTCCTGTAAATTAGGGGATAGATCATAAAAATCCTTCAAAAACTCCTTTCCCACATCCTTTAGTTAGAAGCACAACTTACAGAAAAGCAAACACAAAAGCAAATGTTGTGACAAGCAGGGATTAAATTTCTTTCTCAGTTTTGATTCCATTTTGAGAAGTCACAAGGCACATGCTGCAATAATGATTACAATTAACACAGTTAACTATTTGCTCCAAGTTCATTACATGTTATGGCTTTAGTACAGCAACTACGCAAGTAACTCAATACAGCAAAGAAAAAATAGTTATTAAAACACCTGCATGGAACAGATACACGATGTGCAGGCACAGACTCAAGTGAAATAAATCCTAGTGCAAAGAAACAACCTTACCCTGATGTTGGATCGAGAGCTATGGCCTTGGGGTTGCTCAGGTCCAGCTCGATGAGGGTCACACACACTGACCCATTCCGGCTGCAGACAAAGATCCTGTCACTGACGTCATCCACAAAGTAAAAATTCCCAGTGATCCAGTCCATTGCTATTTGCTGCACATCTGCCAAAAAAAAAAAAAAAAAAAAAAAAAGAGAAAGAAAAAGGAGCTCAGGAGTGCAGCTTCAATCCAAGAAAGCGACTGCTGGCTGCTCTGCCAGCAGATGCTCCACTCACATAAAGAGCTCCAGCTGCTTTACACCTATTGTAGGGTTTCTAATAAGGAATCCAATTCTCAGTACATAAATAAGGGTTGGAGAGAATTTTTTTTCCTTTTTAAGTACCGGCATCTGATTGCAACCACAATGGTATGAAAGATACACATATATTTTGAGCTCTGTTAAATATTTTTAAGTCTGTCATTGTGTTTTTTATGGTCTCCTCAGAAGCAGCACCACTGAATGATGGTGCACCTGTGAAGCAGCTGAAACACTGGTGGTACCAGATTGCTGGGGGAGGGCAGCTCTGAAGTCACTCAGATTCTGGATTTAGTGTTCTAGGATGTCTGACAGACCCTGGGGATGGCACATTGGTAAAGCTTAGAGGAGTTTGTTGGTTATATTTAAAGGGGACTAAAAGCAGACCAGAAATACTTAACAGAAATTTACCAAAAAAAAAAAAAAAGTGATATGCATGTCTAAAACCACCTTATCTGTTCATTCATTTTCATTTAAAAAACCTCTTTATTGTAGTTCTGGGCTATCTGGGTGCTGCCAGATTTCTGACAGTTGCCACAAGAAGTAGCATTGAAGTAAATTTTCTGTGATAATATCAAGACATTCAATAACAACCAAGTTTTCCTTCTCAGGCCTCTGTGGCAGCTTCACAGCACCCTAACACAACTGCTCACTCTGTTCTTTTCCTTTTGGGATCCTGGAACCACACTGTAAATGCCTTATAAATCCTCCATTTTTCTTATAAATCAGCTGACCTGCCCATACACCATCTTAGTGTTACAGTAAGCAAAAGTACAGAGAAGTGCAAAGAACATAACTTTATCAATATTATTTAACTAAGATTTCTTTTCTTCCTCTTCTTATTGACAGTATTGTATTGATACCACTCTGTAGGACATAATTAGTTATTCTTTAATAAAGAATACTGCAATTAATAGAAAATATATATCCTGTTAATTTTTTTCAATGATCAATATAAATGATTTTTGATTTTAAAAACCTAAGTTTATTGTATTACAGTGTTTCCAAAATAGTGCTAACATAAGCCAAGATTCTGTCATGATAAAAGAAGCCAGGTGTGATAAAATATCATTACACAGAGAAGCTAGTTTGTTTTTTTTTAACTTCTAGTTTTCTTTATGTTTGTAATCCTTCAGATGGGGGATTTTCAGGTTTACTTTCCACAATCAAAAGAAAAACCAAAAAAACCTGTTGCCTCCATCCCATCTACTCTGCACTGGAGAATAGTAAGTAAACTTGATCAAACAAAAATTGTATTCATTGAGTTTTTGATGATAACTCAGGGCTTATGAGCCTTGTACTTAAAACAGACATGGAAGCTCATTTATTGTCCTTCAAAGTGCAGGTAACTTAAACAAGATTTACTCAGTGAAATACCAGGAACACCAACTGTATCCCACCTCAGCCACCTCATTACACAGTTCACTGCTGTCTTCTGTCTCTCCCATTCCTGCCCTTCCACCACTCATTTCCCTTTTAATTCAAAGTGAATATTGGGCCTGATAGGTCCTATTACCAAGATCTGCTGAGCCAGAATAAAGAAATGCTCCATTTAGCCCAATACCCAGACTCCAGAGAAGGCCAATGTCAGAAGCACTGTGAGATATGTGAGCATTTATATATTTCAGACAATAGGAAGAAAACACATTTTTTTTCTCCTCCCTTTTTACAAGCAAAATATAGGACATGCTTTTAAAAATGCCAGAAGAAAACTCTGTGCCTCTGGAAATCAGTAATAGTTAAAGCATTTTCAACGTGCCTGCTCACCATTTTCCAAAGTTGGACTTGTGGAATGAAAAATTTATGGTTTACTGATTCAGGGAGACTTTTGAAAATTGCAGATAAGCTTCTGTGTAACAGAAACATTTCAGAAAATATCTTTTAAACAGGACAAAAGGTACAAAAGGGATCCAATTTCAAACATTTGTAGAAATGAAACTAGTAATTAAATTCCTGCAATGAGAGCTCTAGAAATTACTGTACATTGAGAAGTGGATGAAAAGGAACAAGGTTAAGTAGCAGCCACTTGGAGGAATTTTTCTTATTGTGTGAAAAACGTACCTATTTTGAGATAAAAGTGATACATATGTGAAAGGCACATCACACACAGGTTGTTCTATTTGTTAACATGGCAGTACTTACAGTTATAAAATATTTGCTCTGTTCTTTCCTTAGGTTTTTGGTAACATGTCACAAGAAATTGCACCAAACAACTTTTTTTTTTTTTTCCTTTGTTTTTTTTTCTTTTTTCTTTTTTTTTTTTTTATGGAAACCAAGAATAATTTGTTCAAGGTCATATTAGGGATAACCATTTGCATTAGGTAGTTGAAATTGAGCTCAGCATTCCAGGAAAAGTGAGACATCCAGAACCAATATCACACCATAAGCATTGGTAGCTCTGAACACTTATTTATCCAAGTTCCCTGCCCAGCAGGATTTGTGAAGGGCACAGAGCTCCCAGCAGCACTGGCTACTGGAGAGGTTTAGGCTCATTCCAACTGCATTCCTTGTAAATCTGCTCTTTCCAGAGTATGCCATGCTTCATCACTTTCATCACAGAGTTTCCAGAACAAGCAACACATTAATTCACAGTCATTTTCTTCAGAAGAACAGACTGCCAGAGAGATGTCCTGAATCAAGGGTTTAAAGAAACTGAAAGAGTTAAAACTTTAGCTAGGTTTAGTTAGGGGGGGATAGAAAAAATTAAGAGTACAGCAAGAAGAAATAATAAGGGATAGTTAATTCTTAGCAGATGGAATAGTTAAGGCTAAGATATAAATACTATATTTGTCTTTACTGTGTTTAAAGAAACAGAATAGGATGCTGATCTAACTGTGCAAAAGAAGAGGACCTGGGCCCTGAAACTTGAGCTACAGCCAAGGGGACCAAAGCCTGTCTACAAGGCAAAAGTAAAGGGTCACTTTGACCTCAGAAGAGCACCGACCCATTTCAGAACCCATGATCCATTTCAGAACCCATGCTGCCTTTCAGAACCCGCTGACCAATTTCAGAAGCCGCTGACCAATTTCAGAAGCCATGCCCCATTTCAGAACCCACTGACCCATTTCAGAACCCACTGACCAATGTCAGAACCCACTGACCCATTTCAGAACCCATGATCCATTTCAGAACCCACTGACCCATTTCAGAACCCATGATCCATTTCAGAACCCATGCCCCCTTTCAGAACCCACTGACCAATTTCAGAACCCATGCCCCATTTAAGGTGAGGAACTGCACAAGTGTGAAGGAACTTTGGATTCATTATAATACATTTTAATACTAAACAGGGGTAGGTGGGGTTAGGTAATGAATATGTATTAGGTGTTTTGGGAATGATATGAATATGTAAGACTTTTTTAGATAAATGGAGTCTGTGATCCTTCGCACATGCCTTTGGAAATTGTTCTGCTTGTGCCTGGTGCTGTAATAAACACACCACTTTTCATCTTTAAGTTGAAGAGTCATCTGCCCGTGCTTCATTCCTGCTATGCAAAGAACACCTCCCTCCAAACCATCCCATCACTGTCCCTAGCAATTCCTGTGGGCACTGAGCACATTTGGCATTTGTGTGTTGGAGGCACCATTGATCTGCTCTGGGGTTTGTCTCTGTTCCTGCCCCCTGAGTTGGACACATCCACTTTCTCATGAGAGAAGTTTGTAAAGAATTTTCTGGGTCCACTCGCCCACCAAATTAAATTCTGCATGAGAAATCCCCTTGGCTGGCAGAGAATAGGTGGTGTGAATCCCATTTTATCTGCATGGTTTGGTAGCAGCTCTGCATGAAGCTGCTGTGAATGGCTCCCCAGCTGTCACACGAGTTGCATGCACTGTAAACCACAGAGCAAAGGCTCTGGCTGAACTGGGGACTTTTAAAATATATATAAACCTTTTTGTACTCAAGAAGTTTCTGAATTCATTTCATGCCTATTTCATCATATATAAACTCCACTATGTGCAGATGTCTGGTCCACTCACATCTTTAAAGTAATTGATCTTTTTTTCTTTCATTTGCACGGTTTCAGAAGTCTCTAAAAAGAAATGTTTCCCCTTGAAAACACACATATTTATTCTGAGTAATCTTCTATATAGTTTTGAGGGCTTTTCCTATATTAATAACAGTTTCCTTGGAGCATTTCTGCCAAATGTGATCATCTTTCCTTTATTACTTTCTAAAAACTAGGATTTCCTCTTAAGGACTTCATAAAGAATAGTTAAGACAGCATATAGGTTAAATTCTGCTCTACTTAATGACATTATGTAGACTGTGGGCACAGCAAAAGTGTGTCTGGAAGTGAACTTTTCCTATGCCTTTTAAACACACAGACATTATTAGACCTTTAGAGAAAATAATAATTTCATATAATGGTGGCTAAATCTTCAAAGGGTCCTGGAAATATATGTCTTATGGCCAAACCATGGTTTATGGAAATCAGAGAAAAATAGAGTGGCTCTTTTTTTTCACTTTGATTTTCCATATATCTTGTATGAATTATTACGTTTATTTCCATTTCAAATCAAGACTAGCACAAGACTTCGGATTTTTAGCAGAAGAGAGGGAAAAGCAGTGACATATTCTTGCATTACTGTTACTGCTGCAATCATGCACTATCTAGTAAAGTCAGTATTATATTAACAGATTTCTTTTTTCCCAGATATAGAAACAGAAGTTAGCAAGCTTTTTCCGGTTAAAAGCTTCAGTATAAACATTCTTTGTTTTTAATGTAAGAACTGATCTGAGCAAACTACTCAGTGGAATTCTGGAGTTGTTGGACTGGTTTTGAGAAACTTCTGATTGAACTGGGAAATGGTTTTGGATGAAATGTAATTAAAATTTGAAATATTCCTTGAACTCTCCCTATGTTTCTTGTCAATGATGAAAGAGATAGACCATTTCTCACTATTTTAGGAAAAGAACTTAGCTTGTACTGCATTATACAGTCAATTTTTCCTTAGTCTGGACATTACTGCAATGAAAACTTCCTCATATATGCATATTTAAATCAGTATTGAGTTCATATTTAGATTTTCCCCACATTAATATATGTTTTAAAATATATACTTGAAAGTGCTTAAAACAATCTTTGTTTTTCACATGGAAGGGCTGGGTTGTTTTTTAGGTTTTTGTGGGTTTTTGTTTGTTTTGTTTTTTCCTTTTTTGTTGTTGTTATTGTTGTTTGGTTTTTTGTTTTTTTTTCTTTTGCAAAAATTGATCTTAAAGGAAGAATTATTTTGATTGCTTTAAATTACTAATTTTTCTTCTATAACCCCTACATCTCCTTTCTGAATGCAATGTCCAAACTGGCATGGCCAGACTTAGTTTAATTTATTATCTAGTTAGAAAGACAAAAAGAGATAAAATTATGTATTTATCAGGGAACAAACAAACTTTATTGCAAAGACAAGCAGAAAGTCACTTGGGAATATCTTTTGCCTCCACTGAGTAAAAAGCCAAGTTTGGAACGAGACAAGGAGCACTAAGTATTTTTTTCTTCTTTTTTCTCCAATAGCCATTGACGGTGAGAGCAGGTAAGAAGTGTTAAAACACAAAAATGACAAGCTGTGAAACCCTGCAGCAGCACAGCCTTTGCTGTGCCACTCTTTTGACATTAATGTTCCTAATTAGCAGCCCAGACAGCCTTGTACTGACACTGTGCCTTGGGAAAGTGAAGCTGGAATGGATTTTCTCCGTGCCTCTTCCACTACCAAGAATTTGCCATAATTCTGTCTGCAATGCCACTTAAAAGTATGATTTTTATTAAAGATGCCAGCATTCAATAAGTCAGACACACTGGTGTCTCAACTTTTAGCAGCCATGTCCGGAGTGATTATTACATAAGTTGAAAAATGAAAAATCAAGTGAAAAATATCCATCCATCTTTTTCAAATTACTCATCCTCAAATATCTGATTCCTCTGAATTAAATCAGCCTTCACAGATACTCTTTGTTAGAAGCACAATGCAGAACCTAAAATATACTAAATTTAAATAAGCACTTTAAAGCATCTAGACTTCAAGTTCCTCAAAAGAAAGCTTTTCCTTTTCTTTGTGGAGTAAAAGCATTTCAATTTCAATCAATTTGGTTACTGACAAAAATATTGTTGGCTTTCTTTCAACCCTGGAGCACAATATACTGCATTAAAAACCTATAAATGTGAACACTGAGACAACAGCATTTTCTCCAAGCTAAAGAATTTTCAAAAATATAAGAATCATCTAAATATTATGAATACTTAATGAAAGCATCCTGATAGCTCAGAAAGACACCAAGTCTCTCAGAGATGTGGTTGATTCAGATGCTCTGAGATTCAGGCATTCAGCTTCCCAGCAGGTGCAGAAAAGAAAAATTCTGGGCATTTGGTGAGGAACTGGAACAGGTTGTGGCTGGAAGTGGTTGTGGCTCATCCCTGGAAGTGTCCAAGGCCAGGCTGGACAGGGCTTGGCACAACCTGGGACAGTGGGAGGTGTCCCTCATGGAATGAGATGATCTTAGAGGTCTCTTTCAACCCAAACCATTCTGTGATTCCACGATTCTGCATTGGCTGAGGTGGAATATTGAGCAGGTACTGAGAGAGAAACGTGAAAATGTGGCTTTAATAAACTTCCTTCTTCTACTGAGGGTCCAAAAAACCAATATAACAACAATGACAACAACAATCATCAGCAACATCCTCTTCTAACAAATTCCTTTACACTGCTCCCAGTGGAAATGTGATGATGCCCCAGATATGTTTGTGCCTTTCCCAGGAATTTTACAGCAGGGTAGCAAAATCCAGCCCTAAATTCTTAAGCATTATTAAGCATATTTCTTATTTTACTTTTGTTATAGAATGATTCTATCAGGAAATGCATCGAGCTTCTGGAATGAGTAAGATGAATGAAATTTCTGTTATTGGGCCCTGCATCACAGAGCTGGCTGTGATGCCAGCGGGTTAAAGGAGCAAGGAGAGAGTGAAACAATTAAATAAGAGCCTTGTGAGTGGCCCTGTCTTTTAATCCTGACTGTTAAGATTTTTGCAGAGGGTGAATTTTCTGACATCAATCTCATGTCAAAAATTTGTAAGAATAGCTGAAAACCCTAACATTTCCAATTTCTGCATTGCTGAGTCTCAGACACATTGCCCAGTGATTGCAAACCTGTGATGGGGTCCCAGTGGCCCATGTACATGCTGAACAATAAAGACAGATTTATAGAGGTACATAGCTATAACAGCCTTATTTTTTTTCTTTTTAGCTGCACATTCAACAGCTTCTTATAAATCTAGTGAGACTGTAAATCAAACCCAGTTATTTACTTCAAAGCAGTTAAGTCACCCACTGTTAAAATTAAAGCATAATTCAGCTGCAACAGGCATCCCATCGAGCACGTGGCCTCGAGAGCTGCGGTGGGGACGTGGTGTGGCTGCTCCAGGCTGTGACATTCCCCTCCTCCAACCACCTCCCACCTCCCTAGGACTGCCCCCTGCATGGGTTAGGAACCCCATAAACCATCATCACGCAACAATAAAGCCACTCAAAGCGTTTTTCCACAGACAGGATAAGTAGCAGATGATTATAATGCAAAGAAATGCCAATAAATGTATGGAGTTGCTTTCAAAATGTAAAGTATTTAAGAGAAATGACTTCCAGAGAAAGTTTGAACAGTTTAATACCAGAGGTAAGCAACAGTGCTTTAAGACATGCTTTTTGGGAATAATTGAGAAGTGAATTATGTCTGACAACTCTTAAAGAATGGGTTAGGCAACCCAGGAAAGGAAACTCACTCTGCATTTTTTTTGTAGAAGGCAACATTTGTTAGAGAACTCTCATTCACAGGATCCAGATATGCTGCAGGTTCTTGCAGGTACCATGCAGGCCATAATTTTGTAGGATAATTTCATCTGCTGCCTGCTCTGGTTGCTCTTAGCAATAAATGTTCTAGACAATATGAAATACAGGACATGCCATGACCCAGTGGAGTAAATCAATCCCAAAGGAAATTGTTACACTAGTTTTAATCAGAAAGTAATACTGACCGTAGAGTATTTAATTTTGTTATACAGACACATTCACATTGGGCATAAAAGTCTTTGTCTTCATCTTAAACATATATAAGGAAAAGGAGAATAACAGTTGCAATAAACAAACAAACAAATAAACCACACCACACACACTCACAAAAAAAAAAAAAAAAGAATTCTGAAATATAAACCCACAAGAATACCCAACTTTATTGCTAAAATAAATAGAACTTGCTTTAAATATAATTAAAATCTGCATACGGAGTCCATTTAAAATCCAGCTTGAGAATTACAACTTAGACAATCTAAAAATATTCTCCAATTTAAAAAAATTTGACCTGCACAGTTAGCAAACATACACCTCATTTCTTCACACATTATTTTGGAAACAGAACCCTATCATGTACTTTACTAGATAAAAAGCCTCTTTTTTAGGGTTGCTAGAGGGAAAGAAAAAAAAATGCTTCTTATATTCAGGACATTGAGCTTTTTTCTTCATCTTTTCCTTTCCCTCTAGCAGAAGGATCCACACCATGCCATCAGCAGGCTGGCACTCCTGCAAGACTCTGAAATCACTGCTCAGCACCTACAAAAGTCACCTGAGTAAAACAAACAAATAAAACCCTTCCTGCCTACCATTGCTGCCAACAGACAATAATCAATGCATCCCATGTAAACATTACCTCATCCTCCCTTTCCCCCCTCTCTGTCCTTTTTTTTTCACCCATCCATTACATATTTTCAATATCAAAATAGTAACCTTTGAGGAGAAGACTGTTGTTTATTATATGTGACCTGACCAAAACAGACAACTGCCCAGACTTAAAATATTGACATTGTTACTGCACTTAAAAATAATAAAACAATTCCTTGTGAACTTATTTCCAGTAATATAAAAAAATAAAAATAAAACATGGCTTTAGATTTATACATAAATTATTTTTCTATCCATTTTCAAGCAGACATTGGGACACTGCTTTTTTTTGTTGTTGCTTATTTATTTCTCTCATCACCCCAGTAGTGCTGCTATTGGCCTACCTGAGCATTCTCTTAAACCAGAGTGGCACCATAGATCCCATTAAAAGTCTCATCAATCACTCACACAGCCGGTGCTTCCAGAAATATGACTCCAACTCAATGTGCTTATATGTCAGAACCTGACCTTTGCTTTCAGAAGGCTTCCAGCCCTTCCCAAAACAGCCCACCCCAGGAAGATGTGAGCCCATAATCCCACCTGCTCACAACCCCTGAAGCTCCAGGTACCTTGTGCCAACCACTCCCACCTTGTGTATCCCCCAGCATTTCAGGTTCTAAACCTCACAGTGTCTGTTATTCTCTGTTATTCACACAATCACTGGGATGGAAGAGACCTTCAACAGCAACGAGTCCAACCCAGACCCAACACCACAACTGAGCCCTGGCCCCCAGTGCCACATCCAGGCTTTGTTAAACACACTCCGCGATGGGGATTCCACCACCTCCCTGGGCAACCATTCCAGAACTTTGTCACTCTTTCTGTGCAAAACTTTTTCTTAATATCCAACCTGTATTTCCTTTGACATATTCTACCTTTAGAGGGGAAAAGACAAAACACCAGCATTTTGCCTTTCTTCCTACATCACTGTTCCTTTCATGTAAACAGTAAAATCAAATTGTCCCAACCCTTGCCAAGTGCAGAGGAGAGACACCAATCTGCACTGCACCCTCCTCCAGGTCCACTTGGATTCCTCCTAGCAATAATTTTTACCTATAAAATTTTTGCCTACCCCGATGTGAGCTCAGTTCTGTACTGAGGGATGCCAAAGGCAGCACAGTGTGACAGTGAGTGGAGCAGGGGCACAGCCCCAGGGGCTCCTCAGACCCTCGTCCCTCCAGCCTGCAGCAGCTCTGCTCTGCAGAACAGATCACAGCACACTCACAGACTGTCATAAAATGTATTTTCTATTGCTTCATCTTCCTTGAGTTGCCTTTTCTCAGTGCGTTTGTTTCTGCAGGTAATGCAGGGGTTATGACTGTTTAAAACAAATCTGAATTCTGCAACCAGTTGTACAGACTCAGTGACAAAACAATAGCATCTCTGAAGAGTCTTAAAAGTAAAGTACATATTTTCAGTATATGCACAAGGAAAAGGCACTAAGAGAAAAGGAACTAATCTTTCATAACACATTATACTTATCTCCTTATATGTCAATAGAAAAACTCCCCCAAATTAAAAAATGTGATCATGCATTTAAGTAAAAGAGCAATAAATGACATTCAAGACAAGTCCAAAATTACCAAAAAGAGCAAGGGTGTCCTGAACTGCCAGTTGTGGCACAGATCCCCACACACTCCTCAGTCAGCTCATTATTGTTGCTTACTCAGTGTGATAGAAATGTTATGGAATTACATATGCACAGAGAATCCAAACTTTGTCCCCAGCTCAGAACTGTCACAGTGAATGCCTGGCCCAGCACATGGAGTGGCAGCTGCTGGGTGACATGTTGATAACACTCAGGGCATCAATTTTATGCAAGCAAACTGACCCTTTGCATATCCTGTCCTTATCATTTCATTGCTTACAATGGTCCCAACACTTTATTCCAGAACAAAGAAAAACAGATTTTGCCTTTGCCTTTATCAAAAGTGATCTACTTCAGATAGAACATTTGTTGCATGCAATTTGTCAGTTTTAGAAACATGCTTCACTCAACTATTAAAAATGTGCAAGAAAAAATAAGATTTTATTATACTGAACTCAACTGACAAATAGTGAAAAGGACAAACTTTGTTGTTACATTCTATTTATTCCATGATGCTGACACGATCCATAATGTTTTCAGCATTTCAAGTTCTACTCCAAAACTGAAGTCACAAGAAAGTTCTAAATCAAATTTGCTTCATTCCAATTAGAAATCCACAATTTTATGTATTGAGAACAAAAACACTATTTCCATGATCTGCAGATATTACTTGTTGAGCCAGTCATTCCTTCTGCCATTCAAAGGAGTTAAAAACTGAATAAAGCAATCCTATATTAAAATGCCACAATCAGATGGTGGTTTTGTCATGTCCATCACAATCTAAATAATAATCACAACTTTGCAAAATATGCAATTCATCTTTTTGTAAGGGCTCCTGATAAAGTGATAAGGAAAGAACAAGTCCTTTATTTATTCTGACACACACACAAACTTTTCGGTGTGTCTCTGCCACAGACTCCAGTCCAGCACAGAAAAACCCAGGCTGCTGTGAGGACAGAAAGCAGATTAGGCAAGAGCTTAAGGTGCTGTAGCAGCTGGATTTAATTTCATATATGTAGCTTCTCTTTCAGATTTGCTTCCATTAATGCAATTACTCATTATTATTCCCTTCTGAAAAGCATGCTCTCTATTTACCCTTTCCCCTGCAGTAGAACAAAGCATCAGATCAAAACCTGAGTTTCAAAACAGCAATTTCCAGAGGCCACAAGTTTGATCAGGAGTTGCATATTTGTGATTTTAGTCTATGAATCTTTTTGTTGCATTTAAGACATACAAACAGATTTTTTTTTTATTTTTTTTTTCTTTTCCTGCTGCTTCCCCAAGATTTACAGCAGGTGGAATGTGTGGTTCAGCTGTGCCATCCCCCGTGGGTCACTTCCCTGCAGACTCAGATCTCTGTGCAGCACAGAGAATTCCTAACCCTGCTCTGGCTCATTGCTAACAAAATACTGTTCCCTCAAGGCTTTAGCTACTGATAAATCCCTCTCTGGGATGGACTTTGGTCTGCAATTGCTCAAGTGCTTCATTTTTATATCTAAACATGATTCCAGTTATGATGTTGGATGTAAACAAACCGTATTTTGGAGTTTATAGTTTTTATGTCCCCTTTGCTCCTATAAAGACAAAAATACATTCAAAGAAGATACAGACTTTTTTAAAGTTTCCTGCAATGCTGGTCTGTGCCTCAGGAAAAATCTTTAGGAGGCAGAAGAACTCATTTAATGACACAATCCAAAGTGCATTATGAAAAAGATAAAAAGCCCAAAACCAAGAATTCTTGACTTCTTCAATTGACTTTAGTAGTGTGTTTAGGTTTTTAACGAAGTTTGAATTAAATATTTGCATTAATAAATAAATATCTGTATGGAAAATTTGCTGTCAATTAGTCTAAATGAAGCAAACTTGGTTAGCAATGTATGTGAGTTGAATTTACAAAGATATTTTACCACTCAAGAAGACAACCACTGGCTAAATCATAAGAGATGTGAAATTTATAGAGACAATAATAAAGTACCAGTAGGAAGCAAAAAAAAGTTATGCATATGTAATTAGCATACTGAAATATACTGGAATATTAATCATTTATTTTATTGCCATTAAGAAAGTTTCCAAGAGTGCATTTGAAGCCTCAAGTCCATAAACAACTTTACTGAAATGGGCAGCAAACAGAGAGATAAATAAGTGATAAATAAGATAATACAAGTGTTTGTCTCTTATTTACCTCCATATCTCTCCTCATTGGAAGAAAGGCAGAGGACAAGCTCCTGTGAACACTGAGGAAATGTGGAATGATTCCAAAAACTGTTCCAGTGGCTACTGAGTAAAGAACAAAATGAAGCCAACATGGTGCATGTGGATGTCAAAGTTTTGTGGAAACATGTGAGTCTAATCCCACAAAACATTCAATAATTAATGCCACATTTCAGGAAAAATAAATTACTTGTGAATATGGTTTTTGTTTAACCAATACTTCACTCCTGTTGCATATGAAAATATAAATGCTTCTGTAAAATATTCACTACAAAACTGTGATTTACATTAGCAGAAACCTAGTTATCTACACATTATATCTCTATAGCCCCCACAATTATTTTATTCCTCAAAAACCTTGTTAACAAAATCAAAATGCTACTGTTTTACAAGTAGCATAATTCAATTTGACAGAGACAAAGAGTCCCTCAGAATTGTGACTGATCAAGATAAATTTATGTGGTGACTGCTACTTTGACAAAAAGTCCTTTTTTTCTTTACAAAACCCTTCTGCTGCTGTGGGAATTTGCTTGCTTGCTCTTGTATTTCCTCCCTGATGTGAGAGCTTTTCTACCCAGGATGGGCTGGGATGTAAGGAAGACATAAAAAGATCCAGTCATGTCCCACTTTAGGACAACAACAAGTCTGGAATTAAGAAGGAATTCCAAAAATGGTGAGCTAGGAAATTGATAAAGCAGGGAAAAGGGAATATGGCAATTCAACACTGATAATTTTTGTCTCTTTGCAGAGAGAGCATCCAGGAGACTGATCCAGGCAGAGCCTAGGAGTTTAGAGAGTAGAGAGGAGAAAAAATATAAAACAAAACAAAAGCAATCAAAAATTTGCATGGAGAAATGCCATTGAGATAAGGCTTTTTATTTCCTGTACTCAGTCTGAGATGTAACTGTCCAGGATACAACTACTGAAGAGTAAATAAAAGAAGAACAGACATCATGCCAGCTTTGCTAGGAACAGAAAGACACAGCGTTTTGACCAATGTCAAAATGGCAGCAAGATCAATTGTGGAAGCTGGATGAGTAACAAAGCTTGAAAAATAGTAACATCATAACTTTGAATGACTGAAAAAATCCGTTTGTGGCAATTAACAGTCAGTTAATAAGTCGCTCTGGCATCAAAAAGGATTAAGTGCAGATAACCTAGCTTTGGAAGGAAATGCCACCAATTCAGGCTCTCTGCCATGGAAGCTTGTGCCTCAAAGTGACACAACACAATGCTGTGGTGACAATACTCAAACCAGCAGAACAATTCCCAAGCCAGATGGAGAGGCCTGTACCCAAAAGGTGCAGCAAAAACAGACAGATCCTTCACAACTAATATTTGGAACCCCCTAAGAGAAGAAAGGCCCTCTTAAGGTTTCATCTATACAGATTCTATCTTAACTTCTGCGCAAACACCATTGAGAATTGAGGTATAGACGTGATTATATGCATGTTATTAAATAAAGAAAGAAAAAGATAAGAAATTTGCAGTACACACCACAAAGGATGATGCCCAAGTGATTGTGCTTGTTGGAGCAGAAAGGCTGAATGAAGAGATATGACCTACCCTTATCCTTCCACTAACCCTGACAACCATCAAAAAGGCTGTGCAGAACCAAAAATCAGCAAAGACAAGGAGCTAAAGAGAGGAGCACACTGATCAAAGGAAGTTTCTGTACAGGCCTAAGTCTCTAAAGGAGTCTTGGCATTACAGGGGACAGAAAATCTCTCTGAAAGAGAAAAATATTCAGATAGCACCATTTCCTGCACTAAAGAAAAGTCCATACTGCTCTAGAAAAGCACCTTATTGAGGCTGTATCAAATCCTGGATCAAAAGTTCTGTAAGTTCAGGGACACCACAATGAGGAATAAAACAGTTGCAATGAAAGCATTTCCTGTATCATGGAGCATGAACATCCAAAAAAAAAAAAATTGTCTTAAAATATCTGAAAGCACATGGACGGTAAAATGTAAACAGGGAAACACACAAAAATCCCAACAGACACTGAGGAAAACTCGGGAAAGATGTAGCCTGACACATAGGACAGAGATGGACCATGGATGACCCAGGGGGATCAATCCTGGCTCTCTGTGGAACATCACCAAGTTCCAGGGCAACAGGCTGTGCTGGAACCTGTGTGAGACAACATTCATGAGCCACCTGGAAGATGAATAACAAGGTGATGAGGTCCAATAAAAATGAGATTTCCAGAACAGCAAAGAGGATGGTCTGTTTTGAAGAACTGCAGGACCTTAGGAGACTGACTGGCTGGACAGTGAAAGCAGATAGGAAGTTTAAGTTGAATAAACAGATAATGAGAAAAAATATCCTAGTTGTGTATATTTACTCATGGCTCTGTCTAGAGCACTTAAGAAGGAGATGTTGACGCTATCAAAAAAATTAAAAATCTAAAGGCAAAAAGCAAGAAAGCCCACCTTTGGACAAAGCAAGAAAGTCCATTATCCCAAAACCAAAATTATTCTGTGAAAGCCCCTTAGGACACTCTTCTCACCTCCCATTTGGGCCCCCATGACTGATTCAGGTGCTCTGAACACCACTAAGGAACCATGAGAAGTATAAATGGCCTTTGACATGAAACCTTCTCCTTTCTGTGCATCTTCTGAGCTGTCTACCACAGGAGGAAAAGCAAACCCACATTCTACAACTGTGTGACAGCTCTCACTGCCTGTCTGGAGGCAAGTTTGGGGCAGACTTTGTAGAAATAAACACTTTCCCCCAGATCTTCACAGTTTTGCTCCTGCAGAGTAAGCCAAACTTTGCTCTGATTTGCCATGAATATTCATGGCACTTCACAGGAATTGCTGACAGGAACACCATCTCCAGTGCTTGGGGTTTCCTTCAGTGACTGAGCCTCATCATTGCCAGGGGAAATTACTGCAGCTACTCTGAACACAGCAGTATTTATGGATAATCACTGCTGAGAAGTGGTTTAGCTCAGGAGGTGGAGGAGCCATTAGGAGGACCAAAATTAGGGAAGGAAACAGTAATGTACCCAAACAGACACTCCTGGCTTGTGGCCAAATTCCCTGGGCTCACTGTCTGATGTTCTTCACTGTCCTCACATCCAAAAAATGGGAGATCCAGAAAACCAGCCTGGATTGTGCCCAGCAGATCAAGTAGAAGGCTCTGGGTCCCACAAGCAGAGAGGCAAATCCTTCTCCCTCCAGAGATTCCAGCTCCCCCTTACCCACTCCCTGCCCTCAACCTTGGCAGGTAAAAACTGAATTAGTATGGAAGAAACAAGATATTTCTCTTAATCCAGAGCAGTCCTGTCCAAACACAGCTGCCAAGAGAAAAGCCTGTGATCCTTCCCAGGTGAGGTGTGATCAGCTGTGGGCACAAAGCACAGGTGGCAAAGCTGAACACAGGCACTGCAGCATTGCTTGTGGTGTGCTGAGATAACTGAGTGCCAAGAAAAGCTGAATCAAACATCAGCCAAGCAGAAGATATCATGCATCATCATTGAAGCATCATCCCAGAAGAGATTTTGTTATATTCTGTAGAAGAATAGCAGCTAAAACCCAGGTTGTGCTGCCTGGTGCTGGTTTGTAGAGCATGAAAGGTGCTTGTAATGATGAAGACACAAAATGCCACCTAAAATGAGGAAGAAGGAGATTCTTGCATCCAGAGGATGCTGCTCTGGCCACCTCTCAGCTCCCACACACAAAAGCATTAATATAAGACTTCACATCATGGCTTTGAAAGGACAGAAAATTGGGAGATTTTCCCCATTCATACCATTAGAAAGAACTTTTATTAGTTTGGGCCTACAGATATCAGCTTAAACAAATGATTGTTCCTGAAAGTCTTGCTGTACTCACTGAAGTGGGCTGTGAGGTGTCAAGGAGCACCCCTGTTACCATGGACAGAGGTTGCATCAGCCTCCCTTACAGGAGAATCACCTCTGAAAGCCCATTCGGCTCCAGTGCTGTCTGCATAAATCTTCCCCAAGAGGAAAATTTCCAGCTTCTCTTCCAAAAACTTCTTGGTCTTAAAAAGACAAAGGTGAAACAACATGACAAATGCCTGGCCTTGGCTGAGACCAAAATGCCTGTGCTGATACTGCTGTGCCTGCAGAAAGCTGTCCTTATGTGAGGGGGTAAATCTACCAAACAAGCCCTGAGATAATAAATAATTTAAGAGAAATTAGCCTAATTACTAAGCATGAGCTGCACCCTGTACTCCAGAGCAAAAAACACCCAAGGGCAGGCTCAGCCTCTCCTGAGCCTTTCCTCCTCTGCAGGATGAGACACTGGCCAAGTTCCCCAGTGCTTCAAAGGATCTGATTCCATCCATCTGGGACTCATCCCCTCCAAAGTGAACTCACATTGGACTCTTCTAAGGGTGAATGATGGAAGCTAGAGGACTGTAATTTGCTTTCTTTTGTGAATCCAAAGCTTATGTTCAGTACCTGGAGCTGGTGCTGTATGACCCATCATGAAAACGAAGTCATTTTCATAGTCCCTGCTTTCCTAGATGGAGTCTTTCATCTTTAAAGATGATCTATATTCTTTGTTCCTAACTACAAGACTTACTTGCCTTCACTGATGAAAACACTTTGAATAAATCTACTTCAAGCAGTCCCAATCACTTTGTATAACTGACTTTTCTAGCACTTTTTGTGTCAAATGCAGATTTTTTTTTCTTCCACTAACAAAATGATTAGAAGATTGGAATAAAAAAGATAAATTCCACAAACACTGCTAAGAAAGCCTTTTATGGTTTGGTTTTTTTTCCTAGTCCTTTTAGGAATAACCTATTTCACACAAACACAAAAGAAACCTTCCTATGAATAACAGAATATACTATTTTATGTAAATCACCCTATGGCCCTGACCATTTATTTGGCTTGAGGTGGCAGAGAATGCAATTAAACTGGAAAACATTTTCCTTGACAGAGTTACAAAATTAATTTTCCTCATCAGGTGTAGTACTGTATGATGAAGAGAAACAGCAGAAATGACCTGACAGGTAACAGAAGGTGGAACAAAGAAAAAGGAGAATTTAAAATTAAAACTCAATTTTGCAGCAGCCACAAGATTTTCTGGCAAATATACCAGGTAGAGCAACATGAGATTCCTGCCATGCCCTGGCAGGAGTAACTCCAGGGGTGTCTAGAAGATCCTAATTAGGTGAACAAAAACAAGTTTCATGCTGCTTCTTCCTCTGAGAGACATGCCGAGACCATGGGGATTGATGCAGCTCCACTGAGCAACACAACAGAAGCGTCTGTGGATGTGTGTGCTTGGGAAAAACACTCCCACAGCCACATCTGTGAGAGTGTGTCAGCCAGAGCTCCCAGCAAAGTTGTTTTATTGAAGTCCCTAAGCACTATTTCCCAAGTCAAAATCAAAGAAAAAAGTCAAAGCAAGCCTCTACAGTCAGTTCATGTCCAAGGGAGTTGTTACTCTTCATCTAAATAAGATTGAAAGATTACCATGAAGTTTGAGAAGAATATTAGAGACCACAGGCTGGTGTGTGCTGGCATTATGAAAAATGAGCAGCTCATTAATTCCAGCACTGTGCTCATTTCAAACCCATGCCAGGGCCTCGGTTTTGCAAACAGATGCAGTGCTGCAGATCTGGCCAGCACAGGATCAGAAATTCTCTGGACATGCAGGGAACAGAGGGACAGGAACACGGGGGGAAGGCTGAGGGCCACTCTGATGGTGCAAACATCATGACAGAACACACACACAGAGCTCAAAACCAAGCACGTTTTGCCCAGGACTGTGGTTAATTTGATTTTTCTTGCTAAAAGGAAAACAAAGTATCAATGGCTAGGTGAATTGAAAATGCACAATGAAATACTACCACTATGATCTTCAGGGTATTTGATGTCTAAAGTATAAAAAGCCCTCTAAAAGACACTTAAAACCTATAAAAAAAAAATAAACAAAAAAAACAAAACTGAATAGAGGAAACAAGAAGAAAGACAGGGAAAAAAAAATATATATACCTAGAATAAGAGTGCTCACTAAAAGTATACTCACAATGAGTAGTGAATAAAATCCAAGCCCTATTCAATTTATTATTGTAATACATATGAAATTAGGAAAATAGGTTAACAGAAGACCCTTACCCCGCATCAATGAGCATACCTAAAACCAGCTATCTTGATTGTCCAAAGGACAATCTCAATGAAGAATTTATCACGTTTGTACCTCTAAGAGTTATAGTCAAATTTGTGGTTTAAACATTCCTGAACTGGCGGTCAGAGGGTTTGAGATCCTTTCAGAGATATTCTTTGATGCACATCCCACCTTAAAAGGATTTTTCCAAAGCTTAGATCAAATTTTAGACCATCTCTGTGAAAGAGGAAGAAAATCCCAGGTATTTTTTTCATTCCCTGCATGGCATTTTGCAGTCTGTTCACATGTTAATGCTGATGCTTAGAGAGGCTGCCTGGAGCAGGGGCTAGACAGAGTTAAAGGAATAAAGTAGGGATTTATTAAAAGGCCTTCAAAGGATACACTTGGGCAGTGCAAGAGCCTGGCCAGGGCTACACCCAAGATGGACTCTGAGTCACGAGTTTTCACACTTTTTTAACTTTTGGTCCATTTCCATAGTGGGGTTAATTGTCCAATTACAGCTTCAGGTTATGAAGTCCCATCCTCCCAGTTTGCTCTCCTCAATGCACTGGTGTTTACAATTTTTGGGCATTTTTTGCAATGGTGTCCTTGGTTCTCAGGCTGGAAAAGATTGTTTTGTCTGACTAAGCTGTGAGGAGAACTTACTAACACTTTATATGAAGTTCAGAGCCACACACTGAGGCAGTACAGAATCTGAAAAATATGAAAGCTAAAACTTAAGGCATCAATGTGTCTGTGGATGAACACCTTCCTCTTCAGGTAACTGTCCCACAAATTGAAAAGCTGACTGAGGAATAACACTGTAATGCAAAGTCTAATTCAGTATGATGACTTCATACTGATATGATGACTTCATTTATTTTCTTAATTAAAAAAATAGAGGCAGCAGTTTTTTTCCAGTAAGTCAGTAAATATTTTGGTATTTTTTAGAACTAACATACCTATGATAGTTGGTGTGCTAAATATGACTCCATTTCATTGTTAGTATTGTCCCAGTAGCAAAGAATGACTCAAGCTTTATGTAGCACTATTTTGCCAGAGAAAAAGAAGCCTTTTACATTTCTTCTTCCATTGCACTGCTGGTTTTGTAACTCCCACACATAGTCAGTCTATAAAACCACACATCTTAAAAACCTTTGCACAGATACAAACACTGCAGCTCAGCCTGAATAGATGAGTGAAAAACCACAAAATTGCTTCAGTGTGAGCTGCAATATTTAACGCCTCAAGACTGTTTTCAGCTGCAAGCCCAAAAGCATTTCTGCTTTTGCCAGGACAGACACCACTGTTGTGCCCACCACTGCCAAATACTCACTGTGAAGGTTCTGGGCGATGTTCACTGCCCACTCCTCCGGTAAGGTCCCAGCTCTGGAGATCTTGGAGCACTTGAGCTGACTGGAGAGGTCTCGGGACTCAAGCCAGCACAGCGTGTCCTCCCTGTAGCTGTAGTCCAGGGTCACCACTGCAGATCCCTTCACAGGGCTCCAGGCAGACATTCTGCTGCCATTAAGGTACAAAACCTCAATCCTTTCAGGGCTTGCAATCAGAAGAAGAGGAGGTATATCAGCAGGCTCTGAAAACAAAGTGAGGAGAGTTTAAAGGATTAACAGGCTGCGTATTTCATTTTTATCTTTCTGGTTTTAATGTAGTTTTTAATGTTCTTACCTGCTTGTTTTAAGATATGTAATAAATTGGTTTTGTTTTTATTTTCATAACTATCATATATTCCCAATTATTAGTCTATTTTATCCTGCTGTTCCAATGGTTCACATCATTAAAGAAAATTAATTACCCCAGCCCCATAGCCTCTGTTTAATTCCAAGTATCATTATTGCAACATTTTTCATGCCTAAGTCATAAAATGAAATACAACTTATGCAAATTATCTCTATCCAGATTACTGGAATTTCAAAAAGAATTAAGGCCAGAAAAACCAGCAGAACTCGAGGACACATGAAATTGTAAGATGATTTTCATATAAGAATCTATAAAATAGGACAAAATCTGAGGAGTGGGTGCCACTCAAAGAAGTTATAATCAACCTGACAATAAATCCAGTGCAGTGAAACCTTAAAGCACAGAAACTCTGTAATTTCAGGCACATGTGAAAAAAAAATTGTGTTGCCACATCAGGAGCTCTCACCCCAATGTAATCTGCTTGTTTTCAAAGGAATACATCAATGTTTGAACACTGCATTGACATGCAGCACTGTCAATCAACATTTCACCTAATGGAGTTCTCAGATTTTCTCTAAGCAGTTCCAGATGTCTAAATGGTGGAAAAAAATGGCATAAATAAAAGGATTTGACAAATGGTACTTCATCAGCAGGTCTGATTAAAGAGAAAAGAATCTTGCAATGAGTACAGTGCTCAGTGGTCTCACCCAAAGGCACAGCAATAGGTGTTCTGTTCTTTGGTAATATCTGCTTTATTTAACTATCTTGCTGCTCTCCTTTTTTAAATTGATTTTGACATGTAAAAGAAAATATTTCTATAAAGCTTCAGTGTGTATTCTTTTGAGGTTGGATTTCATTTACTACTTATTTATTCTCATTCCATAACGTTCATTCTGTCTTGTTACACATCTTGTCCCTCTCCAGTAAATCCCACATGAACATTTGTAAATCCACACTTCTGCAGCATTACTTTTGGAACTTACTGCCTGTCCTCATCCTCACATTCACTTCCACCCATCAGATCAGATCCAAGTATTATTTGTCTTTGAATTTCAGAAGATACTCAAGAACTGCAGGGATTGAATTTCTTTGCAAAACAATCTCTTGTGGTGTAAGCCATGAGTGAGGCTCTCAAGTCTTGTTTGTTTTATTCCTTTCCAAAAGATAAAGTAGTGGAGGGGAGGGGGTTTCTCACTAAGCAATTTTTTGTTTGAAATGTGCCAGGTAGGTCCCTTTGCAGTCACTGCCTATGAATCTCTTTCCCCTTGTTCTTAGCAACTTTTGCAACCCTTAAGAAGAAAGGCAGATTTAGGAACTTCTGTCCCTATCACCCACTCACCCCAGACTGGTACAAAAGGAGGGTTTCCATCTGCATCCTGCTGAGTCCGGGGATTTATTTTTACATCCATCAGCTCTCTGCCCAGCTTTTCTCCCCCCACAAAATAACACCACTGCCTACCTCTATTCAATCACTCTTTCCCCAGCTCCCAGCAGTGTGGAAAGACCTTTATTATGATTTTTGCTCTTATTCTGTGTGTTAAGCCGGATATTTCCACATTCTGCAGTATCTAAAGCCTCAAAGAGAAGGCAGCTCACAGGAGCTGTTTGCAGTTTCAAAGCCACCAGGTGGGTTTAGGGCTGGGAGAGAGAACCAGATCCTCGCTTTGAACTGACCTCTTGAAAACTGTAACGAGGATTTAATACCTCACTAAACTCCAGAGAAAGACCCTAATACCAAAATACAGCCTAAGACATAAAGGAATTCTTAAAAGGAATTCAGTTCAAACCTCTTGAGCAGCAGTTGTAATCAAACCTGGCTGCAGACAAAGGTGTTGTAAGGACCTGTGGCATTGCCAAGGGGTTCTGCTCAGCAGGCACCATTACACATTAAAAACACAGAAACTGGATTACTGGGCTTGAAATTGTATTTTTAAAGCATAAATACTTTAAATAATTCAAAGGATTAAAGCAGTTAATCATGGTTTTGCACAGTAGGGTAGATTACCTGCTTTTTCAGTGTTGCTCAGATAGAGGCTGATTTAATAATTTGAAAAATATGATATATTGATAATAAAACTGTGCAAATTATTAACATTTCATAAAAAATGCATAAATCAATTTACTGTATAGCATAATGCAGATGACAAACACAAGATACCAAAAAAATAATGTCTTCACTCTCACAAAAACTACTTGTCTGTTTCTGGAGAACAGATTCTACACAGCTTAAAAGTTTACTGGACAAATTTAGGGTGAGTTCCAGTGAGCTGACAGCAGCTTTTCAAACAAGTGGACTTCATGTGTGTTATTTTCACAAGTTTTTCTTCCTTTTTTTTTTTTCTTTATTTTTCATTTTATAGGAAAGATAAGACGTGAATAGCTCTTTAATCCAGGGAAGTTTTATGATTCATCCTTCTTGACTAAAATGAAAGCATCTTCCTTTGAATTATGTTTAAGATAGAGTAGTGGAAAAGATGAAAGGCTTGTGTTCCCCTCCTACCTGATCTTGTCTAAAACACAGATCAATAAGTGATGCCACAACAAATCAGAAATGAAGGTGTTTTGCGCTGCCAACAGACTTCTCATCTGAAAAAAAACCTCAGAAATGCCAGCATTTTCTAGTATTTCCACCATAATAAACCCCAGAATTCAAGGTTTATAAACAGATTCAACCCCTTTTTCCTGGGGTATACATTGTAAATCATAACAGCTTTGCTGTCACCAATGTCTGTATTGTATAAAAATCTGAAAAAATAGAGAGAGGACCAATTTTTTCTACATTATTTTTGAAGTTTAACCATAATGTACCTCACAAATTGGCTGTTTTATTTCTAAAGTTTAAAACTTAGTTTGGTGAGATTTTACAAGAAAATTGTATTATTAAATCAGTTAAACGGGGCTGATTTTTTTTTTCTGAAAGGTAAATTTTATTTTTTTCTTTAGTCATTATCAGTTCATCCCATTTTATCTACATGACAAATGTTTTTTACCACACAGCATTTCTCTCTAGATTGGCTTTGGAGATATAAAACATACCAGGAACTTTTTTAAAACAGGTGAATTTCTTTCCCTCAGCTATATATTCCCAAATCTGCAATTTTCTTTCCTTAAATATTCTTCTCATCACATGCAGACTTTGCAATTCAGGCATAAAAACTTGGTAAACAAGTAAGTTCTTCAATTCTGTTCAGCAAAGCTGTGTTTTGTTTCATTTTCACCTCAGAAGAAACCATTAACTGCCTCTTTATTCATAGAGGAAAATAAGCTTTAAAAATCTGGAAAAGACCCACAGTGAGCCCCGAGCTGTTTTGATACCATTTTAACATCCTTCCCAAAGGGAATGTGCAGCTAAAAGCTTTCAGCTCCGGGGTTATTTAATTGTGCTGAGGAAGAAAATGCAGAATTTAATGAGGGAGAGACCTCACCACCTTCCCAGCCGAGCGTTTGGCTGCCTGAAGGGCAGCAAAAAGCAGATTTTGGGGAGTTCTCTGCTAATTGTGCCACCCCACATGGGCAGAGGTGGTTGAGAGGGGACAGCAGCTGATGGACCTGTGGGTCACCACTGTCCCCAGGGCAGGGCTCCTGCAGTACCAAGTGTCACCTGCTCAGCACCTCACTGCTCCTTGTGGGAAAAACAGGAAAGGTAAGAAGACTTCTAGAAAGCTGTGAAAGCAGGACTCCGAAACAGAAAGGGTAAAGACCTTACAGCTAGCTGTAGTTGTAGAGTCTGAAAGTAGAAAAGTTACAGTAGTACAGCAAGCAAGGACATGAAACAATCATTTGAGTTTTAGGCTTGGCTAAGATAGACCTTAAGACTACAGAAAAACAGTCTACAGAAGAGTAGAGAAAAACTTCTACAAAAATATGCTTAGCAAGATACTAGAAGGTTTTGAGCTTAATAATGGAGTATTATATACTGTTAATAGAAGGCATACAAGCAAGCAGTGTGTGAAGCAGGTGCACACATATTTTAGTGATTGGCAAGAGCAATGATCTGTAAAATTTAGCAATATTCCATTGGCTAGAAAGTTTTCTAAATGCTCCGTAACAAATCTTTGAATGTTTTGAATCTTTGGCTGCTTCTGGCAAGATGTGAACTTTTGCCATCTTCCAACTGTCTCAACCATGCAGTGGGGCTGATGCCACACTAAAGCTCAAGGAACTTATCCCAGCACTCCCATTCTGTGTGTGCAAACCTCCAACACGCTCCTCAGTGTTCAGAAACCTCCCAGGTCATTCCCAGAGCCAGCTGGGGTGTGGTGGTTTGGTGTTCTGGGTTGTGTCGTGCCCAGGATCTCAGCACGGATGGCGATTCATATTCGGAGCAGATCTGCTGTTATTAACGTTGAAAGCTCCACAGATCGCCCAGCCTACACCTCTAGTGCTGCTTCTTATCTCTCACAGCTTTTGCACACAGAGCTGAATGTTCCTCAGCTCATTTTCTTCATCTGTTTGACAACTACTTTTGCCAAATGTCGACAAAGCAGAGAGGTTGCTCTTTTCCCATCCTTATTTGCTTTAGGTTCTTTAAGGACAAAGATTGATAGGTTTTCTAAGGGCTGGGTTGCTTTTTTCCTCAGACACCTGGTTTTGTTTTTCTTGGATTCTGTTCTTCTGATCCAGAGCTACCTTTTTTCAAAAAAAACCCAAAGTAATGGGGAATACTCATTTCTGTGCAGCCCCATGGCCCTGGTTTGTATTGTCCTACAGGGATTTCTTTGATTAATGAGTAGTGATTCCTTTCTGAGAACACCAGAAATGTGAAAACTTCTGTCAAATAAACATGATAAAGTAGCAAAAACTACAGAGAAGTTCCTTATTAATGAGATTTGTTTCATCTTGACACCAAGAGCTAACTACAATGCTCAGCTGTTACACAGTTTTCTGTGTGTAAAAAGGGAAACCAAAAGAGTAATCTCAAGCCCACAACTGGCACCATGAGGATTTCCTGATCTAGAATTGCATTTTTGATTTTCATAAGGTGGAGAAAGAAGAATAATAAATTATTTTTACTTTTTATGGGCTTTCTTATCCCACAAGACTTCAGGATCTTTTTTTAAAAAAATGTCCATGTATGGGTCAAGAAAAAACATTATAAGCAGGGAAACACTCTAACTCTTAGTGGTGATCAATTAAGGACACATTTAGTAATGCTCTTTAGGTGAGGAAGCCTCAAAACCATCACCAGACCTTTCTATTTTCTGATGGCAAAATACATAAAGGAAGCCTTAAAATGATATACAATGAACATGACTTCATACTCAGCTGCACATGCTTCAGTATTGTGGCTGTTGAAGAATTCCTTAAGGAACTTTTTTTGTGTTTTAATATGAAAGCATTGTTAATTCATTATGCTGAATAAGAAAACACTGTGTACTATATTGCCTCATTAAGCACAATTGACTAATTTCCTCAAATACCCAATCCACTATAAGTAATGAAAACATGCACTAAGCAACAAAAAGCCTCATGTGAATATGTATATCAGGAAATTCACCTCTTGGGATGATGCAAGGACAAAGCAATCTCATGTCTTTTTTCATCCTAAGGGTACAATTACCTCATGATCATTTCCCCTGTCTCCATTGTCTTCCCAGGGTAAACAGGCTTTTTTGTTTGTGTGAGGAAAATCTTTGATTTATTTATGAACAGGGAAACTGGGAACTCTTCTAATCTTGGCTGAATTGAGTATTTTGCTTTAATTAATAATATCCAGATAATAACTTTTGATATTTCCCTTGGAGTATTGTCTTAATAAGTGAAAAGTTTTTTTTGTAAGCTTGTTGTGCAGCTCTTTGTAGCGGAGTGAGGAAAGTTCATCTCACCTGTGCTCATCTCTGTCTTTTCACATGAATCCTCCAGGACCAAACCACAAAATATTTTCAGGAAGGTAAAAACAAGTTAAAACTTACTATTTTTGGCCTTGCAGGACTTGTTATCGGGCTGAAGCACATAACCCTCCACACAGCTGCACGTGTAGGATCCATCTGTATTTACACACATCTGGCTGCAGCTTCCATACGTGTCACATTCATTCACATCTAAAGGGACATGAACAAGATCTAGTTTAGGGATTAAGAAGAAAAAGAAATTCAATAAAATTGAGAATTCTGAGAGATTTTTAAGTCATGAATCATTTTGGTGGGAGGCCTGATGTTTTTCCTCTCTCAAACCGTGAATTTATCAGGGATGTTGGCTGTTGAAATCACTCAAGTAGCCAGAAAGAAGGGCAGGGTTTTCAAGTTCAATAGCTCTTAATTTTCAAAGATAAAACCTTCATTATTTCAAGTAGTCTCCGATGCCTGCATCATGTTAGGGAGACATTTGGGTCCTTGTTAGCAATAGAGATCACCAGTTATCAGGGTTGATGAATGGAGCAACATTTCAGGAGAGGAAGTAATTGATTACCCTTCTCAACCTATTTATGCTGGCAATGTCTTACAGGTCCTTAAATGAGCTGTCACCACATCTCCATTAAACCACCATCCAACATCAAAAACTATATTCTCCTCTAATAAATACAAAGAACATTTTTCTCAACTAGGGTGTATAAAAATAATACCATAAAATCAAGATATGCTATTTAACAGTGGCTGAGGGTTTAAGTAATAAACTGACATTCTAAAAAACCTGCTATTTAAATTATTTCCTGGGATATATTTTTAATCACAAAACATGACAACCATAGAGAGAAAGAACTTATAATAAATTATATTTATGAAGAATCTGGCTCAGTACTTTTAGTTGGAGAGAGGAGTGATTGGTAGTGAGAACATCCATAGGGCCATAGAACTCCAATATGATTATTAATGGAGAAAAAAAAAAAAAAAAAGCAAGAAACAAACACCAGGACAGAGAATGAAGAAGTCATACATTTCAAAAATGGAAGAGAATAGTCTACAATTTTAGTCTACAGTTTCAATCTACAATTAATTACTCCAAAATAACATTCCCACCTAAGTTGTATGACCTTGGGAGGGTTTGTTTGTCAAATTCTAATCTAGGTGTGTCTTTATGGCCATGAGGTGAAACACTGCAAGTTTTAGAGGCTCTCCTGGTGGGGAGGTGTGGACAAAGAGCAGCTCACACAACTGAGCTGTAGCTCCAGAACTGCTCCAGTCCAGCTGAGCTGTGGGAAATGATAAAGGTTAGATGATGCTTAAAGTAAACATTGTTTGAAGCAGGTAGAGTTGTACTTTTAGTGCTTGGCTAGAAAAATTGTCTGTAAGCTTTAGCAATATGCTATTGGCTAGAAAGTTTTTAAAATACTCTGTAACAAAGAAAAAAAAAATCTTTGGCTGCTGGCAGTACGTGAGCTGTTATCTTCCAATTGTCTCAATCACACAATGAGGCTGATACTGCAACAAAGCTCAAAGAACACATCCCAGCAGTCCCATCCTATTCATGAAAAACCCCAACACACTGATCCTCCAGTGACATCAGGGGAGCTGCTGCTGGGGCACAGGAGCTTGAGAGAGTCAGGAGGGAGGTCCTGACTCTCATTTTAGGGGCACTCAATCCCATTCCCTGCCCCAGAAGCCCAGGCTAGTCCCTGACAAAAGCCTTTGAAGAAGGATGAGGAAGCAACATTGCTGCTCTGGTTGTTCACCAGCTCCCTGCCCCTGAGAGCCACGAGGGAGCCATGGAGACACGTGGGTGTTGATGTTACACTGAATTTCTCGTTTACCTGTGCAGCTTCTCCCGTCACTGCTTGTTTCGTACCCGTCCCCGCAGTAACAGCGGGTGCCGTTCCTGGTGATGGCACATCTGTGCTGGCAATTCATCTGCTGGCACTTGGGGAGCAGCTCTGGGAATGGTAACACAGCAAGATGTTACTAAATATTTGTGTTATTCTTAAATCTCAAACTTTAGAAACACTGAAATATATGTAAGTGCATGATTCAGGAAGGAAGCACCACCACCATTTACATTAGCTGGAAATATATCACACACACCCTACAAAGGGCTTGTTATGAAAACAGCATGTCAGAAAGTTAAACATTAGAAATCAACATTTTATTTCTATCAAGAGTTGGTCACAAGTTTATAATTGAGGTGTACTGTTTGCCTAAACATACATTTTGTGCATGTTAGTCATAACAACAGTTGGGAAAAAAACAAACCAAAACAAAACAATCCTGAAATGGTAACAGTTATAAAAAACAGATTATGAGAAATATTTCAACATCTATGCCTTTTTTATTCTTCATACCAGTTGATTTTGTAACTTTTTAAAGCTTGTTTTGATTCAATGATGCAACAAAACCTTCACACCAAACAATGGGGATACATTCTAACTCAATAATTTAACATTGGACATGTATTGCTGGATAAACCCATGGAGATTATATATGTCATTACTGCAGACATCCTTCATAGAATCTGCTTAAGCACACACCATCAGCACAAGGCATGGTGCAAACAAAGTGTAGAAATCTTGTAGAAATAAAGACTGCAATGTTTTCCAGAATGAAACAGCACAAAACCAAACAAAAGCCACTCCAACTCTTCCCAGCCTCAAGCTGCATTCCATGTTTCAAGAATTTTGCTGATCAAAAAAACCCCTGCTATTTTAATGAACAACACTTTTTTCCCTCCAGGAAAATGAAAAAAAAAAAAAAAAAGATTGAGAAACCCAGCTGAAGGAGGTGTTCTGAGGGTATTTTTCTAAACTATGCAGATGAGTCAGAAAATAACCTGCAAACGGAGAGAGAAATTTCTGCTACAGGGCTGCCTTTAAGTAACTGGGTATGACCTAAGGAAAAAGAGAAATCTGTATCCTAATATGTGAACAGTTTTAATCCATCTGATCATTATTCATTGAGTCCTACTTGGGAGTAGAATGAACATGAAGATGAAGATTTTTTATTGTGACATACAGTTTTTGGCCCCAGAAATTTTTGTTCTGTTGCTGATCTGCTAACCCTGCCAGGGGAACCCATAAGTGAAAAAGCAAAAAATACAATAACAATTGAGGGCAAAAATAGATAGAATATAACAAAATAGAATAGAATAGATTAGGAAAGACTATTTCATTTGAAAGGGATCTACAATGATCATTTAGCCCAACTGCCTGAGCCCTTCAGGACTCACCAAGAGTTAGGGCGTGTTATTAATGCCTCTACCTGATGCCTTTAATAAATAAAACATTAAACACTAAAATAGCAAATGTATTTTCTACTTTACTAGCTAGTTTGTAATAGCTGCAATAGTGATCCTGAAAACCTTTGGAAGAAAACAGAGTTTGACTGCCTCTGGCAATGTTTGAAATATTGAAGGACAAGCTATGGAAGACAGTGTATACATTTAAGGCTTGGTTAGATTTGTAACAGGTTTCTTGGGAAGTGAGGAGGCAAAGAAAAATCATGAAGCAGAACACTGATATTTTTAATGCTCCAGCTAGGACATTTAAAGAGATAAAAGCCAGGGACTGTCATTTCTTGTCTTCTCTAAAATTCTGCACCCACTTTGATCTCCCTTTCTCAGTGAGAACTGGTTTACAAAGTACACAGGCAGTGAAGAATGAGCATCACTGAGCTTTCCACTTTCATCACAGCTACAGAAACCGCTGCATTTGTCAAAGCCTGGTATTTCTGCTGCAAGATTTAAAGGAAGGAGCTGCACTGAAGGAAACAACAGGAGAGAGCTTTACAGCTCTCTGGCAGAGCCACAGTTCAAGACAAGGAGCTGCAGAGCAAGCCGTGAGATTTGCAGAAATACAGGATAGCAGAAGCAGCTGTGAGTGTCTTTAGGATGATCTACTTTCCCCAAACCCAGGGAGTAGTGACAATTCATCCAACTCTGATTTAGGTCATTGTGTTCAGTGTTTTCTTTCTTCCACAGGAGACATGAAGGGCAGCATTTTTTACTTCCCTACATCTCCATGAACTCTCTGAAGTTGTGATCCAGGTCTGCCACAAAAGCCACCCTGCTTTCTCAAAGACACCCATGCCAATCTTATGCTTCTTGGTTTTCATGCTGCTCTAACTGCCAGGCAGCTGGTCCCACAGGAGAGCAGTCAATCAGGCAAAGATGCTGCTGATCTCATCTCCCCTAAAGTGATACACCTTTGACAATGACTCAGAGGAGCTGTAAGCTTCCCGGACAAACTGCTCCCACAGGAATTTGCCATAATAAAATCCTGTCTTCATTTATTCCTTCTGTGTTCAATGAAACACACTGCTTATCACAGCTCATTCAAGATGAATGATATAAGGAACTAACTTCTCCTGAATGGCTTTTTAATGAAAGATTTAAGCAATTGATCTGACTATCCTTTTTGTCAGCTCCTCCTGAGCTGACATGAGGTTCACAAAGGGTTCACACCAGGTTCTCATGCTCAGATATTTTGGCTGTTTCTACAAAGGGGAAAAGAAGCTCAGCTTGCAGCTTCTTAATACTGATTTTATTTATTTGGTGGCTATTGGGGACTGTCAAAAAAAAAAAAAAACAACCCACACAAAAAAAAGATTTACCAATGTACCTGTTTGTCACAGTTGAGACAGCCACAATACACAGAGTATCACCATACAATTCCAGAAGGCTTCCACCCATACAGAGTAACACCACAACTCATCAGAAGGCTTCAAGCATCTGCCCTTCTTGTTCTTTAGCCCAACCTTTGGTACCCCTCATGTTCATGCACTGCACCCGTGTGCCCTCTGCTCCCTTTGTGGTTGGTCAGTGCCCCTGGGCACTCCATGGCTCACTGCTGTCAGTGCTGCTCAGCTGCTGCTCACAGCTGTGCCCACTGGGGATGAGCTCACCCCAGCCCACTCCCAATCACCACAAACTGTGTTCCTACACCTGCTAGCTTTGTCTTTCCTGACAGGGAAAACAACCAAGGCCAGGCTGAGCAGCCTCATCAGGTGGAAGGTGTCCCAGGCCTTGGCAGGGCGGTGTGAGAAGCAGAGATGGACTGTAAGGTCTCTTCCAACCCAAACCCTTCTGTGATTCTGTATGACCATATGACCACTTGAGACACACACACAGAGAAAAATATATTTAGCTGTCATTATTTCTGAACCTCCTGCATGATAATAAAGCCTTTTGGCTGCCAATGGGTTCCCAATTATGTTTCCTATGTACTTCTGTAACATATAAATCCTGTCCTGCTCTTTTTGTAGTGACAATATATACTGGAGAGTACTGACAACATTTCAGTACTCTGTGAATTAAAATTTACTGACTATGTAATGTTGATAAACATCAAAAATACAGAGCTGGTGCATATAAAAGAAACTGGCTGAAGTTTAGATGTTGAAAGTGTCAGACAATACACCAGGGGGATAAAAGCAGAGCTTCTGTTGTCAGTTCAGGGCTTCCCAATTTGAAACAACAAAGGATCCTTGTCACATAGTTCATCAGAGAGTGACCAGGAGCTACCAGTGCAATGCTGCCTGGGAAAAAGGGAAATGCATCACTGAGAGCACTGGGGGAAATGTTTTCCAAAGAGAAGACTTGATGTCAAGGCCCAGGATGCTCCTGAGTGCTTCCCTTGCAGGAGGCATCCTGCTGGCAGCTGTGCACACCCCAATGGATCAGAGGAGAATAAACTCAGCTTCAAGCAGAATCACAGGGATTAGCAGGGGAATGGAGAGCTGCAATCTGATGGGGAGACTGTAAATTTTCATCTTGATTGGTGCCAGGGGATGAAAATGAAGAGGAATTAGGACTGCTGTCTATGAATATATCAGAGGATCAACAGCAGGGAAAGAGACAATTTAAACTAAAGGGCTATTGGCAGAAGTACAAATGAGTATAAATTGCCCATTAATAAATTCTGGCTGAAAATGAGAAGGTTCTTAGCTATTACCATAATCAGGTTCTGGAACTCCTCTTTGAGCAGGAAGAGCAGGGACAGAAAATAAGTGCTTGCTTTTGACATGGATCATGATAGACCAAGGAAAACCAGCATATGGAAAGGGCCCTGAAAGATCAGAAACCATTTATGTGACCCAGGAGGCTCCTTCACTGTGCTCCTCAAGCAACATACTACCTGATGCTAAAACACAAGTTTTCATGATGGAACTAAGATCAACCTTTTTTTATTTTTTTTTTTTTTTGTTCTGTTTTGTTTTTTTCCTTGTATCTGAAATATACTAAAAGGAAAACTTACAGGAGCTTGTTACGCTACTATTTTTCAAATTGAACTCTGTGCATTCTCTTTTTTTTTTAAATATTCAAGTTCTCTTTGGCACCTTTGTGTTTCATAAATTTACTTGATTTTATCTCTCTGTTTTATTCAGTTTTTGTGATTCAATATTCATACACTGATGTCTAGACTATTCTTATCACACATATGCCATAAGCCTTATTTTTCTTTTCTGGCTTATGTTTTGAGTTTTTGAAGAACAACCCTTTCATAAATTAGACTTTGTTGTAATCTGCTGTAAGTTTTTGTTTGTTTGCTATTGTTGATGCTAGAGAGACAATATAAAGCTCCATGGATTGCTTCTCTGGCAGAAAAGGGTGACTTGATTGATAGAATTCAACTACTCGACTGAAAGAATGCAGCATGTTTTTATCTTACATTTGTTGGTCATGTTATTAGTTTTTAATATCTTACCATAAAAGCAAAAAAAGACAGAACTGTAATGAACTTTGTCAAATACCTCAGCCCATAAACTCTGTTATGGTACATGAAGTACAGAAAAAGAAACATGGAAATCAGAGATCATGACCTTACAGCCCTGCTGTGGGTGACCTCTGTCAGAAAAAAAAAAAAAAAAAAAATTGCAGAAAAGCACAAGGAGTCAAATTTAATAATGTTGGGATTTATTAGCTCCTAGGGAAAAAAAAAAACAAACAAACAAAGGAAAAAAAACAAACAAAACAAACAAACAAACAAAAAAACAAAGCACCCATTCAGAAAAATAAACTGGGATATGTGAAAGACTCAGCCATTTACAGCTCAAGTCCGTAGCCAGCCCCAGCTGCCCTGCCCCAGGTTCCATCAGGAAGCACAGGATTTCTGGACAATTCACAGACAGGGCAATCAGGCCCCATAATGACAAGTTAAAACTCTGCATCCTGAGCTCTGACAGCAAGCCAAAGCAAATTCTAAGTCCTGGTTATAACCACAAGCCTTTTCCTTCACACTGCTGGGATGTCTAAGTTAGGACTGCTGATAGGTAATTCCATGTGCTCACACTCCTGAGGGCAGAATCTCTTCCTAAGGCTGGAGTGTTGCAATAATATTTTTAAGACAGATAGAGAGAAATGATGCTTGAGGATGGTGCTTTGTACCAGGCTGCTCCTAAATTTTCCAAAAAATACTTACTGGATAAAATGTATTAACAGATTGTTGTATTTCCACCCTTTTTCATTGCTATCACCATCATGCAAGTGAGCCGTTTTCCCAGCAGTATTGGTTCAACCTGAGAACACATGAAGCAGCAACTGGTGCATCCTCTGGAGGAAAGGATGATGGGCTGTGACGTCTGAAAACCCCTGAGGCTCAGGAAACACCTGAGCAGTCGTGGTTACCCCCTCCTAAACAACTGCTGTGAGGACAATGCTGTCACATAAAGGCTGAGCACCCCATTTTGTCATGTTAGTTATCATTTATTTGTAAAAATGACCTTAATACACTGTGTCAGAGCTCAGCCCCATCAGCAGGAGAACCTTGGCCTGCAGGAACAAGTGATGCAGGAAGTTTTCCTTGGAAAAGAGCAGCTCAAGGCAAGCATGGTGGATTGTGCTTCACAATTCTACCTGATGTATCTCAGCCCTCTATTGTATCTTTCCCCACATCACTGTCTATGTGTTGGCAATCAGTCGCTGAACAACTTAATTTGTTGTTTTAAATAGACATTACAGCGTGTTTGTTTTATGATTACAGGAAAATTACATATCTTGTTTAATCTGCCTGTCAGTCTGCACACAACCAGAAATGTCTCACTGTGATTATTGTTCAGTGAAAATGGGCATGTCTTGCTGAGTAAGTTTAGGCTGCTTCTGAGTAACAAGATATTACTTACAAAAGACAGATTTTTCTCCCCTTTTTTTTTTCCCTGCAGTCATTTCCAACATATCAAAGTCAGAGAGAAGAAGGAATGTTGCAGGAAAAAACCCAACAAACAAAAAAAACCCACATTAAATAATATGTTTCCATAACATTCAGCAGTTCTTTTCAGAGTATAACTACCTTAAAAATATTACTGAACAGTATCTCCCTACCCAGTTCATGGATAAATGTATTTTTCAAGGATGTACTATTGAAATTTCTGCCTGTCTGAATCCTGACCTACAGTATTTGGCTCAGCTTCAAAACAATTTGTTTTATGTGGTGCTCTTCAACCATAGCATCACACAACACTTTAAAAGATGAGATCAGCAGGTAGGGGGCATGTAGAGAAATATTGGCTTCACCCATGGAAATGGCTCATTATCCTGACCTTTTGCTGTTTTAGTTATACCTTGGCTGCCGTACACAAGCATAAACTAAAGAAAAGTTCACATGGGAAAAAACAAACTGGGTAAATGATTTCATGGCTGAAGAGAGTAATTTAACTGTTTTTTAACCTGGACACAAGATATAAATTTAAAAGAATAGCTATGAGAAGAATGCACATTTATTTAAGTTTATATAAACCCATTCATAGTTTTAGGCATATTCAATGCCATTCAATATACAAATCTTCATGGTATTGAAGGATTATTGAGGCACAGATAATAATCTTTAAGGGTGTCTAATGAGATATGAAGCCTGACAATACTGCACATGTTAAAAGGCCAAAGATGAAAGCAGGGAGTGATAAAGTGTGTGAATGGCAGAATGGACAAACTACAGAGAGCTCCAGAAGTCAGCAGGAGCAGATCACCTGGGCTTTGTAGTAGTCTGGACTTAGTTGTATAAAATGCATTTCCAGAATTAGCTCATAATTTCTCAGCCTTGTAAATAAATAGCAGTTCAGTGCCTGAGGAATGCTTGGACACCAGAGCAGCAATTTGCTGGCAGGAGCAGAGAAGGCTCTGCTGGGAAAAATGCTCAGGAATAGTTTTTGGCAGTAAAGGATGTTAGGAAGACTCTCAGGGGGAGCTCTGGAAATCTAAGTAATCTTGGGGAGACTGTCCCTGATTGTCTCTCCTGGGTTGTCCCCTCACCTATGTAGCATTCACTTTCTCTGGAAAATCCCTTCGCCCAGGGTTTTTCTCCTGGGAAGCTGAGAAGCCTCAGAGAAAAGGAAAACAGTTCTTATTTCATTTGCTTCTCCTGTGCTGTGCTCATGTGGAATGCGGTTGGAGGTTGTTTACCCACAGCTGATTGTCTGATTGGATTCTGGTGTAAGTTGTTTTCACTCTTTGGCCAATCAGTGCCAAGCTGTCTTGGGACTCTCTCCAGAGTCACAAGTTTTCATTATTATCTTTTTAGCATTCTGTAAATATCCTTTCTGTATTATTTAGCATAGTTTTGTATAGCATTCTTTAATTTAATATAGCATAATAAAGTAATAAATTAACCTTCTGAGAACGTGGAGTCAGATGCATCATTCCTCCCTGCCACGGGGGCCCCAGCAAATACAATACACCTAGGCACACAATTCCACCCAGCTCATCTGGTCACAAGGACTTCTAAGTGGAAAAAGTGTGGCTTCCTGTGGTTTTATACATGTTTTCCAGCTTTATTTATGGAAAGCTCACAGTACAGCATCATCAATGCTCAGTGTCTCTCTTAAAACAGTCTCTCACAGGAGTCTCTCACTCCCTCGTGAGCATCAGCTCACCCAAAACCAGCGGTGTGTCTTCACACGTGGATTTCTGGGCATGGCCCAGTCCAATGGCCAACAAAAATCAGCTGAAAATCTCTAATGTGCCTCAAGTGAATACACCCCAGCATGGAAATGCCCTATTCCCTTCATGTGGCATACCAAGATGTCTCAGTCCTCTTCTGGATCAACAATTTTTAGAGATAAATAACAAGTTTAGACTCTCCTTGTTGCATTGCCTCATCTAGTGCTATAGATATAATGGAGCTGGGAAGGGTGTGGAACTTTTAAAACATTGCAGAGAGGCCAAAAAATTATTAATTTTCTTTTACTGATACTTAAAGGGGAAGGAGGTGAAAAAAAAGAGGAAAAAAAGAAAAGCTGGCAACTTTATTTACTTTGCTCGGTTCGTAGTTATGTGGAAAAACATAATTAAATCATTCTGAAATCACAAAAGACACCTATAATAGCTTTTCCCAACGCCCAATTTCATGTCTCTTCATGGACGTAGTACCTCAGAAATTGGTTCTCTTCGTGAACACAACTACACTTGACAGATAAAATCCTCAAAAAATTGCCAAGCAGAAACCTCAGGCTCATGAGGCAGAGCCTTTCTGGAAACTCAGCCAAGGACTTGGAATCAATTACAAAAATAGCAGCAGGTTCCAGGGAACCAAACATGAAATTCAGTAAGTGAATATTGTTTATGTGCAAACTAAACCCAGTGAAGGCTAAAAGAAAGAACTTTAAGTTAGAAGCAAAATTAAAAACTGGTAGCAAGGAAAATTTATACTGGAGTAATAAAATCCTAATTCAATTTTTATCTGTTTTTATCCCAAGGAGACAGACATATGCACTCCTGGACTCTGGCAGGGGCTACAATAAGTGACACACTCCCTCACAAGCAGATGTTCAGTCACCTAAAGAGGCTGAATATTTAAATTTCTCCCTGTAGCAAGCAGGATGGGATTCAAGTTGACTTTTGGAGTGTGTTTGTCCCATTGGAAGTGAACACTTCATGACATATTCTACTTTAAGTTGTATATTGCTGCTGGTGCCTGGAACCACTCACAATTGCCAGTTCTCAAGGTACTGCTGGCAGTGTTTTCCTGAGCATTTCTCACCCATTTTATCCAGTAAATATCCATGTCACCATCTCACACACGTGTGTCAGGGTGCACAGATGCAGGTGTCCAGAGAGCCAGGAAATGAGATCCATCAAATCCCAACGCTGAGGAAGTCACTGTGACTCAAACCTGCTGTCCCAGTGTTTGGGGGAACATTCACAATTCCATCTTTGATGGTTTGATGTCATCTCACCTGGCATCCAGCTGGGATTACTCAGCAACAACTTTTCTGGAAGCACCAAACTTGGAGCAGCAGCTGCAAACACAATCAGCAGCACCACTGCAAACTACAGCAACATTTGTTCCATTTCCCCGTGAGCCATCTTCCCTTCCTGCACTTCTTGTATTTTAATGAGCCCTTAGCCCTTGGCAATGTGTGACTGACTCAGTGGCACCGAGTTTGGAGGCAACAGAAGGCCAAGAACTGCTTTTCATCCATTTCTTCATTCAGCTGCAAGTCAGAGACCTACCCAGGGCACCCTTGTTGCCCATGCATGTTATTGCCAGAGCCACACAGAATATATACTGGAAACCTTAATTTTACTGACTATTTTACATAGGATTGCATCATTCTGTATTTTTTCATTGTAAGTTCTTCAGCAGTTGTTTCAGGATTTTTTTGTTGTGTTGCAAAGCATTTCAAGTCTCTAGAGCCCAAAATAAAACCCTTCCCTTTTCCCATCCTATAAATCAAAGAACTGGTGAACAGAAAACTCCAGTGATTAATCATTTCAGCCACCTGTAGCTTTTATGATCAAGTACAGTTATATTTTTATGTGGCTGCATGTACCTTTGCATGTAAAGGAAAAGAAAAATGCAGTTTTTCACAGGAGATGTCATTTACACATTTTATTAGGGGCCATAATGTAAATAAATGTAATCCCTTGTAACCTGCCCCGTGCTTCATTCTCCGGGCCACAAGCTGAAAAGGCTGAGAAAAAAGTTAATAAAACATGATGTTTTTCAGTGCCAATTTCAGCATTCCAGAGCCTGAGATTATTGGAGGAACAGCTGCAAAGGATAACACTGAAAATGAGAGACTCAGGTGATGTGCTTTGGAGGCTGAAGGGCACAAAGATCAGCCCTATTTCCAGCTCCTGAGAATAAATGTGCAACTGCCAAGGTATTTACACAAGGACTCCATGAGTTACTTTATTTATTTATTCCTTTATTTGCTGACTTTTAATAAAATCCATTAAATATCTGAATATCTGAATGATCTGTAAAACAAAAAAAAATCTGGATAGATGATTACTGTGGGGAAAAAAAAGCAGTTAAAGAGGGAATGAGTTAGAATGGGTTCAGGACAATTAAATTCTTCATGAAGAAAACAGAAATTGAAAATTAAATTGAGAGAGCATTTGTAGCAACAGCAAAATTTAAATGTGTACACTTCACCTTCACTTTTTCTAACAGTCAAAATAGAATAAATGTACTCAAATTCAGAAAAAAAGTCTTGCTTTATTCTGCAAAGTCGATTAGCATTTATTTTTTAATTTTTTTATTTATTGCCCTTTTTGGACATGCCTTTTTGATGTCTCCCGAGCTTTTAATTTTGCTCCATGCTCCTCATTGTCCCTCCCTCCACCAGACTACCAAACATTCTCCATTCAGAACGCATTCAGTTATTCTTCAAAAAGCAGCATTTTCTACTTCCCCCAAACTTTTTCATTGCTCTCAGTCCAGCACACAGAATAAAGAACACCAGAAACAAAAGGCTTTTCTTTCAACTGCCTCTAAAAGACAGGGCATGTCCTACGAAAAAGAAAAATACACAATACTTGCATAGCTGTGAAAAACAATTCCACTGCCACATTTAAAAGAGGAGAGGTTTCAGAAGGCAAAATTGTTATTTTGCAGCATTTTTCCTTTCTTGTTTCTGTTGAGGTTGTAGGAAAAATCAGATTAGAAAATTCATTATTAAAAACTCCTCTCTGTTACCTGACTACACCTGTACAATTAATTGAAACTATTTAATATGCATTAAACCTGATGTATTTTTTGTTCCATGCTTTAATGAGTACTGTGAGTGAACTCCAGCCACACCTGATGCTGGCCTCTCTGTGGCAGCTGTGGGACCACATCCCCTCAGAGCAGGTTACCACCAAAGGGCTCCATCCTGCCATCACCTGAAGCTTTGCAAATGCCACAGTTTTCATGAATTTTATCTGAATTTTTTTTTCTGTGTGTTTATGCCAGTGGCATTTCAGGGGAGGAGAGAGAAATTCCCATTTCCTGCCACAGCTTTTTCACAGTCCTTCCACCCATCTCTCCCCAGAAGGAGAAGGACAAATCCAGCAGCCTTCAGTGGTTAAATGCCAGTTCACAAGCAGCTTTGGTGGTTTCTTTGGTGTAGTGTTAATAGTTGTTGTGCATGCACTTCTTTTAACACGAGACAGAAAATTGGTTCTGTGGTTGGAAAGTAAAAGTTGCTGGTTTGTTACTCCAGTTTTGGTGCTAACTTGCTTTTCAGCCCTGTCATGTTTCTCTTTCCTAAACCGATCCATTTTCAGAAGCACACAATGGGAATCACCTGGTAAGAGACACACATTTTAAGGGAATACAGGAGACCACAAGAGGAACCTGCATCAGGCACAAATCCACAGAGGGTTGTTTTCTTCTTTCGACAATTCACCTGATTGTGGCATTGCACAGCTTTTATATTTTTAATAATACAACTTAAAGTAATACTTAAAATATCTGGAGAAAATCCTCCACCCCTGTCCCACCAAGCCATCCCCTAAGGAGCTGTTCCAAAGTGATGCCATTGTCAGCCCTCCTCTGTACCCCACAGGGTAACTCCAGGTCTGTGCTACAACACACAGTGTGGCTGTGCCCTGTGCAGGCAGCACTTCCAACTTTAATGAGATGAATTTTGAATTTACATAAATGCAGCCATACCTATTTAACACACAGCTCCAGAACTCCTTCCCAAGCCTCACTGTCTCATGCAAAGTCAGCCTGATGTAGCCTGCAACATGCAAGGAATCCTAAGGCAGAACACAACCCAGAAACGAGTCTGCATCCTCCCAGTCACATCCAGTTTCAAGTGATGTCCTTTAAGTGGCTGATGAATGGACATTATTATAAAGATGTCTACAAGACAGGTCTATTGGAGGATCCTGAATAAAATAAAGACTTCAAATACCATTAAAGTTAATGAATTAGGTCAAGGCAGGTAATTTATCACCTGTCTGAACTGGAATCCAATCTGTGGCATCCTTTAAAAACAAGACACATTCAAATGAGGTGGTGTTCTCAGGGAAGTTCATAGTGAAGATAATCATAATTTAAATGAGGAAATGCCTGCATAGTTTTTTTGCAAAGCCTGACAGGGGATTCTGTGCAAAAGCAGCATGGTAAGCAAAGGCAAATTTCCTCAAATTAATTTGACCTTGATGTAAGGCACATATTTTTATCAGACTTAACAAATATTGACTTTAGGCATTAAGTGAAGATATACATAAACATTCAGGTTGTTGAAACAGTTGTCAAGTTCATTTTCCTTCTGAAATCACAGTTTGCTGCTGAAGATCAAACTGAACTTAACCTCTTGAAAAAACCTGCGGTGCCTCATAGAGCAAGAGTCGCATGGGTTGGTCTTCTCTGTCTATCAGCTGCTATAAAAAGATGTGTCACAGAGGCAGACGGAAACCTGGAGCCAGAGTGCTGACTAGGACACACACAGATATAACACTTGGAATAACTAGAACCACGCTGGGCCCTGTGCCACGGCCCATCCTCGTTCAGCAGCACCAGCTGGAGGCTGTGAGGACATTTCCCCTTCACCATGGAGGTTTTATTGCCATAGGAGTGGCAGCAAGGCAGCTTGCTTTAAGGAGCATGATTTATGGGTCACCAAGCAGAGGACTTGCCTAAGAAAAGACTAGCACACAGGCACTGCTTAATTTTGCAAACTTCTGAAAGATGAAAAAACCATTTTAATGGTACTTTGTATTCTCTGCTCTTCTTGGAGGAGGGAGAGGAGAAGAGCAACTGGTGTACAATGGTGCTGTCTTCTTTCAAGTCACTGCAACAGAATCTGAATGAAGAATCAATCCTCATCCTGGGAGAAACAAGATTCCCAACACATGTCCCCAGTGCCCGGGCAGGTACAAGGTCTGTCCTGCCAACTCCAGGCTGAGGCTGGGAGTCCCTGCAGGAAACACTCCCCACTTGAGAGCACCAACAGCTCTTCCCTCCTCTGAGCCCAAAACCTTCTGTGAACCCTCAGATTCCCTGGGAGAAGGCAAGAGCAGGAACCACAGCAGCAGCCAAGCATTTGCAAACATTCCGTAAGGTGAGTGCGAGGCTGGACTTGAGTACAAAAAGGTTTTTTCTGCACCACAGTATTCAGGGATCTATTTTGTGTCATACCCAGCCTTCACCAAAGAAAAACCTTGAGGCATTTCATGGCTATGTTGACATTTCAATTATGCTGCATTTAAATAGATTTTCTTGTGCTGAGTGTTGTGTCTTGCTAAAATACTTCCCATTCTAAATATAGAGTTACAGAGTTATTTACTGAGGTAAATTCTGACAGGGAATGTACCAAGGAAGCAGAAAAGCAGAAAGTCACAGTATTTGCCTCCCCTTTTTAAAAATCCTCTCTGTCTCTCCATTTTTCATCTGCTCCATGACTGGAGGCTGTGCACAGAGAGCACTGCAAAGACAGAAGCAGAGCTCCATAAGGAATCCTCAGAACGGATTTCGCATGAGGAATAGCAAAAGAAGGTTTCTTTTTCCTAGAACTGGCTGTAAAATGAGCTGGAGATCGGCCTACCTGCTGGAGTGGCCAAAAAGGGTCCAGGCCAACATAAGAAATCTGTGAACAGCCTGGGAATGCAAGGCTGTAAGTAACTCAGGGAGCCACTCAGCCAACCACGTACGCCAATACTTTTCCCTCAAATATTCCTGGAGCTTATAGGAAGCAATAGAAGCGAAGAACTGGCAGATAAAAATTGCCTCCATAATTTAGCAGCCTGTCTGTAATGACTGACTTCTCCACGAGCCCTGGAAACGTCAAAGGCTCTGCTAGCAGGGTTTGTAGAGCTCCCTTAAACGCTCGTGCACAGCGAGCCCTCCGGAACCTGCGGCTTCCTGAACCGCGGAACAGCCTCACACTCTTTGAAGAGAGAAGAAAAACTAAGAGTCAGTTAAGTTTTATCACTGTCTCCTCTTCCACCTATTCCTGGCTCAGGAAAGTGACAGTTGGCTAATTCCAGACTAGCTAGGTATAAAGGTTTTTTTTCTCCCCCCACACAGGCTGTGCCTCTCTGCTGCCTTAGCTGTTCTGCAAGTGACAAATGGTACAGAGCCTGAATATTTCCCTACATGTATATTTAAGATTTGTACTAACTGCTGTTTATCCAGAGAAAGTAATGGTTTTCAATCCTGATGAAAATTATAGCAGATTCAGGCCAAGTTTTTACCAAATCTGGTTTTATGAGAAAGAATAAAACAAGTGTGCAGAGCTCTTCAGCAAGTTATACTGCTCACTTTTTCATGTGCCTAGAAATATTTGAGGCACTGTGAAGGTGATCTCTGGAGGATATATCCAATACCCACCGTTACCCTTACAATCCCATGCTGAAACATCACTGCCAAAAATAGCCTCCTAAAGGTGACACTTCTATAAAAGATGCCACAAGTTGCAGCAAGAGGCTCAGGAGTATATAAATGATCTTTACAGTGCTACTGCACAGGTATTTCATGCATTTTCTTTTTCCTATTTGATATCCCTTCTCCAATTTTACAGGAAGTTTTTTGGCTTGGAGCTTATTTTCAATACATGCAGTTATGCATGGGGTTTGCTGGAAAAACCTCATTATTATATGGATGTGAATATATCTACAGAACAGTGGGCTTGAGCCAAAAAAGGAATCTGGATACCAAAGAGCAAGTGACCACTTTGTACATTTACAGGGCAAAGAAAGCAGCTATTGCAACAACAAAAAAAGAAGAAAGAAATCAAAACCAAAAAAAACCTTACAAACCAAACAACAAAACCAAAAAAATCCCCCAACATAATTTAATGAATGAAAAAATGAAACCATTCCCTACACAGCTTCAAAAGAAACAAGTAATGAATGGATGTTAGCCCAGATATTTGGGCAAAAAATTTCACTTTTTGAAAGCATCAACACCATCACATGTTTTTTATTGTAATATTTCCCAAAAACTCAATTTTCTCTACAGTGACCACTTATTTCTGCATCACTTGTTCTTCTCAGCACAGCAGAAGCTCCAGACCTGATTCAGATTTTGAGGAATAACATCTGTCCACCAGTGAAATCCGATGGAATATTTACATAGGAAATGCTTATTATTCAGGTGACATAAAGGCTTTTGTGGGACCTAGAAGTGATGCTAATTTTAGGTCATATTTCCAACTGCAGCGAGCAGCTTCTTTTATTTTATATTTTATTTCACTTTCACTTGCTCTACTTGTCACTGCAGTAGGTGATTCAGGTACAGGATGCAGATGAGCTGCAGGATATTAGCTGCTGGTGTAAGAAATATTTCTGCACTTTTACTACAATGCTTGAGACTCGTTTCACATCCACAACAATTATGATAAAATATGAGGGGGAAAACAACCCTGAATGGTTAAATTAATAAAAAAGGAATTGTGTAAATGAGGTAGTATGAGCATATCCTACCTCTTACCCTTTTTGCAGGGAGAGAAATACAATTTTTTAATAGTTTTTAGTGAAACTAAGGAAAACTAACATCTTTTTTTTTCTAAAGCTTGAAAAATTAGTCAAGAAACAGAAATTTTAGCTTTTCTTCAAACACAATTTGCTCCATTATTCAAAGAAAACTATGATCCTACTACAAGTCCCCCTCAATCAAAGTTGTATTTTGGGTATTTTTTTTGAGATAGGAAACATTTATTAAAAACAAACAAAGAGACAACATCAAAAAAATCTCCACATAAACAAGCAGGTTTTTTGTTCTACACTGATGTTAGTTTAGGGCAGTTAATAGAGGCTACTTTTGAGGGGAAAAAAACCAAATTCACAACTTAAGACACAAGTAGAATTCATACACACCCTCTTGATCCTGATAAATAAAATTAACTATGATCAAGTTCTTTGTTTCTGGCAGGGTTGGTCTGCAAACAAGATGTGCAGATTGTTCTGAGGGGATGCAGGAACTGCAGTGACAAAGGGAAATGTCTTTACATCTTATGACAAGTGGATATATCTGTATACTCTGCTGAAATGCTGTGGTATTAAAACCATGTCTGTTCACTCTAAGGTCAGATTGGCACAGTTCATGTGCTTTACACACCTGGAGGTGCGAATGTGATTCATTATCCTCTGTCCCAAAACTCTACCACTTCCCCTCCATCAGGATCCTGGAAGGACACGTAATTTTACGCATATAATATTTTTGCACATGTTCCTACAGTTCTCTCCTCTTGGCAGAGCACTTCTTATCTTTAAAAAGCACAGCAAGTCTTGTGACAGCTACACAGGCATTGGAATAGAGGGTAAAGAATTGCATGTTCTTCACTACTCCCTCTAGTACTCCCAATACATCTACACTACATTGCTACATCCATCTGTGACTGCACTACTGTGACCCAACCAGTTGTAAGGAAGGAGAACTTGGCTGACCTCTGGGATTTAGCCTAAAATATTTAAACAAATTGCTAATCATCATAGTAATTTTAGCTCCTAGGAGTAAGGAAAAAATGAAAAGGAAAGTCAATTTCCTTGTAGGAATGAGGTAGAGTATCAAGCAGAGATGTGCCAAAATTCATGCCTCACCTTTTAAAAGCAAACCCAGGTCTTTATTCCAATATAAGTGAGAACAAAACTGGGATTATACTTGGATGAAAGGACTGGGAACAAGACTCCCAATTAAAATCACACCAGCAAAATCCAGCAATGCATCAACCAGTAAGAAATCCCATTGTTCTGCAGCCCCCGGCTGCCTACCAGGCTCAGCAATAAGAAAAATACAACTATGTCCAAAACTATTTCCAAAAATTCGTATGGAGAACTTCTAAGGGGCCCATATTACTTTTCCTAACTTTTGACAATGTATCATGTTCTCTGAAGTGCCTTTATTAGTGCATTCAGGGTTTTAATAAATTGAGAGACTATCCAAGATCAGAGATCTACTTCCTTTCAAGCAGCACCTCCAAAAACCCTTCCAACATTCAGAAGTTCAAACTGAATGCTGACTATCACAGTGTGCTCTTCCTGACCTGAATATTTCAAATTCGGTTTTCTAATGAAAATCTCCCATCAAACACTTTTCTCTTTTTTTTTTTTATTGACAATGGTGCTCTCCTCGGAACAAAGAGAACGACACCTCGAGAATAAGAAATGTGTATCTGCAACCCCTCCATATTTTACTGGCGACAAAAGTTCTCTGACTTCATGCTTTCTCCATACAAAAAAAACCTACAGGGAAAGCTGTGCCATTAAAATCATAGGAGAATCAAGAGTGCACTAAGAGCCCATTATTGCTGCTAATGAGGCTGATACCGCTGCGTCGAGTTGCTCTTTGGCGGCTGCAGCTCCACAATTGAGGCAGCCTGATGGACTCAGAGCCAATTGTCAAACACCCAGAAGGCAGCACAGGGAGGTCACGGCTCTGTGCAGCACCAGACACGTGGGGAAAGCCAGGAGAAGGAAGATTGTTTGGAAAATGGGGAGTATACAAATGCCTTGTCTTTATGGTAGCAGAGTCTGATAGAGGAAAGCACTGCTGTTAAACCCCAGGATGGATCCTGTGCTCCACCCAGGTCTCTGCAGCCTATTCCAGCCTCCCTCAGCCACTGCAATGGAGCAGGAGGATGACTTAAAGGAGCTTTCAAAGTGCCACCACTTCTCATGAACATCCACATCCACATCCACCCAACCCATGAACCTCCCAGCTCGGCGTAAAACCGCGCGGTTTAAAACACCACAATCATAACTCCACATTTTCAGATGGCACCGTTTGTTACAGGGTGGCTGTCTGCTGCCTGGTTTACCTTCTGCAGATGGAAAATCTATGGTTTCTCTTGAAAATGTTTCAGAGAAATTCAAGGAACTCGCTACTAACTTCCAGGGTACAGCAGCTCCCATCAGTTCCTGGTGGTGACACGAGGCGCTCGGTGAGGGGAAGCAGGGTTCTCACAAGCAGACACTGACTGTGCTCACAACCAGCACACACAAAGTAAATCAACCAGCAGAGGTATCACCATGTGGGGAAGTCTACACTGAACTCAGCTTTCCTGTTTTCACTGGAAGAAAAAGACAGGGCAAGTGTGGCTGTGTCAGGCAGGTCAATGAACTAAGAAAATGGATTATTGGATCATACATACTACTGCAGCTCCTGTATAAAATACTGCTATTTATACCCAAAGCATGACTCAAAACTGGAAAAAAAGAATCCATAAATGTCTAAGTCCATATTAAAGATACTGATGTCTCCCACGATTCCAGAAATCACTTCACCTCTGCTTTTATTTTCCACAATTAATGGACATAGAGCCATTGATAAGCAAGTATTTATTAGCCAAACTTATAATTTATTTCCATATTTAAATTAATTACCTTCAGATTAAATTATTTATTTTCATTCTTTGGAGACAGAGACAGCAAATATAAAAGGTTGATGTTGATATAAATCTGTGGAAAAGCAACTGAAAACTGGAAAAAAACAAGTAATAGAACACCAAGAATTCCAAGTTAAGAGACCTAGTAAGGTGACAATTACAGCTGAAAAATAAAAAAGCTAATGTATTTCCATGTTCTCCCATCTCTTGCAAGAATTACTGTATCCCTCAATACAATCTTTTTTTCTTCCTTTAATGAAATGCCATTCAAAAGCCCTTCAAGAAGTACAACTGGCAGCAGCTGCAATATTCTTTAGATTTTTAAAAAGAGATGAGATGACCTGATTGAAAAATGCTGGTCAGTAACAATAGCTTTGTCCCATCTTTCTTTTTTTTTTTTTTTTTCCCCAAAGGAGAAAAGTGCTCCCTGACTGAGAAGAGTGGGCACAAAGTGTGTTCTCCTAATCACTCAGAGGTAACAGGTCCCAGCTGAGCTCTACCAGGCAACAAGCTTTCTATTTTCTTTCAAAGAAAGGGAGGTAGACCTCATTTAGAGAATTTAGAAGTTGGATGATTTTTTTATTCCCTCTTGTGAATAGAAATGGCTGCAAAATAGGCTGACTAATGCTGCAGTGGCTCTTCAGGGCCATATTGGGGTTTTTGTGCAAAAAAGAAGAACTTGGTGCCTCTTCTGCAGGAAACTTACATGTGGACATCCAGGGGCTCTTCTCAAATTGGTCAGTACTCTTAATGCTACAGTCAGTATTAATAAATCTGATTTTTCATCTGTTTAAAGTTGTTTCTAATGAATCATCAAAGTTGTTTCTTTTCAGAACAGATGAGAGATATAGTTCTATCCCTGTTTCAAATACTCTAATCTGTAAGAAAAAAAAAAAGCCAATGGATAATTTGGGCTGGTTTCCCTTGACCCTGACAAGGAATGACACAGAACACAGAGCCTGAGGTTAATTTGGATTTCATCATTTAATGACAGGGCCTGTCAATCAGAGAGGAAATGTGTTAATAAAATCAACTGAAGTGCTAGGGGATTAGGACTCCTTTCTCTGTGTGGGACTGTGGTGGCCAAAGGTTATCGTGGAGAATATTAAAACCAAGAGATGCTGATAAGACAGCTTAGCATGTTTAGCAGCTGCTGCACAAACATAATAATCATTTCCACACTGAGCACAGAATCAATACAGAGAATTACTTCCCAATGCCTCCCAGTTTGTTCTCAATGTCACCAGGGAAGGTCTCTCTGAAATGCCAGAGTCCCCATCCAGCACCTCTCCCACCCACTGCCCTCACTGACATCTTTTTCTGTCTCTGAAAACTCTGTTTGACATCCTGCTCTTCTTCAGCTGCACTTCTTCATCTGCCCTGGTCCATCCTCTCCACCCCAGAGACTGAACCAGCAGAATTATTTAGTTCTCAGGCTACTCACAAAAAAGGAGACACAAATATTGTCCAGAAGACTTTCAAAACAACTTAGTCAACCACCTTCTCTCTCTCACACACATCCCCCCCTTAAAATGAATAAAGAAAATTTCTGGCCAGTTTCTACTCCTCTCTCCAGCTTTGCAAATTTTTTTTTTGTTTTCAAAATTTTTCTTTCCTGTAAATAATTTGAATTTTTTCTTAACTTTTTATGCTTCAGTGCTTTGCCCTTACAGGACTTCTGGGTCTGCTTGTGATTTTGTCTGAGTCTTTTATTTTTTTTTTTAGTCTCTTTGACTACCATATCTTAACTCTTAAACAATTTATTTTATCTATTTTTATGCACTCTTTGAAATGCATATGCTGCACTTAACAAACCTACAACTCAGTGTTCAGTGCCTCTCAAAGCAAAGCAGCAAGAGCCAACAAGTCAAGCAAATAAGAACAGTAATTACAGAATTAATCTACTTTTACTTTTGATTTGAAGTAAACTAAAGCAAAATTAATGTGGTAAAGGATTCCAAAGGAGTGTTGGATGAGCAAATTCTACTTAAGTAAGTTAAGGAAATAAGAAAATGAGACATTAAAACAGAATGAGTAATTGAGTGGAAAATCACTGGGCATCTACAAAAAAGAAAGAAATGGGGAGGGCTAAAGAACCTGAGCAGGGATAATGTGCTTAGATCTAACACTTTGGTAGCAGAACTATTATAATCCATGTTTCATCCTTAAGGAAAATATAAAACCAAACCCCTCACCATTTCCATGCTATGTTGCAATATTTAATTGCCAACTCTAAACTGTTTGCAACAACTCATTCCTTAAGATCAGAGGTAAATAAATAAATAAATAAATAAAGCACAAAGTCTATAATATCAGGTGGCATGATATAACATTTTTTAATAGTTATAAGCCTTTTGTAAAAAACTTTAAGAATACTGAATAACTTTAAGTAAGTCTTAATATGACCATATTTTTTAGCTTTTTATAGATTTTTGCTCCATTACATCACTACATCTGAATCAAGCTGCAAACAATGTATGTTCAGGAAAGAAAATCAGGAGAATATTAATTCCAGAAATCCAATGTGAAATACAAGAGAAGCTGCAGAAATAATGTAAGTTCTGGTGCTTAAATTTCAATATACTTTTCAAAGATGGAGAATATGTTCACTTGCTTGAACATCATTTATTGAACTCTAGATCACATTACAAGAGCTACAAAGGATAATAGTTATTGTTGAAGATACAATAGTGGTCCTGAAATAGGAATAGAGATAGGGAGAGAGGGACTGCTCAGTCTGGGAAGATCTAGTACACAATTTGAGTTCTAGTGTGAAAACTACTGTTTGGTGACTCTTCAGCCAATCCCATACAAACTAACTGTTAAAGCAATGTTTACTGTTGGCATAAATCTGCTTTTCTACACCTCTGTACAACTGAGTTTCTAAATTAGAGGTATAAAAACTATAGTTTCTCAGCCAGCAGCTTCCCTTTGTTAGGAAGTGTGCAGGCTCCTGAACTTTTACTGATTTTGAGATCTCTGCATGGTCCAGGCTCATAGAATTATGACTGCCTGGATTTTCAAAACAGTTATAATTTTAATATTATTTCAGGAGATGAAGATTTAGATTTGAGTGTGATTTTTTTTCCCCCCTCACAGAACACCCTGTCCTTCATGCCTGGAATGGAAAAATGACATCAACCATCCAGCTGGAATATTCTTATAACCCTAAAAAATAAGGGGCTGGACAAACCTATGGAAAAAGGTAGAGCTAGAGGTGGGTTAGGACTAGAAAGAAAGGAGATTTAGAGGATAAAAAGGGCAACTTTAATAGTAAAAAAAATATGCAGCAAGCAGAGGAGGCAGTTAATACACATAGAGGCAATCAGAGCCCTGCGGTGTGCTGATACCTGCCCATGCCTCCTGGTAACATGAGCACATCATCAAAAATCCTCCCAGGAATCTCCATTCCTGGGATTTTGAAGAGTGGGACAGTGGCAGTGCTCTGTGTGACAGCTGTGATCCTCTGGGAGAGTCACAAAAGGCAGCCCTTGAGCAGGAGCAGCCTGGCAGGGCCAGGGGCTGGTGCTGAGCCCAGCTGGAAAGCACAGGAGCTGCATCAAGGGAATGTCACCACACCCAGCATCCCTGCAGAATGGCTCTGCCCTGGACCCCCCTGAGGAGTGTCACTCTCCTGATGAGAACTCTCACAGCCCTCATTCCAAGCTGCTGTTGGCTTTTTTCTCCTGGTATTTCAGGAATACCAAATGTCTAGTCTTTTCTGCCTCTAACAATATGTTTTTCTGCGCTTTCCTTTGTTTCTTCATTTGGCTCATGGTGCTCCAGCCTAGACTCAAGCCCTGTTTTTCTAACAGCTTCTTGCTTTGAATCTTACTGAAGAGTAAGATTTCCTTAAATATGGGCATCCCTCTTTCACAAATGACATGAAATCCTGGAACAATAAAAATACCTACCCATGAAAATGAGATGAGATGGGTGCCGAGACCCAGCTTTTACCAGGAAAAGCTGCTGCCTTTACAAGTTCCTATTTGTCACAGGATGCCAAACCAAGAAGCCTAAATCACTAAATACTATTATAAATTATTTCTTTGATATTTGATTTTGATAGCTTTATTGTAAGGCTTTGTGTTTAATTGGTATCAAAGCCTAAGAAACCACAGAAATATTCTTTAAAACCCTAATAAATACTTCCAAAGGTTGAACTCGATAGTCTTAGAGGTCTTTTCCAACCTTAGTGATTTTATTATTCTATATCACATCACATTATAATTGTTTTTACTATACAATATTTTGCTTATATTTGTCCTTGTGGTAAAACAGTTTCCTAGCTGGTGTCACTAAAATAATTGTCATCTACCAAGAAAGAGTCCTTTGTTCTGAGATGGTATTCTGGGTTTAGTTTCAATAATTAAGCTGGCTACAAGTTGAGATCCTTGCAATAAGAGCTCAGAAACTGGGTGAATTATGCAGGAGCCTCACCAGCACAAAATATATTTTCCCATAAAAGAATATTATAACTTCTTATCCACATTTCTCTAAATTTTAGTTTCTCTTTGGGCAAGGAACACTTTGAAAAAAATTAATTCTGTGGAGTAAATATTTTTAAATGTGTAATGTGCGCTACCCTGTGGCTACTCAACATAGATATAAGCTTATTATACAAATTATTAATTTTTGCCAGTATCTCAGGGCAGAAATCCCTTTTGCTGTAATTTATCCATGTTCTTGTTGATGCATGAATAACTCAATTTCTCTTATGCTGAAAATGTACTAGAGATGCCCCTCTATGAAAAAAAAGCAGCAGGTATTTTTTCTTGACTGTATTGAATGGAGGTAGGAGGCAGGTTTAATAAACAATCAGAATCTTCTTTTACAGACTTGGATTTTGTAACAGAGTCCCTTTTGAAGTTGGTACTCTCTGATGAGGCATATTGGATCTACCAAAAAGTGAAGTGTTAATTAACAGAGGTGATGCTAATGAAATATAAATATTCTAGCAGCATAACGATAAAGAAAATTACTTTCAGATAATTCTTGGATCATGCTTGCCAGTACCACATTAAACTGTGCTATACTTTAAAATTGCCCTTTTGCTTGCCTAGATGTCTGATAGCAGCTTAATTAGTGGCTTACACCCATTGAATAAACATAATTTCTTATCCTTTCCTTACTTCTATTTTGTGAACTGTTACTTGCATTAAAAGTTCCTTTCTAGTTTGGTGTTTGCAGCCTGGAAACTGAGAAGTTTGACCCAAACTCCAAGTGGTTGGGACTGAAGATGAATGAGGAAAACAGGAAGAATCCCAACCAGAAGAAAAACTATCAGGAAAGGACACAAAGTGCACATTTTTCCTCTTCTTTCCTCCATTCACACAAAAACCTGTTCTGACATTAAAAGAAATCATTGCAAAAACGCAAAGGATCCTTGTTACTTCTGAGGTATGAGTCTGTCTAAATTTGGGACAAATGAGCAACTTGAAGGCATTTCAATTTCATTTCAAAAGGACTAAGGACACTTTTTAAAAAGGTCTTCTATTATTTGAAAAAAAAATCCCTACTTTGCTAAAAAATATAAAAATTTATATATCATTATGGTTTTCACTTGGTACATAAGAAGCAGTGAAAAGTAAAGCCACTTCAGCAAGTTCACTTTTCCATCTGCTAGAATTTATGCCAGTATTTTACAATCTAAGGGAATTTTTAAATATACCATTAATGGCTATTTAATTTTCAAGTGAAAATGGTGGAAGGCTCATCAAACTTACACTCCTGGGTGCAATCCTGAACTAAAACAGGGATAACCAGAAGATACCACATAAATATTTCATCTCTAATTTCTTAGAAAAATTAATAAATAGCTCTATGAGTTGATCACAGTAATTGTTAAGAGTTCTTTGTAAATGAGTTCAGCAGTGCCATGCCCATAATAAGCCAGTAAAAGAATTCTCCACCCTTAGATCAAAACCCAGAAATTAAGATTTATGCTTAGTAATAATTAGTGGAGAACTACAGGTTCTCACCCTGCTTGTTCAAAAATGTTCATTATCACTTTGAGTGAATAAATATTCACCTCTGTACTGGTTGCAGCAGATTACAGAATGAAAACAAACAAAGAAACAAACAAACTCAGTTTTTAATTGAATATTCATTTTGCATTTTGTCCAAGTCTTTGGCAGATATACTAAATCAAAATTCCTTCTGGAGTTCTACTGAGTGTGCTTAATTGATAACACCAGCTAATTAAATTTACAACTTCTATGCATATTAATTCTTCATTTTTATTTTGGCACACTGAAATTCCATCAAGCTCCTGTTAATAAAGGATGCAAACATGGGTACGTAGCTGTTTCTGTTGCTTAGTGTACATGTGGAGTTTCAAAGCACAGAATTTAGAACCTATAATAAAATGGACACCTTTTGAACTCACTTGGAATATAAAAGGCAGCCTCAAAAAGCCAGACTTTTCTGAACCTGTAGCGATCAAAGCTGTGGTTTACTTAGGAAAGATAATTATTCAAAAATCTTCTAGCTCAAGATACATCTATTAAAAGCCTTAAGGATATGTTTTAATGTACAATATCCACCTTACAGTTTCCTTCCCCTACACAATTCACAGGAATTATAATGCACAGTTTTCACTGGCAGTGATGGGCGCTGTCTTGATTGACCCAACTATACTCACTCAAAACATTTTGTGACTTTGATTTTAAATCTTTGTAAATCATGAGATTCAGAAAAAACTCCAGAATCTGTGGATTTGTCCTTAGAATGCATTCACAGGTGGTTGAATTATTTTTTCCTTATTGATCTGAGACTTCTTGTGCACAGAAGAATTCAATGAAGAGGGCCACATCTGTATCGCTATAATTGTCACAATCACTCTCATTTTGCAGCCACAGATCTGATTGCACAAATTTCTGTTGGATAAAAATAAAACTTTTTTTTTTCCTTTCAAAAGCTCATGCCTATTTGATATCAGCATCAGCTCACACCATCTTGAAGGAAAAGAAAGTAATAAAGACCAGAAAGGACATGGAACTCTTGGGTTCAGAGCACTACCCAGAGTCCCTCCCACTGGTGCTGAGAATTTGGCCACTCACCAGTACATTCCAAATCTGGGATTATATCACTAACACAAGAAACAGATATTTTACAGCAGTTGAGGAAAAAAAAAAAAAAAGTTGTAGGTTGAGTGGGAGATTCAATTTTCCTAGGAATATTTTCCTCTTTGATTTATCTTCCTATTTCAAAATATATTTTCTGGGCATTAACAAAAAGTTGTATAACTACTACAGCATCCCAAAGCAAAGAGATGTTTACAAAACTGATTTAGACCATTTAATTCAATTAACTACTTTATCTGAAGTCAGAGAAAAGTGGCTTTGACAACCAATAATAAAACTTGGATATTTCAGAATGTTGTGTTAATAAGACATGAATTTGATGGATGAATTTCGCTGACCTCACTGTAAACCTTTTACATGATGGGGCTCTCACAAACAGCACTCAGCAAATGTGCTCGTTGGAGAGAGGAATGAATGTGGGTATATTGGCTCCTATTGGCACATCATTGCATTGTTAGATTTCACTTTTATTTTTGAAATCCTGATGCACTTCAGGTCACTGATAATAACCAGCAGTCATTCCCAAAGGATTTCTCACAGTGTAACCCCAGTGAACTCATGCTGCTGTCTATTATCCACTCCAGATGTGTGCCACTAAATAAACTGAGATTTACAGCCTTTGGAAGTAGTTACTAATAAACTGTGTAGTTTTCTGTATGATAAATTAAATCTAATTGAAGGAAGACTTTCATTACGGCCAAGATTCTCCAAGAATATGGCAAAACATACAACTGTTTTTCAAAAAAGCTGCTTCCTTTCTTGGAAAGGATGAGGCTCACCCTGTGTCAGCTCCTGAATGAGGCAGCAGTACTAAGCTGTAGTTAAAATCCTGCTGAGAGCTGCCAAAATTCACTCCTTCACAAGGGAAACCAAATTTAACATAGGAAAGGCACAAGGACAAGGAGAAGGAGGAGCAGCAGAATGAGGAGGATTTTCCTCTGTCTCAGAGGGAGCTGCTGCCAGCTCCTCTGGAATTTCCACAAATCCTCCCTGAGCTGAGGGGTGACACCAGTGCAGAGCTCGACCTCCCTCACCCAACTCCATCTGTCAGGTGGCACAGTCCAAGCCCTAAACACAAAGCTGATGAAGGCTGTGGATCCTGCAGCTGTGAAGAAGTGTAGGACATTTAGTGTGGGTCTCTCCTGTGTCTGTGCTGGCTAGAATTATTGATTGCATTACTAGGAGCTAATAGACAACAAACAGCACAGCCATGGTGTGGTCATGGAGCAAAAAGTTGTGATTATGGTCATGGAGGAAAAAACCATAAAATTTCTCAAATGGATGAAAGAAGTTCATAAAACTAGGTGTAAAAGGAGATCCAGACTCAACACTGTGGGAGATGCTTATCTTCCCAAAACAAAGGGCACACACTCCTTGTCTCCCCACCAGCTCTTTTTCTAATATTTTCCCCAAACAATGACTCCTGGCTCCTGGCAGAGATTGGATCCTTGGCCAGCTGGACCTTTGCAGAGAAGTTATTTTGGGGTCAGAATTAAAAGGGAAAGTTTCTCCCCTTGCCTTCTAATCCCCCTTACATTTACCTTTCTCAGTTACAGTACATAAAGCTATTGAATTAGCCAATAAAGGCCAAGTATTAAAGCTATTATTTCTGCTCTTCTGAAGTTACACTTGAGAATAGAAGGCTTGGAAGAAGTTCTGCTTGATCCTTAGGGGGAGAAAAGGCTTATTTATAAAAAGGAACAGATGTAGCTAGATGAAAAGAAGCCAACCATATCACTTAAGAAGAAAAAAAGAAAAAAAAAAAAGGGGAGAGTAATCCTTCACTCAGCAAAAAAAGAAAAAAAAAAAAAGGTTACTTGCAATATGTGAAGATGCTATTAAAATGCTTCCTTTAATAGCATTCTATTATGCTTCTGAAATTTTCAACTTAAAAAATTATTTTGCTCACAAGTGAATTGAACTTTTTGGGGAAAAAAAAAATCCTAAAATCACTGAAGCACTTGGGCACAATTTTTTTAGAGAATCATGAATGTAGAAGGTTTCCACTAGTTTTTTTGATAAATGTTTCTTTTTTTCTTCTAATTCTTATATTCATTAAATGAGCTTCAAAATTCTCAGTTTATATTAAAAATTGTTTATTCTGCACCTAATAATTTGTACTAGTAGGCCATGGTAGTGCATGGAATTGCTTGCTGCGCCCTTACAATGTATGACTGAGAAGAATTTAGGCTAAATTCAAATGGTGGGGAAGACAACAGAATGGCACATGGCTGACAAATGTTTGCCCCTCCTGTTCTCTGGGCACGTTTACAGCCTGATTTGGAACCACATTTCTTTTTGCAGGAGGCTGTACAAGTACCATGGCATGGCAGCACGTTCCCTAACAAGAGCCTTGTGGCTTATAAACCTTAACATATGAGGTTATTTTAATTCCTTCATCTAAAAGCAATTCTCCCAGGTGGCTTCTAAAGACCAAGATAACTTATATTTGTGTGACAGAGAAACAGAGAGGAAGCACAATATTTTATTGATGACTTGAAAAAGTCATCAGCGAGCTGCAATTTGTATTCTAACTAATATGAACTGTGTTGTTGCCATCCCTTAACATAACTTATCAACCAGCCAAAATTATCCTAACTTTGGTCTCTTAAATTCTAGCACACATCCATAGTAAGTGGAGTTCAATGGGCCTCATCTAACACTATTTTTGCTAACAATTTGGTGAGCAGTACAGAATTAATTCACAGCAGTATCACCACAGAATCTGCTGGAGGAAATTCATGGTGCTAAGGATTAAAACCCAATGACAATGATTACCACAGGTATGGGGTTAGTATTTGCAAAGTGCTTTTTGTGTTTATCTCCTTACAGGAATAATTAGGCTTGCTCTTGGAAAGACTGAATAAAAACCAAAAAAGGACATAAGCACAAATAGCTGTGGGTGGATATTAGGAGGAACAGAATAGCTATGCCACTTGATCTTTAATAAACAAGGCATGTAGGACCAAAGGGTTGAGAAAAAATCCTCTTCCATTGCTTATTCCAGGATGCTCAACTGCAGCAAATGTTACCTGTGCTGCATTCAGTGAAAGTAAAAATCCATTTCCCTACATTCAACACCAATATGCCTTTCAGAAGTTGAGAGTTGATTTTGTTTTGGTAATAAAACAGAGGAACATTTAGGACACTCAACTAGGACAGTGATGTCCCTGTAATTATCCAGTTTCCTGCTCAGTTTTGGTCCTGTGTGAGTACCAATAATAATCCTCCTCAAAAATAATGAAACAACCAAAATCTTGGTTGAAGCCATAACCCCTCTGAGCCTTTTTGATCAGAAGGCTCCAAAGGTATTATTAACGGAACTTTTACATGTTTTTGTGCAACAATTATGCAGAATTTAATGGTTTTCTTCTGCATATTTACAATTTAGAATTGATCTGGGTGCTGAAGGTGATTTTCCTCTCATCACACAATAAGTACAGTATCAACAGCTACACCCAAGGGAATAATTCCTTCAGAAGGGAAGCCCAGGCCCATCCATTTTCTGTAAGAGCTGAATGGGAATGACTACTCAAAGTAATGGGTTTTAAAATGTTTTCTGAGATAAAGCAGCAGCACTCCAGCACTTTTTTTTTCATTGTGATTCTGTTAGGAAACAGGTAGGCAACAAAACTTCAGAATGTAATTCCATTTACACACACATCTGAATGTAGACTTGAGACTCCTTTGTGTAATTCAGTGCTCTGGAATTGTCACCCTGGGTGTATCTCACTAAAGCCTTGTATTATAGATTGCAAATGCAGAACAGTTGTTAAGTCCCTATCCCTGGGGAAAGTGCAGGCACTGCAGATTTGGAGTGCTCTGTCTGCAGGCGAGAGGGAGCCAGCCAGAAGCTCTGTGCATCAGCTTTTCTCCTGGCCAAGGAAAAAGTGACCTTGTTCCTGTCCTTCTTAGCAGGTCTGAAAGACATGCAGGAAACTGCATGAGAAGTGGGCAGCAGCAGAGGAGAGGAAGTGGATATCTCACCCCTTGGGGCTGCAGCACAAATAAGACTGTAAATAAATGTGTGTCTACCTTTCACTGTGCTTTTTTTCCCTCGTATTTTTTCATATTCACCTTCTCTCTCCTGCCTTTGCTCCCAGGCAGGCTGTTCCTGTCTATCACCCTGCCGTGGGACCAGGTGGCACTGACACATTGGAGAAAGCAGCAGCACTGATGAAGGATGCAGGAGCCACAGGGATAATTATGTGTGGCACGACAACTGGCACCCAGCTCCCCTGTGCCCATCAGCAGCTGCAGCAAGAATCCATGGAACCAAACCCTGGGAATGCAGGGGCAAAATAATCAGTCAAAGGGCAGAAAGGCTGGGCAGACTTCAGCCTGCTTCTCTGCTGAGGTTGTGTTGCTCAGCTGGGCACTCTCACGTGGGGCTGAGCTGATGAATACTCACACACACACTGAAGAGCCCAGAGCTGCACTCTGAGGTTGTGTTATGTATCTTGCACTGATCTCTGCTGGGTGTAAAGTCAGCCTTGCCTGCATCTACGTGTTCAGGTCAAGCTCCTGTCCTCTCTAATAACACAGCTCCCAGAGCAAATGTTGTGTGTCTCATGAGCTTCAAAATCACAAGGCATTTAGAAAAAATATGCAAGGGAAATGCTGGGATTTGACATGATAATCTTTTCATGGCAGAGCCACTGGACATTCATTTTTGTTCATGTATAATTCAGAGTGGGAATTCAACCTGAAAGGAACACATTGTGTGTGCAGTTAGGCACTCACAGTAATGAAGAATTTAGGAATAATGTTAAAAATGAGAAGAGTATTGCTCTTCAGAACACAGCTACACTTTTGAAGTGTGTTTTTCCACTTGAACAGACAGTTTACAGCTCTTGAAGCTGTTGGACTACTTCAACTAAGCAAAAGGCTGACTTTTAAATATATTATATTCTGACAAGATTTGTGCAAATCAAGAGCTTCACATGAGAGAAACTTATTTCCAGTCTCCATTACCAGGAAGCTGTGAAAAACCTCTCTCCCTGGTTTGCTCCAGTGACTTTGGCAATCACCTCACACACTCTGCTGTGCCAGTGAACCCCAGGACAGCACTTTTGGGATACCCCATACAGGGCTACCCACTGGGGACAGGGGAGGGGGACAAGGGAGGGTTTGGGGGCACTGCAGGGAGGCAGGCAGGGAGGGAGACTCTGGAAGGAAGGATGGAGCAGAGTCAGGCCTGGAAGGAATGCCTGAGCTAGATTAGGAAGGGGAAAGGGACACTTAGGGGTTTACAGCAACCTGGCTTTTCTGGGGGAAGGACAAATATGCAAGATACTATTCAGGTTTTTTTTATGTATTTTATGATTATGAAAGAACTCTTTATTTCTTTTTCCTCTTGGTTCTTGGTGATTAAGGATATTTTCACTTTATTCACTATTTCCTTGGTCTTTGCACTGTTTCGAGTAGTTGAATCCTTCTTTTCCCCCTTTCCAGAAGGCTGCTGCATTCTTGCCTTTGAGAACAGCAGCATCTCTTCTTACTGATTCCTGCCTTTAATCCCTCCAATCCTCCTACAGTGCCTTGATTCACATCTTACATTCCTCTCTCTGGTTTCTAGAGCTCTACCCCCACATTCTCCTTCAATTCCTATCCCAGGTGTTTTCCTATCTTGTGCAAAGACCAGACACATAATTTCCCTGCCTCTTCCACTGTGTCTTATTCTCATTTCTGTCCTCTGCTCTGTAGCATGAAAGGCACAGTGCCTCTGCTCTCTTTGTGTAAAAGCAGTTTACAGGCACCTCCAGGACTTTCCCTGCCATCAAACTCCTTGAATGGCCTGCAGCCGATTTTCAGCTGATTTTACAAACGTCTTGAGGTGTTAAAGTGAATACAATTCCCCTCAGCCTGAATGGCTTAGAATCAGATATTTCTCCTCTGTACCAAAAGGCAAATGTGTATTTGATGTCTCTGACAGGTGCCTTTGTTCAGGGATCTATATGTCTGCTGCTAGACTGTTGTGGCATGATAAAAAACCTAAGAAGCAGTGAAAACATTACCTGTATTTCAGCTGACAGCACATATATCTCAGTATTAACCATGAGCACATAAAGAATATCAGCTTGTTTTATGAACAGGCTCTGCTGCAATTGCAGTAATAGACCTGGTGCTATTAAGGAGTGACAGTTTGTTGTGTTTGCATTACAACTGTCAGGTTCCAGGCTTGTACAGACCTCACTCGGCTGCCTCTGCCACAATGAGCATCAGAAGCAGAGTGGAAAGATTAACTGCAAATCAAACTGGAGGAGCTGCACAGGTGAGGCAAAGTTTGTAGGAGGGTAATGGCTCTGTTTTTCTCATGAAGAGACAAGCTGTGAAGGGGAAAGTGTTGTTTCCCAGCCCCAGATGACATCAGGAATGTCAGAGATTTAACACACAAGCTATTAACTTGCACATACTCCAGCGGGATGTGATGAAGTTCAATTAATACTTGCAAAATGTTTGAAAATGAAATGCTAAGAATTGACCTTGATATCATAAAAATCAGTTACAATGATGGTAAAATCCTGTTTCTCAGCTGTTGATAATTTCTCCCATAGATTCTCTTTTAGAAAAGAGCTATAATCATATCTTGCTTGTGATAGTCTATTATCCAGCTACCAGCTCCCTTTTAACAAAATCTTCTTAGTAAATGGTTCTGGTTTTCACTATTTAAAATCGCTAATTCTTATCCCTCTCTTATGTTGTATTGCACAAATCCAAACCCCAATTAAAAGAAAAAAGTAATTGTGCTGACAGATTATTATCAGTATTTTTCAAGGAAAAAAAAATCCTTAGAAATGACTACAAAGTGCAAATATTGTTTACAATTAAAATGCAAATCCTAGGCCTTTAAGCTGAAACTCACAACATTAATTCTGTACAACAGAAGCTGGTCAAAGCAATATTACATTTCGTTTATCACTTGACATAAACAGACAAGAAGGAATCTGGTAGTCAAGTCTTTCTCTCTCAGATGCAGCTTTCTGCTAAGATCTGACACCCATCAGGATGCCCCAGGAAAACTCATTGTAGTGCTTGGAATGATTTATAGTGCACTGTGAACATTGTTGTTTCGTGTGGTGAGGTCTTGTTAGAATGCTGATGTATTTAAAAAAAAAAATAAAAGTATCACCACCTCTTAAACTCTGTGATAATGTATTAAACCTGTCCTGGTGGCCATCCAGCCTCAGCACTGCCAGCTGTAAGAACCAGCAGCTTTCCTCTCCGAGGAGCTTTTCTAAACACAGCCCTCCCCCAGAGCTGAGAGTTTCTGTTCAATCCTGAGCATCCAAAACCACATCAAGGGAAGACTTTTTATACTTCCATCACCAAACAGAATAATCCCTCTGCCATTTAAACCATTGTGCTTATTGTTAGTCCAATTCTTGTTTAAACATTTCTTCTTTCACAATATCCAGTATTGTGGGTCCTTAAGCAATGAAGAATAAACAGTTCAGCTGTTGTGACTCTGCAGTGGTTTCCAACTTGATAATTAATGTATTAATTAACTCACAGAGCCTTAAATGTGGGGGATATTATTATGGCAGCTAAAACTGCACAATGTAGTGTTTTGACCAACTTGTATTTCCAAGTGGTTTAAACCATAAAGTAAGAAGATGAAACAAACTATAACAAAACATTCCAAATACTGATGGTGGTGCCCAATCAAATTTCCCTTTCCCAATTATCCACATCTCTGATATTTCATAAACTACAAAGCAACATAAATCTCCCTCTGATGCATACAGGAAAATTACAGATTTCAGCCTCACTGCATAGCAGATATCACAATGCAGATCAGCAGAAACTGCTGAACTGAAGCAAAAAATTTTTATTCCACAGAGATGTTATATAGATGTTGAATGTAGGCCTGAATTTCTATCTAGCTGGTGTACAGGCTTACATCCAGCCATGGAAAGTGTCTGAAAAAGCCTAGAGCAAAAAGAGAAATAGGAAAGCAGCCCAGATTTTGCTCACTTCCATTAGTATGGCAATCAAGGAATGGGATAAGAAGCTTTTTTCTTTTGTTTGAATTTAGCAATCAGACTGCCCCAGACTATGTTTGAGCGTACATTTATCAAAATTACACACAAAGTTGTTCATCAAGTAGCTGAGAGAGATCCTCCCATGCATCCAAGAAGGCACAGAGGTTTCCACCTCAAGGAGTTCATGACAGGGTCTGTGTGCACTGCAGGGAAAAGCTGCTGCAGGGACAGACACCATGATCACCTGTGCCTGCAGGGCCAGCTGATCAAAGGAATGGCTAATTGATGGCTTAATTATGATTGGGTTGCTCAGATCTTACACATTTTTAGTTAAGTAAGCTTCTGCCTTGACAGATGGACAGTAGCCTGGTGTCTCCAGGAGCTCAAAGGGTGGAACTTCTAATGGGGGTTATAGGAGTGAAGAAATAATGTTCCCATCTGCAGCATTAAGCATCCCAGATCTGATACAGAGCAGGGTCAAGAACATTTTTTACATGGATGAACTATTATGGATGAACTATTGAGCAATATTTTCAAAAAATGCATAATTTGATGAAAATTAGTTTGACTCTACTATTAAGGTAGCTGATGAAAATGCCTTAGTGCCAAAGTAAAGGAGGGAATAAAGATATCAAAATAGGATTGGTTGGAAGAACGAAGAAAAAGGTTACAAGCAGTGGATCTTGCAGTCACAGGGTAATAACACTCATAGCTGGATATTTTTACTACTACTTTAAAAAGTGGTATCTTATATACTGACTATTAAAACTGCTCTGTCATTAAAAAAAAAAATCAGAGTAAAATAGTTTTACAGAAATAAAAAAGAAGTCCTGAGTAAGAGGGATCTTCAGTTGGATTTTTACTAGATTGTTAAAAATGGAACAAAATTGAGTGATACTTTTTTCTTCACTGGTTGGTAGAATGAAGTTCTCTTGAACATTGAGGAAAAAAGTGAACCTTTCACTGGCTTTACCAGATGAGAAAGGGCTTTGTGGCAACAATTTCCCTTTCTTGTTTAAAATCACCTCATCCAGGCAGCTTCAGTCTATCAGAGCTCCTTTGAAAGGCCTTGGCAGCACACCCACAAAATTCACCAAAGTCCCCTTTGCCCTTCCAGTTGCTTTCAGAGAAAGTTACATCTCCTGTTGAGCAGGATCTGACCACTCTGACACGAAATTCCTGGGGAAGTTACCACACATTCCTCCCTAAGAGCATCTGAAGCCTCAATTTCCACCACTTTTGGTGCTGCAGTAAACAGTGCAATAACAGACAACAGTAGGAAAAGGTGCTATGAAGCACCTTTTGTAGGAAGTTACACTGGGATTTCAATCCATAAGTATTCACATTTTAATTGATCATTTTAACAAATGCCCAGATATAACCGATTTTCCTAGCCAAGGGCATAGTCAGCCAAATTATACAAAGCTGAAGGAACTGTTGTCATTTTTATGTTCAACAAACATGTAAGAAAAAGACTGTTCTAGGAGAAGCTACAGAAGGGAACATGATCATTTGCTCTCTATTCTTACCTCCTGTAAAAAACTATTTGTATTAAAGAACAAAACTTAATGACAAGTGCTCCACACATCCAAATCCAATTATTTTATTCCCTGATGACTGGGGTATTTTTATGTATTTGTTAAAAGAAATGTGTGAGGTGAACTGTGATCTTTCTCAGATGCAGCAGGTCTGATTGCTGTGTTTCTACAAGGTGTAGCCAATACAGCATTCATTTAAGGCCACAGCAAACTAAATAATCTTATTATTGTCAGTCAACTACAATCTTTTATTTACTTGGACTTGACACTAATTATAGTAGAGCTTTCATAGTAAGACATGTCTTCTGATACATTTATCAAGGACAAAATAACAAATACTGTAATAGAAGAGTAACTTTGGGTCACATTAGATTAATTTACATTGGCCTAAATCAAGATGAATTCTTTGGATTTCTATCATAATAAGGAAATAAAAAAAAAGTTCTTGTTTTATTTTTTGTTGTTGTGCTTCCTGAATGAAGCTGTACATGTCAAAGTCTTTTATGTTACACTTTTAAATACAATACTAACCATTCCCACCTCAAAATAACCTGACCAAAACATTTCCATGAAACAACAGGGAAATCAAAGTCCTCATTGTTTGTTGTCAATGCTTCAAAAAGCCTTTTGAGAATGGAATTTTCAAGAACAGCTTCTACATGTGTAACAAAAATAACTTCTGCAATTGTACCAGTACTCAGATTTTTAGCTGAGTGTGCTCACAACAACCTGGCCTGGCTCAACCCCCTGCCAGAGCTCTCCTCACCAGATGTGCCCCAGGTGTGCTGAGATCCAGCATTTGGGGCAGATGCCTTCCAGGTTGAAGGATCTGATTCTTGACAGTAGCACAAGAGTCTTTTAATTTCCTACATCTGATGTTTCCCAAGGCCAACATCAAAACCTCTGAAGTGATGTTCAAACCCACCCTAGAAATGTGATGCCTGGGGGTTCAGACTAGAGAATTTGACCTAGCACGTGGTGTTTGCACTAAAATCTAAATAAGCATGTTACAAACACAGAGATGTTTTTATTATTGCTGTCAGTATTTTCAAAGTTTGCTGCAGACAGCTGTAGTGGGGGTAAAGGAGATCTGCTGCTCCTGTTGGCTCTATTTCGGGTGCTGCTCAAGGGGCTTGAGGGAAATCCAGGATTTCTGTCCAACTGACCAATATGATCAAGCAGAAGCCGTTTATGATTTACGTTACACACATATTCATAGATCCTACAAACTACTAAGTACACCAAATACACAATTCTTGATTAGTGCCTTTTCTGCCTGCATTTCTCAGAGTTAAAGATTGGTTACAGTCCAGGTGTTTCACAGTCCTCTGTTATCTAGGTCTTGCAGTCTTAGTATTTAGTTTCTCAGCCTCTTCCTTCTTAATTTAGCACAATTTGTGTTCCAATAGCCTTGATAAATTCCTGAGGCTTTGATAACAAACTTAGAAGCAAGGCTGGATGGTGCACACTATGACCTAAGCCTTGCAAATATATTGCAACAGAGGCACTAGTCCCTGTTCCAAAATAATGACTTTTTAAAAGGTGTCTGAGTCTGCCCCAGCTCTGAGGAGCCTTTCCAGCAGTGCAGAGGACAGCTGATGGCAGCAGGGTGGTGGGGAGGTCACCCCAGGCTACCAGCAGCCAGCCAGGACATGGAGTGCAGCCCTGTGTGATCAGCAAAAGCACCAAACAGCAGAAAGGCTTTGGCTCTCTGGTCACCATGAGCCATTTATCACACCTGCTGGGTTTTGTGAATGTCTCTATTCTAAGGTATTTTGAGGGCAGCCCTCCATCCTCACCTGTCTGTGGGATTAAAGTGACAAAGCACAACCCAAACACTGCACGTTCCAGCAGTGCCTTTTTGGAAATATAGATCTTAATCCCCGTTTGCAATGAAGATGTGGTTATTGTACAAACTTGAAATTGGAAAGAATTGCTGGAGACTTCTGAATTGCTGTGGCTGTAATGACCATTGAATTGAGCTGTAAAAGCTTGAGACAAGGAAAGCAATGAAAAAAGGTAAAGGAAACACACAGGTAACACTCCCCTGTTGACTTGTGAGGCATCCAGCTCAAAATATGAAAGACATGAGTCCTCTAAAGTTTAGGTTTTTTAAATTCATTAAAACAGCACTATTTTGTTTCTATGAAAATCATACTAATGGAATAGGAAATCAAATTTATCTGAGGCACTTCAAATCCTAGTTGTTGGTTGGGTTGGGTGTTTTTGCTAAAGCACAGCACACAGATAATCTGGTACTGGCTCAAAGCACAGAAGGAGAAGGATACCCCAAAATAAACTGAATTCTTATGCATGACTTTGGACTTGAGCTCCCATGTCATGCAGCATTAGATTTTTCTGTAGAAGTGCACTTTTGCATTCCCTGTTACACAGAACATTTCATCTAGTTTTATTCGAGTTGTCTTTCTTGGTGTTACTTTGGAAAACTGTAAAGCCTCACATCAGTGGCACTTGGTCTGTTTAGAGAGCAGACATTAATTCAGACAGTAAGTGTCTAATCTGCATTTTATCAAAACAGAAAAAGAGAAGAAAACCTCCACCAATTCAGTTTCTCTGTCTGCTCCCAGCCTTCTTTTCCTCTCCTGCTGCCCTTCCAGACCTTTCCCAGCACCACTGGAATTAGCCCATCTGCATACACACCTTGGACAGACATACTCAGAGGCTCTTCTCATTTGTTTCTTATCAAATTAACATGAAAAAATGTAAATCCTTACCAAATCTCATTAGGGACCAACCAATTACACTCACTTGAACTCCCAAGATGAGATGGGTAAATAATTAACAATTTACTAGATGATTTAAGATCTAATTTTTACTCGTAACAAGATTGCAGAGGTTTGGGGTTTTTTTTTCAAATATTTTTATTATTGCCTTTGGAAACACCCTATGAACTATTTCTGTAAATAAGTCTTTGTGAGCAGTTTCTAGTTGTGTTTGACTTTCTCTGGGGGATTTGTTACTCAGCACTTACAGTCTGAGATAATTGTCTGAAACCACAGATCCCATATTATGTTTCTACCATGTTTTTGCATGGCTGCATTAACTATAATTATTTCCTGACGTGAATATTAAATCAGTGCATCTGAAGCTATTCTTCACTATTATTTTAAGAACTGAGTTTCTACAAGCATTCTTGTAGCTAAAACTCAAGATGGTCTTGAGAACACCCCCATGTTCATCTGAGCTACTGGAATTATGTGTGTGAGAGTGGTTTGCAATCTTTCTGCAAAGTCATTGGAGAGCAAGATATGAAACAGATCCATCACTGCATTCACTGAGGGTTCCTTCTATTCTGGTACTCTTCCAGCCTCAGGGGCAAGAGAGTCAAACACCAGGCTCAGATCTGGAGTCTGAATGAAAGAAAAAAGGGGAAATCTCAATAGGAAATAAGCCAGAACTGGGATAGGTAGGGAAGAACAAGGAGCTGAGTTAAGAACAGAAAAAGATATGGAACTGACAAGGAATGAAAGCCAGCATCCCCTGATATCAATGTATGGAATATTTAATGGTTTAGTTCCAGACCTAAACAGCTCTCTCCATCAATAAAACATGCCCCCCTCTGCTGCAGACATTATTCTTCCTGGTTGTATATTTTTCACAAGTCTTTAGTCTGTCCAGAAACCATGAAAAACAAGAGGGAAATAAAGATATGGTTATTCAGGCATATATAGGTTAGGAAAAATGAATATATATAAATTCAGAGAACTGTCAACTTGTACAGCATGAACTATCAATGAATGGATTTAACCCATACTTAATTAACTATATTTTTAATTATTAAATCACCAAAACTATAACAGCATAAAAAAATAGGTGCCTAGAAACCATCCTTCTTTCCAAACTGTGTAATTACAAATTCCACAATATTGAACTCATCCTAATATACTAAAAAAAATATGTTTATCTACTAACAGAACATGGTTTGAATATTTCTAGATTACTAAAATTGTGCAAAACTATTCACTTATCAAAAGAATTCGGACAAAATTCACATACACAGCTCCTGTTAAAGAAAGGTCAAGGTGGACTTTTTTTTTCATGGGGAAAAATACCAAGAAATAAAAAGATACCAAGAAATAAAAAGATGTACTAACACATCAAAGAAAAAAACAGTGAAATCCTTCTGGAGAATAAACAGTGTTAAGAAAGGAAACCTCAGCAAAATTTTTATTTGTTTCTTCTAAGACAAGGATTTCTTTTTTCCCTTATAGCTAAAATTAGAAGGGGGGAGGAAATCTGTTGTAAATACACATCAAGAATGAAACTCATTCCAACACTCCAAAACAAATCTCTTGTTTTGAATCTTTCTCTCTGATGTCTTTAAATAATTCCTTGTCTGCAGCCTATTTCTAGTGGAGTTAAATGCCAAATAATCCAAAAGTGAACTGCTTTGGTTATAAGATTTCTGTGCTCGGCTCCTTGAGTGACAGGACATTTGGGAACAGGAGCTTCACTGAGCATCATTTTGGGATTGTTTTTCTATAATTGAGAAAGAAGTACAAAGACTGGTGAAGAAGAGACAAAAAAAATAAAAAAATTAAAAATATGCAAATAACCTGGGCACAGCCAAGGAGGTTCTGGAAGCTGTGCCCTTAAAAACAAACAAAAAAACCCCAACAAAATAAAGCTAAGCAGGAAAGTTGCTGGGCTGAATGCTGGAGCGCTGCAGACATCATCTGTGTTAAAATTCCTGGCTGGGGGAAAAGTGCTTTGGATGTTCTCTGTGACTAAATAGGACTCTGTAAAAACCAAAATAGAAACAATTCCTGCCGGGAAAAAAAAAAAATCTTTAGAGATTGTGGATCCAGTGATCCAGTTAACAACTTCAAAGAAAAAGGTGGAATGTTCAATATTGTGGAATGCAGTGGAATTCAGTTTCCAAGGGAAGTAGCAAAAGAACTGGTCCTCCTGATGATCCATGATGGAACAAACAGTGCAGGTACTTTCATAGCTCACAGATGTCTCAGGAAAAATGAAATATATGATTTAAAACAAAGGCTGGACACATAAAAATGAATTAAAGCTGTGTCTGAAAGGTTTCTAGAAAACAGCAGAGGGACGTCTTGCTTTTGGAGATGAAACATCTGTTAAAGTAACAACCAGACTGTCTAGACAGATTATGAAGTCCATTTGTTTTGCAATGGTAAGACAAATCAGGACAAAGTGACTAGTAATGCAATTACTACTGACAAAAATATTTTTCATTGTAAAAAAGTAGAGAAGTTAAAGGATACTCTTAATGGAAAAGAGCTGCAGCAAGGACTTCAGCACCTGGGAGAGGGCTGGAAACACTGCAATGGTAATGTTTGGAATACTGACAGAAAAAAAAATACAGCCCAATTTCATTCCAGCAACCAACCAAAGGTGCCAAGAACTTAAAACTTCCATGAACTGTGTTACTCATTTATCCCAGTTTAGAGCCTGGTCTTCTTACAAGGTTTCATTGCAGTCATTTGCCAGGGACAGGTAAGGCACAGTTGAAAGCTAAAGAAAGATAGAAAGAAGAAACTCTATCCAGGCTGATAGAGACCCTCAGGAAAGTTGCCTCCTTGGCATAACAGATTAATTACTTCTGGCATAAACCAGAATGACCTGGTTTATAGCTCCTGTGAAATTTGTCATGGAACTTGCAGTGATAACCAGGAGAGGCAGAATCTACCAGGGCAGGGAAAGAGCTATTCCCAATAGTCCCCAATACATCCTGATGTCTAAGATGTCCATAGGATAGAGGGTTCTCATCTGCTCCATGACACTCCTGAACAAATATCATCAGTTTGTAAAATAAGAAAAACAAAAAGTAGTGAAAAACAGAGGAAAGTGGCTGGGGGAGATGTATGTAGTCCCATATTGGCACAGTCACAAAATCTATCAGGGCTGCGTCCTCTTCCTGAAAATTGCCAGGAGCAAATGCTTAGGAAAATATACTACCAACAAGACATGTTCAGAGTCATCTTTCCTCTGGTTTGTCTTCCCAGGAGCTGACAGCCAGAGGCCAGAGAACATCTCTAGCTGATGGCTGTGCCAGGTGTGCTAGCTACTGATCAATAGTGCTACCAGGAATGTGATTATTCCCTTTTTTTATTATTATTATTTTTCCTTTAAATTGTAGGGATAATTTAGCCATATTCTGAGTAAAAAACACATGAAAGGAATAGCCACAAAACCCCATACACCATAATTATTAATAAATCCAGTTACACAGCAGATCCAGCACCAAATACAAAGCAAAAATGAGCTGAAAGTCACTTTCCTGTCGTGAGAACAAGAGGCAGCACAACTTGGAGGCAGGCAGCAGTCTGCAAGTGCTGTTTACCTCTGCACCTCTGTTTTCTTTGCTTACTGCAAAGTAATAATAATGTTAGTAATGCAATTATGTACAGGAATGGTAGATATTTGCTGAAATGTAATAGTTATCAGATCTGACACGCTGAGACAGCCCAGGAGAGTATTAGCTGCTAAAGTTCCCCTGGATCTGGAGGAGAAATGTTGTACCTACCTATCACTGCCTGCTGAACATTTTAACTGGCAGAAAATGGTACACAAGGAGCAAACCTGAAGTAGAAGCCTTTGGGATAGAAGAGAATGCAAAAAGGTGGCATTTCTCTACAAATCAGCAAGTCTGCCTTTCCAGTCTGGGACAGCCTTTGTACTGTACAACAATCAAAACTTAACTGGTCCAGCCAAACACTGAAACTGGAAAAAAACTCAGAAATCTTTCTGTGAGACTCTGCTTGAGTGTCTAGTAAAGAAAGAACAAATCTCTCAGGCTGATTGCTCATTTAACAATGGGTGAGTGAGCTTTGGGTTTTAGAAGTTTTCCCCCCAGACTAAAACCCCTCAAACTTCCCTCAATATACATGCCAAGAAAGCAGGCAATGCATGTTGATCTTAGTAATTTTATGTGTCTGATACTTCTGACCATAATTACTGATGTACAAAGGTCTCTAATTTTTATTTTTCATCCAAGTGATTCATTTCTATTTATGCCACTCAGTATCAATGCTGCCTGTATTTCTAACTTGCATAATTTCTTACACTTGCTTTATTCCCTGATCAACAATTTAAATAACCTTTGTGGGTTATCCAGTAACTTGTTTATATCAGCATTCCCACAGTTTGATCCACTTAGGTCAGGCAAGACAAACTTCTAATTAACTACATTCCTTGAGCATCTAAATTGCTCTGCTTGAATTTCTGCAAAGTTAAAAACCTCAATAGGGTCAACAGCCTTTTAAAGGATTCTTAAGTCACCAACAACCTGGATGCAACAGCAAGTTCAATCATTTATTCCTCCCCACATTAAAGGACAGTATTGGCAGCTGGAAGTGGATCTGAAGCAGAGGGAGAGATTCTTGCAGAGGGAGCCAAGGCCACATAATTTAAAGTCATGGCTTTTGAACCTGGCCACACTTAGCAGGCTAATGGTGGTGACAGTGCATGACCTGCCTCATCACTTTGTTTGTTATATTAGCCCATAGATTACTTTTCTATTGCATGCTAAAACCCTTGGAATGTCTGAAAGATGTGTGAATAATCTGAGCTACACTGTGAGCTGAAGCTGTGAGTGAGAATTCCCTATTCCCTCTCAATAAATGAAAACACAGATGCTGTGGAACTGTCTGTGGCCAGACACCAGCTGCACTGGGGTGACCCTACACTTAAAAACAACAAAAAAAATTGTTAATTTATTGCTCTCTTGGTTCAGATAAAATATTCACTATATGCACTGATAAAAACCTGTATTTTAAAGTTTACAAAGTTTTGGCATTATGACAAAATCTGCCATGAAAATGTATAAAGCTATTTTCAAAATCAGAACTCCCGGTGGAGCAAAGCACAACAAGAGTGCAACATTTTGAAACTCCACAGTTGAGACAGATTCTCTAGAAATTTTTAAATTAATGATGAAGTCAACTGAATTATTTTAGCTGAGATCTGATTATCTTCTCCTAAATCTCATCAAATTTGAAGATCTGTTGTAGATTTACACTGGCAAGCAATGCTACTGTGTCACTTGGTTGGTGGCACAACAGGTAAATTAGTTATTTTAACTATTTTCATGAGTTATTCAGCAAGGTGATGAATTCCCAACCTTTTTTTCCCAAAAAGACCATATTTGGTAATTTTAAGAAATACGTAGCAATGGCTGAGTGCACTGAAATTCCCAGCACTGCTAGAAGCGTGAGCAGTAAAAACCTGCCAAATCCAAACATGGTGAAAAGGTCAATTAAGAAAGGCTGGAATCTTAAAATAAAGCAGACAAAGGTGTTGTGTATTTGAAATGCAAATAGAAGGAGAAATGAAAAAAAAAAATTGCGCAGATGAAAATTTCTTACTGGTAAACACAGATTTTTATTTTTTTTTTCTCTTGGAGGACACAGAATTGAAAGCCAGTGAGCACTTGCAATGCATGTATAATTCAGCAGGTAAAGTGCTAACTGTTGAAATCATTAAAATCCAATGGGCATGTTCCACTGGAATAAAGGGAACAAAATTCTTAACCTCATACACATCCACTCACAGAGTTTAACTGTACTTTCCCTAGAATATGCTTTTAATAGAGAAAAGCTCTCAAGAGGGTTCTGGTGACTAAATACTACTTTGTAAAGAAGATCACATTTCATTTATACTGTGCACTCCTGAAAAATTATGGGTTCCTCGTACACAACATAAAGGTCAAGTCATTAGCCTGGAAAATTTCTGCATTCAGAGGTGGAGAGAGGAGCTGTCTGAGGCTTCTTATTCTCAGCTCAAAGGTCTGGCTTGGTATTTCATCAGATACCTCAGAAATCTTCAGGCTGGCAATATGTTCTCTCCAGCTTCATCATACAGTGCTCTCTAAAATACGATATATCTGATTCTCATTTTGTTTGCCCTGAGATGTTTCATGTTGAGCACAGTTTCTGTTCCAGCACTATGAGCATGTCCTTCTGTATTGCTTTTATTGACAGATTATCTACATACAATTATTTTAATGTCAAGGTGAATTATGTGCAGGGTCATCGATGGCTTGCACCCCTTTCTCCCCTTAAAGAACCATAAAATTTTGACCTACCAACAAACTTTCCACTCTTATTTTCTTATTTTCACTGAATTGCCTGAACCAATCAACCAAACAAGCAACAAACAAAAAAAAACAACCCACCAAAAAAAAAAAAAACCCCAAAAAAAAAAAAAAAAAAAACTAACAACAAAAAAACAAACCACAAACCCAAAACCAAACCAAACCAAAAAAAAACCCCTAACAATTCTGTCTCTACTGGTTCTGTCAGTTCTTTAAAATATTATATCATTATCACTATCTGAGGAGATTTATGTGGCACAGCAGATAGATGGGGACATATATCAACTGGGAGATCTATGATGCATGTGTGCCAGGTATTGTGACAAAAAAATGATGGGACAATAAAATATTAACAGGTGTGGTCACTGCAAAGCAGGCTTTTTTTGTTAAATGTTTTAATGAACACCACAGAGCAAAAGAATTAATCTTCACTCTTCGTTTGCCAAAATCAGAAGCCAGCCAAAGCATGTATATTCTAGTAATTCAAATAACTTGTGCTGGCACCTGGTATTCCATTTTTTAGGTTCATTCCTTTATAGGAAATGACATGTATATATTTAAATAAAGAGGCAAAAAACCCCTAACTTAGTAGAGTTCTCTTCAACTCTTTGTGCACAATAAACTGTGGATTCCTTTCCATTTTTACTAATTCTTAAAAAAATTCCTGGTCTGTATTTCCTGCGGTAATTCATAGGGATAAATAAATAGCTTATAGGAAAAAAAAAGTCTCTGATCTCTGTTCCTCCCTAGCTTGTGCTTTGACAGAGTTTTTATTTTTATTTCGTTTCTTTAGCACTGATGACTCAGCTCCTGAACTTTCATTACCAGTCAATACCTGATCTGGGGCTGGTCCTCCATCTGGGTTGATTCTAGAACTGAAGCTGAAACACTTCACCAGTAGCTTAAAAGCATGAAGAAGCCAACACTCTTGGATCAAGGGGACATTTTTAAAGCAAAACCTCTCAAAGCTGCAGATACAATATCAAGGTCTCAGTTTTTGGCCTCTCTGTCTCAGTGTTTTAAATATCTGGGATTGTTCTGTTTCCAAAGGAGCATGGGGAAAACAAAGAAGGCAACAAATCACTCAGGCTCACCAATTTGATGCTGCAGAATGCAGGTGTTTACATGATGATTTTGTACCCTTGCTGTAGTTTCATTCCTGTTTTATTTTCAGAATTAATTTATACTGCATCTTGATTACATCTCTGTGTATTCTCTTAATCTCACTTTGTAATTTGGAACATTGAAATTTCCTTTGAACTGGCTTCTCCCAACTGCTTAACGTCATTAGCAAACTTTATCATGTTACTGCATTGTTCTCCTTGGAATTGAAATGCAGAAAAAACCCCAACATTGTCTGAAGGCACCCTTTTAGTCACTGGCTTGCTTTAAAAGACCTATCTGTCATCAATATCTTTATCCACTGAAGTCCCTCCTGGTTCTACCCTTGATGCAGTCACCAATTACTGTTTTGCATTGCACTTTATCAAAGCTTTCCAAGACCACTTTTTGTGTTGTATTGTTTGGGTTTTTTTTCCCATTTACATAAATGTTACTGCCTGGGAAAAGACACTTCATGATGACCAGCTCACAGGCCTCTTTAACATGTGCTGATTTCTAAGTTGTTAACAAGAGTCTCATGTAATCCCCTCAGTAATTAATACAGCTACACACTCAGCAGAGGTGGGCTCGTGCTTGAATGAGTAAGAAGGAAGAATGTGGAATTGCTGAATTACAGTTCCAGTGCTCCAGGTTGGGATAACAACAATATAATGAGAAAATATCAAACAACCATCAAATTCTGCGCTAGTTTTGTAAATAACACAGTTATTGGAGGAAATAGGGGGGGAAAAAAAGAGACTAAGACATAAATTGGTGTACAAGCTACTGTTGAATATCGTGTTGGATTCATGTCTAGGAGCTTCCCTAATATCAGAACGTTGGGACAAGCAGTGGGAGCTGCAGGGGTGGGACTGGACATCCCACAGAGACATCCCAGAGACCCTGAGCTGGTCCTAAACTACATCCCCTGAGCATGCTGAGATCACACATCTGTGTGGAAATAACTCCATCCTCCCCCTGGGAGCAGAGTGACCCTAGGAAGGCGCACAGGGAGCTCCCTGCCCTTCACACTCTCCTTCACACCCCTGCAGAGAGCTCAGTAGGTAACTCTGTGCACGGGACATTGCTGCTCCTCCCTGGCTGAAGTTGAGTGGACTGATTCCCCAGGTTTGCTTTTGTGTTTGGATGCAATTTACTGCACAACATAAAGCACTGTATCACCAGTTAAAATCACTGACCAGGCAGCCTAGCACATTTAAAATTTGTCATTCTCTCATTAAAAAGAACATTTGATGAACATGAAGAATTTTATTGTAATAGATTTTTTTAATTTTTTTTTTTTGTATTTTTAATAAGCTAGCAAACACTGTGTTTCATCTTCTGGAATGTTTTAACAGCTCAGATTCAAAATGCCAAGCTTGCACGTATAATGGAAATGCTCACACACATTTATTGTTGCCTCGTTAGCCGAGCCGATATGATAAAAGCAAGTTCATACATCCTGTGATTTTGACCTGATTGTTTGTGTCAGCGAGCCTTGTAAGAGCAAGGGGGAGCACAGCGTGCTCTCCTGGTCTCTAAATGGCAACATGAATTGTGGTCATTAGAGCATTCATGACCTGTGTACAAAACAAGGCATCAGTGTTAGCACAGGCTGAAGGATCCTGCGGGACCAGATAATTGTTCCTCCTGCTATGGATCAAACTCTGCCCCTGCTGCAGCTTGGGAGCTTCAAAGCTGAGGGATCTCTCCACTCTGAGCTTCAGGACTGATACATGTTAGAGTCTATTTCCTTTCTATAAATGTAATTCATTGCTAATCCAAGGATAAAATAAGCGTGATAACAACAACTGAAAAACAAAATAAAAAAAAAAAAAATTACAGCAGCTCAGAAAAGGCCTAGATCTGACCACTCTTAAAAGGAAACACATCTCAAATTATGTATCTTTCTCCTGAAAAATATGCCTTATTTATTCATGAATACACATCTGCCTGTGAAACCTACAAGCCTGTATATACATTTAAATGAAGCAACTGTTTCTATATAACATTCATTTTATTTCCTTCACCAAATCCTCTGAGCAAACTGAAAACAAAGGAATTGTAAAAATGTCTAGGTCAGCCAAAAATGCATATTCTCAGGTATTGATTTGTTTATTTTTGGCAGAATCACCTTTTCTCCAGCTATTTTCTAGTTCAGAATTAATAAGGCACTTGACCAATGGCTGATTTGGCTCGGTTGCTGAGAGTGGCCCTGTCTGATGTCCAGGGAAGACCAAGAAGAGGCCATGTGAGTGACACTTCCCCTTAGCAGCCTCTCACACTCTAAATATATTCATGTCAGAGATATTTCTGTATTTGCTGGGTTATATCCCATAACCTTCTGAGAATTCTTCTCCCGTTCTTCGCACCCAGTTTGTCCTTGCACCCATTAAACCTCCCATTTACAACATTCTTTGGAGAGGAATTTTAAAGGCTCCTTATCCAACGTGTTGAAGAAATACTTGTAGTGATTGGTCTGAAACCTGTCACCCATCAGCTTTGACTGATGCCCTATAAATTCTGTCACTGAAAAGACACACAGCAACAATCCCCCTCACTCATGCTTTTACACATCCCTGAAATATTCCCACATGGATATGGTAGCTTGCTCCACTAATCTTAAAAACACATAACTCCACCATCCTTGTTCAATAAAACTTGCTGCCCAACACTCATTTCTCCCCAGCTTTGCAGAGCAGGAGAAGCAATCTTTCATTCCCCAACTAGTTTGATTGAAATCCACTTTGTGGGAGATGAAAACAGAGATCCCGCTTGCCTGACTCGGAATTACATCTCACCAGGACAAGTCTTGGCTAGGATTTTCTACTTTACAAGTCAAATATATGTTTTATGCAAAAGATAAAAAGATAATTTCTCTAGAAGTCGGTACTTACCCTCCAGAGATACAAACCTAGGCTCCAGATTGTCACTGAAGGATATCTCATATTAAAGTATTTTAGGATAAATCAGCACCAATGGAGACTGAGAGCTACCTACTCAAAATACTTCCCAGAATGATGGTCTAGTGAGCTGTGTTAAGAAATTCAGGGAAAAGTTCACATTGACTCAAGCAGTCAGAGTTTGACAGTGTCTCATGCTTCGTGATGAAATACTAAAATAATACTAAATACTAACCCCCTTAAAGTAGGGTGTTTAAGTTAAAGAAATTATTCTCCCAAAATTCTGTGCATCTCAGGACAACATGTTCTGAAAGTGTGATTAAAACTCACCATCACTTTCAAATTACTCAGTAAAACCTGAAATTTCAAATAAAAACCACCAAAACCATTAATCAAGTCCTAGTCTGTTAGCAATCTCTGCTTTCCAGGAAAAAAAAATGTACTATTTTTTAAAAAAATTCAGATCAACACAGCAGATGCATCCCTATAATGCTTTAGAGCTTTACAAACCTCAGTTTGTAAACCACAATGTTTTCACACAAAGCCCTTCGCAGGGCGGCAGCCAAGTGAAACAAACACTGTCACTGTCTCTGAACAACACATCTCATCTGGTGCTCAGAAAAGGAATGGCTTACCAAAACTGAGTTTGGAATACTGGGTGACAAAGAAATGAGTGATCAGGATATGCAGTCATTACTGAGGGATGAGTCAACTGACATCAGAACATGAAGAAATATTATCACCAGAAAAAATGGGATAAAATGGCTTTGGATGGACACAAATGTTCCCCATTGCTTGGATCTGGTTTTCCATTTGTCTCTTTTCCCCTAACTGGGTCAACAGCACACAACAAATGCCTCTTGATGGGGCAGAAGACATGGGTAGAAGCTTAAAGCTGTATGTGGGTTTGCTATTTCTGTTCATTTCCCTGTATCTCTTCCATGTGGGTGCAAATGGGTGCTGGGTGTCCCAGAGCTCAGAGGGTGTTCCATGCTTGTCCGAAGGTACTCCCACCACCCCTGTAGTCAGTGAAGAGCTTCCTTCTGTCATGCTTAGAAGATACTTTGGGAAAAATATCTAAACTGCATGAACTGCTTCATTTTTTTCTTCCTTGTTCTGCAGGAGGAGCATTCTTGCACTGATTTTTTAGCCATGAAGAAAAAGCAAGATTCAATAACATTTTATTTTGCTGCTCTTCCAAAAACCTTTTCAAAGTGTTAATTTGAATGCAAAATTAAAATATATATATATATATATATAGTTCTAATTCCTTGTTTTACTGCAAGTACTTTCCAGAGATCAATAATGAGATCCCCACAACTCATTCTTAGAGAGTCCCTGTCCTGCAATATTTCAAATGCCAATGCACAAAAGATGGAAGGATTAAGAATATACATTACATCTATCATGTCACTGGGAGGAGGTTAAGACTCTTACTATAAAAAAGTGTAGGAGTTTTACTATAAACAATATTATTAAAAATCAATTTGGATAAGAAAAGAAGGGAAAATGTCATGGTTCAGGTCCATCTCTGAAAATGGGGTCCTCACCAGGGATTTAAGGGATTTGCCTTCAGATGATGCAAATTCATAGGAAGTATTTGAAAGGAACTATTAGTTCCTTTCAAAAAGGAACTATTAATTGTGCCAGTGTCTGGTTAGCCAGCTGTAATCACACCTGCCTTCCTACAGGTAGGTGTATAACCATAAAACACCACATGGATATTATTCCAATGTGTTGTTATTATTATTAAGACAAAAATAACACTGCATGAATCAGCTTATTTCAGCTGTGGAAGCTGCAGAGTGAAGGCAGACAAACAGAAATACCAAATGTCTGAGGCTATCCCTAGGCAGAGTTTGGGAACACGCAGGAGTTTGTGCAGAGCCTCAGGAGCAGGATGCTCCAAGTGACACCGCTGTCGTTATGGCAGAGGTCACCAGATGGCACTGTTAAACATTCCAAGATTCAACTGATAAAGATTTATACTTTTGTTTTTTTTTTTTTTTTAGATGAGCAATGCTTTAGTCTTAAAGAAAATGCTATTGTATTGCTTTAGGGACACTCGAGGTAAATCTCTGACAATTAATTAAGACGTTTTCTGTTCATCTTGATTTGTCTATTTAGAGTCAATAACAGAGAAGGAGTGATCTGAGAGCTCTGGCTTAACTTCTGCAATGAGAGGCAGCTCCATGTGGGATGCTTCTGGCCTCTTTGTTTCCAAGACCAACACATGTAGTGTAAAATATACTAATTACGCAAACAGCATAAAGCTCTAGATATGCAGAGCCTTTTTTTTTATTTTTCCCCCCACCCATTTGGAAACAATCCACAAAGTTTCGCTGTCCGGTACCATGTGTCAAGAAGGGGGAAACTGCAATTCTCCAGGGAAAGGGGAGATAGGGAGACTTCTCCTATTCCTTAACAATGATTTCCTTCTATTTTTGTTCATATGTACAAATCCAAAAAAATTTTTCTGGAGTGTCCATGGAGCCTTTTGTAAAAAGAGGAGAACACACTTTGACAGAAACTTCTTGGCAATGCTTTATATTAATTGATACTTTATTCAGCAGGGAAAACCATGCAGATCATCTCTGAATATTACTTTGTCCTGTTGGGAAATTCAAAATCTTCCCAATAATGAGGATCAGTGGAATTCCACCAACTTGTTAACCTGAAATCTTTATTTTCTAGCAAGGGAAGATATATTGATCAGCACTCTTGCACAGGATACATCGATCATACCTGTCTACTTAGATCTAATAGCAGTGGGGAGGAGTGGGAATGTGTACAAACTTGCACGTGAAATGATAAACAGCACAGTCGTGTCTGACACAAATTTTATCACTGGCTGGATGCTGAGGAGATTTATGGAGACAAGTTGTCTAACTGGCTGAAACGACACATAAAATCTCACTAGCTGGTCACTTAGGCAGGGAAAGCTCTGAGGAATTTTGGCCCATGCTTTTATATTTAGTGAATTCTCTTGTCACTTAACACGTTCGTATAAATAATATCACATTTTTAAAATTTTGACCTCAGGAGCATAAAACTGTCGGCCTGTATAAATTGCTGTAATAATATATGACAGCACAGATTGGGCGAGTCAGCAAAATTGGGGTTAGAATTAACCCAGTGATTAATTTCATTGGCACCAATTGAATAGAAAGTCAGCAAATACACTACTTTTACAGTGCCATAATCACAAGGGAGAGGAAGAACTTATATCTACATGGCTTTAGGTGCTTTGAAATTTCAGTTTATTTCCCTGTGAAGCAGCAGACCTCACAAAAAAACCACTAAAACTCTTTTGGTTTTCATCTTTATCTGTAAAATCCAAATAAAAATATTGTCTGATGCCCTTTCAGCTGTGGCTTGAAGCTGTGGTCTGGCTGTCATCTCTGTCCACCTAGTGATGGTACCACTGAGAGGGATCCATTCATCTTTTGGGTGTTTTAGGGTATCACCATGGTTTTTTGCTGAGAGAGTCTTTGAGAGACTCAAAGCCATTCTAACATAAAGCAGAAACCTTTTTGAAATCTCAAAAAGCATCCTTAGAACATTATCAGGACCTTGTGCCCTGTTGATGTCTCTAGACTATCCAATTAGTAACTAAATAGCATTCTCTTAATAATTTTTGCATTGTCAAACTTGCTTTCTCTTTATCTTAAATGCAGACATGCATTAGGGAAAAAAGGTGTATTTCCTTCTTTGTAGACTTAAATTTTCTGCAGCAATTAATTCCACCTACATTTGGAATTCTGTCAAGAGTCCAAATAAAAGTGGCAAATACAATCAACTGAATATTACAGAAATAAATACAGGCCATGTAGTAAATCTCCAGCTATGATAATCTCACTGAAATGCACTGATTTACACCAATTCCCAAAAATTTTAATTTAAATTAAAAAAAAAAAAAATTGAGATCATTACAGATTTCAGTTACATTGAAGACCATGGTGTTTTCCTGTGCATTTTTTTTAATCAATGCATGGCTAAACTATAAAGCCTAAGGAAAGGAAAGAAGACAATGTTATTTCAATCTATTAATTCAAAGGAGATGTTTGTTGTTTTGGGTTTTGTTGTTGTTGTTGTATCCTAATTAAGTTAAATGACATTAAAATAACTAAAATGCACAAATTTTTGACCAGGGAATACTTGGTAAAAGTCTAATGTCTATTTAAGCTGGGGAAATGAATTAAATTTAGTTTATATACCTATAATTGTCATTTAGGGGGAAAAAATCACACCAAAACCATACATATAAAACAAAAAATTTAAAAAAAAAAAAAACCCTAATACAAAACCCAAGAAGCTCAAAGGGAACATTTTTATGTAGGACATTTATTTTTTGCTTACTGTCCTATGAAGTATTTATTTATTACAGGCCAATAGGAACGAAGACCAAATTTAAATTAATATTATGGTAGGTGTCTCAGCCTTTCATCCACAACCAAAGTTCATAAACCCAGTCTGATTTTTAATAAGAAATCTTTGTTAAATACATATTTGCTGCCTTCCTTACAATAATTTACTGCTATTACTGGCACTTGTCAGCTTCCATTGTCAGAAATTTATTTTCATGGGCAGAACACTTGTGGGATTCTTGTAATACTAAGTGGTGCTAGGCAGTGTCGTGGAAAGAACCTAAAACCTCCCCTTAAAACCAGCTCTGTGAACATGCACAAATTCCTGGCTAAAGCCACTTCTAAAGTTCACTTCTGAGAAGGACAAGAAACAGATCAAATGGATGGTCAGGGGATAGACTGGCATTTGCTTGTGATCTAAATAGGCAAATCTGCTTTGCAATCAACTGGAAAACATAAACCACTATGTCCTACAAAATATTTTTTCCTTGTGAAAAAATGTATTATTTACCAAGGTTTGGCAGTATGGGCCAAGAAACTCCAAATGGGAATGACTGGACAGTTGGCACCCGGTAGGCTCTGCCTGGAAGTGTGAAAGCAAAGCTGGATCATGTCCAGCTCAAGGCTAGAGGTCATGGACTGGAAAAACCTCCTCTTTTTATTAAACAAACTCAGCATAGACACTCCAGTCATAGTAGAGTTCTCTGTTCAAGAATGCGGGCATGTTCCAAGGAGTGCTCTTGATGGTGCCCTTCAATCCTGTGCCCTTGCTCCCAGGAGTTTCCCTTAGCATGAGCAGCAGATTGCAAGGTTTTCCATATAGAAGGAAAAGTGAAACAGGTTTGATTTCCCTTCTGGAGTTCCAGCTTTGTACTAAAAACCATCAGAACTTGTAAGAGAAATGACCCTGCGGCTTGGCCTTAAAGAAAGCACATCTGATGTGATGAGCAAGTGTCGGGGTGGACACAAGGAAGAAGGAACATCATTAAAGTGGATTCTAATTCTGTGCAATATGGAATATTGGAGCAGCACATTCTCCATTTGTTCTCCCCTTTGTGCTGCAGGGGTCACCCCCAAGGTCACCCACCCCTCCTGCTCAGGACAGACGGTGGCTCCCTGCTGGTTCCACTGCTCCACAGCCAACTGTGACTGTGTTGGTCACTCAGGGGCAAAGAGTGTGAAATATGGAATTGTCAAGTTCTTTTTATTGAAGCAAACAGTCGGGAAGATTGAAAAAAATCAACACAGAGATTCTCAGTCGTTTAACTGCTCTTCTTACGGCACATAAGTGTCTCTGGGAGACTGAAATGCTTTTCTGGGTTGTCATGTCACCTTAAATTTTGGTGACTCAAGCATCCCAAATGACTTCCCTGAAGTACATAAAAAACCCAGCAGGAAGTGTTGAAGTAACTACTCAATGTCTTTGGATATTCAGCACAATTTAGACTCCATGAAATATAGATTTTTCAGTACACCTTGTCCACGGCAATAATGCGCTGATGTTTACAACAATACATTTGATAATTTGTGAGCACTGCTGTAAAAAAAGGAACAAAAAAGCCAGGAAATCTGAACGTGGAGTGGATGGTGGTTGTTTTCAATGCCTTGTCTGCTCTCTGCTACCTTTATTATGCAGCTCAACACAGTGCAAGGTCAAGAAGTCTGTTTCCACCTTTAGGCTGGGGTAGCTGGACTCTAGAAGGGTGCAGTTTCTTTAGGCAAGCATGTGAATTGTTATCACAAACTACAAATCCCTCTTTTGTGGATTATTATTATTATTCTCCCCAAATCAATACCAAGGAGTAGGTGGAGAATGCAGAAGGGACAAAAGCACAGACAGTGCAGTAATGAACAACAATTTTGTTCAAAAACTGTAAAAATGGCCTACTTTCATTTATTGTCTTCCTAATATGCACAGCTGGGCTTCTCTCATATTTATGCACTTTTGCTGATATAAACTTCTTTCCATTGAAACTGTACACACCTTTGTTGTACTGCTTCTAATGTGCAATTTATTTTGGCTATAATAATCCTCAGCATTAGGCTAAGTCAGAATACAAATAAAACCAACATAATGAAAGTAATTCCTTTTCTATTTGATTTCCATGCATAAGATTTAAATGTGTTTTGGGGAAATGCATGAGGACTGAAGGGACTGTTCAAAAACCATCGAAGGGAAGGCGCAGCAACCTGAGAGTGCTCTGTGCTGAGCCTTCCTCCCTCCTATGTGTGCCAAAATCTGCCAGGAGGAGAAAAGCAGCTCCCATACCACACAAATCTTATGGCTGGGCACAGGAGCAACGCATCAGCCTCCTAAACATCAAAAGTTATGAGCAGCACATTAGGATTTCACAACTGTTTCCTAAAGCCACTTCATACTACAGCTCCTTGGTGTGGGAGGTTATGCTTTTTTATTCCTCAATTTTGCTTCAAAGTGCCAAGCAGTTGTATTAACACATAAGGAAAATATTCAGGTCAGTGCTGAACAGTAATAATCTTCCATGCAAAAGGATCATAAAGTAATTGTGAGCTATCCAAGAGTCATCCTCAAACTGAAGTGCATCCATGTCTGGGATGGAAGGAAGGGAATTTGTTACAGCAGCCCTGGTGCTAGTAGTAGCAGCTCAGGATAAAGTAAAATAGGGCAGTTAATAAGAGTTCAGTCTGTGCAGGCCTCACAGAACAAGGCCTGTAGCCAAGATAATGAAATCAGCACACTGTGACTTTGGGATAAAACACCACAGGAGCCAAGTGCTTCCGTAACCTGAGCCATGGAGCTCTGGTTCTGTTTTAGACACATGCAGAGTCCTTGTGAGAGAGGCAGAGCAGCGCCAGGCCCAGCTCCTGGCTCCTCCATGGCCCCTGGCACGACCATCCCTCTCCATTTCCCCTCTCCCTCCTGGCAGCTCACCTTTAGCATCTCACCTTCAGCCCAGTGCCACTCAGGAACTTTTTGGTGCCTTTTCAGCAACCAAGGCCATGGATGCCAGGTACCAAACTGCACAGAACCCTGCACACAGGCTTAGGAACCAAACCGTGCAACACACACTGAATCAGACTCAAGCTGCCACTGTATCAATAACTGAAGCGTTCCTAGACTACCTACTTTGGATCTGCTTTGGCATGCCAACATTCCTACTTCCGCCACTACATGAATGAAATAAAGCAAAAACTTTAAAGCCCTGGAAGCTGTTAAAAGTAAACACTCCTCTTTCATTGTGCTGTTAATTTTCCCTTTAACTGATCACATTCCCAATGCCCCCTGAGCCAGGAGAGGGTCTCAGTGGTGGTGTATTTTGCAGAGCACTCAGTAGCACACATAAAACCCTACCTATGTAGGACACAGCTGCTTGAAATTTCCATGCAGCTGCCACATTTGTTTTTGTTTGGTGCAGTTGATGCGCAGATGGAGAAGGCAGTTAACTAACAATGGCAATAATCATCCTCCATGGCAGGCCCAGAGCAGGATCCAGATCTGTAGTGAGCTTTTAAGGCATGGAGTCAATGCCCTGGCCATTAGTGAGGGCACAGAGTAGGAGAGGCACAGCCCTCTGTTCCTGTTGGGGATGGAGGCTCTCTTTAAGCCACTAAGCCCAGACAGAGCTGTCAGGCATAACTATTTATTATCAGGTTGTTATCCTGCTGCAGTGCAGGACACACACCAAAGAGAAGCCACTGTTTGAAACCACTATTAACCTTGGTGAACAGGTGAGTTCTCTAATCATAAAAACATGTTATCTTGGAGGCATCAGGGCAGGGAAGGACAGTCTCTCTCATCTCCTCATCTCTCCTGTGATTCCAACAGGAATGAGACAAAATCCCTCAGAGGTGAAAGGTTTTGATATTTCTTTTTTCCTTTTTCCTACACAGTCCCACTATCCCCAAAGAAAAGTGTATCAGAGTGTTGCATTCATTATCTTATTAATTGTCATTATTGTAATGTTAGTTGTGGGTAGAAGGATTGAATAGTTTGGTCTGGGTTTAGATACACATGATAATATATGAATATATTTAATAAATGTATTTAATTTGCAGCTGAAGTGGAAGCCCCCTGAGGCAGACTTTACAGTATGTCTGGCTTTGCAGAAGGGTAAAATATGAATAGTGGGTGAAAATTATATCAATGCACAAGAGTAACCATAAACTATTAAAAATATTGGAATTCAAACACTTTGAAGTGCATTAAATTCCTGTTTTCAAAATGTTACATCAGCTTTTTACTATGTAGTAGGAACTAGGGCATAAAAAGTTCTCCCTCACCCTATGAATAACTATTCTATAGTATTAGTTTTGAAGTGCTCTAAAATAAAAGTAATCTTAAATTTTCAATCTGTAGCACCAAATTAGGAGAGGAAACCTGTGGCAGATATTTTGCAGTTAAACAGAAGCCAATTCATTTTGCTGTGAATAACTTTTGAGGCAATATTAGAAATATAAAAATGTGCATAGATATATACAACATATCTGGCTTTTCAGTTTTAAAACAATCCAGACTTCAATAGTCCCCAAACTGCAGTTTGGGTGAATATATGATGGAGGAGATGCCTAGCTCGTTGTGCTCCTTACCCACCCAGACACCCTCCAGGTTGGATTGTCTCATTGTTTGGTCCTTTGCTAGCAGTCATGGTGCAATCATAGCAGAAAATCAGCAGAACCTAACTGGGATTTATGCTCCATGCAGCTTCACTGGAAAACAAAAGTTTGGATTGTTTTTTATTCTGTCCAAATGGCATCAACCACCCTTACACTGCAATTGCATGAGCAGAGGACAAAGAAGGTCAAAGAATAATGAAATTATAACTCAGTGACAAAACAACAAGCAACAAATGAATGCATTGGCAAATCAAGCCCAACGACAGAACATTAGTCAAACAACAACAAAATGATTAATAGATTTAAGTATTCCTGGTGATGATTAAAATACCTAAATCCTGTACTTATGGACTTGATCATTCCCTGGCTGTGAGGAACAAAAGCCACATGGTAATTGCCACCTTCTTAAAGCCACTGGTGCAGATTTAATGTGTCCAGGCTAAAGTCCTTTGGCTTTAAAGCCACGAGGAACGATTGCAACCTTTTCTGGCACCTATCAATAAAAAATGGGTTTGTAGTGATATTAAAAGATGAAAATCACTTTATTTTACTTACTGAAATCTCCTTTTTGAAGTTAACTTTATGATTAAAATGAGAGCAGGTGTTTTTTGTCACTGCTGAAAGATGGATGATTAAAAGCACATATCACCACTGCAAAGAGGCTCCAGATCTTCATCAATATAAATCCACAAAGCATTTGACTGTGCCAGGGAAACATATTCTCAAATTTTCATTCCACCAAGAGATTACGGGGACTTAAAAGGCAAATAGCCATTGATTCTTATTACACAAACTGCTAAAGCAAGGAGAAAAAGCAAACATTTAAACCATTCTTTTAAATCTCTTCCTTAACTTCTGCTTCTTCTCACTGAAGTGCTGAGAACTGTTAAAATTTTTGTGCTGTCTGTGCTATGTTTTCCCCCTTGAACTTTCTTTCATTTTGCAGATCAATCAAAACTCTTAGAAATTATTTTGTTTTTCACTGAGACAGAGGAGGCAGCATTTTCCCTACTCTTAGAAGAATATTTTGTCACTGAAGGGGCTGTTGAGTATTCTGAACAGCCAGGGTGTTTGTACTCCACCCTAAGGTCTCCTACAGGCTCGTTGATCCCAGCTCCACGGAACAACCACGGGTTTTCCCTTCTGCACACACTTCAGCATGTGATAATTGTCTCTGGGGTGATTAGCCGTAATTATTATAAGGTAATCACTATTACCTCGGTGCCCAGGAGTTCAAACTACACAACCAGATCCCCTCTATCAAGTGAGGTATTCCTCTGTCAGAGGAAACTTCCTGAAATTACCTTCCAGGTAATTAAGGAGGGAATTAAGGAAATTACAGCCAATACCATGGCCAGTACAAGAGGCAACTCCATCATGTGCCAAGGACTCCATTTGACATTAGACCTTTCCATGTTTCCAGAATATCCCTGAGTTTAAAGGTATCAAGTACCCACAATTTTTAACACAAACATAATTTTTAAAAACATTTTTGACAAGAAATGTGAGTTAATATTATGATTCTAAAAAAACCCTTCAAAATAGTTATAAAAGCTTTATCCTGCAGGCTTTGGATTGATTATATTTTTATCCTTGAAAACATCCGTATTTAGATGATCCTCTGAGGAGACTAGAGAATTTTTTGCACGATATTCTGAAAGTAAATTACACTGCAGCTGGTGACACACATCTCTTTTTTAAAAAAGCATATATGGATTGAGGTAAAAACAATTTTCATGCTGCTTTATAACGGCCTGGCTGTTTATTCCAGGCAACATTAGATGTGCTTTCAAAGCTTCTGACCAGCCCTACTCATCCACCAGCTCCAGGTGATTTCCTGCCTGCTGAAAAATCTGTCCAGAGCATACAAGAGGAAAACATCCAGGAAGAAAATATTTGAACTCTGTGACTTTGGAAAGCACAGTGCTCTCCTTCTTCCTTGGGCATTTTCCTGCCTGGATCCACAGGTCTCCTTCATCTCAGCACCACCTTCACCTCCTCTACATCCAGAAAGTTCTTGATCAACTGTTGTTTTCCCAATTTCATCAATTATCTGTGTTTTGCAAGTAGCACAGAAGAGTTTCCATCATAATATCAAAGGGACAAGACACCTGTCATCCAAATGCGGGGACTTCTCAAATTTTAAATTAAATTTTTGAAGAATCAAGTATTATTTGTTCTTAACTTCCAGTAATTATTTTAGATTTTTATCAGAATCAATAATATCTAATTTTTCAAAATTCTAAGTTCTAATTCTAGAATGTATTGTCTGGCCTTTCCTGAAGTGAACATCTCTATGTACAGCATGGATTTAGTGGAGGTTTCTGCAACTCTCTTCTTAAAATACATCAGCATGGAAACATAACAAAACTGATACCTGCAATTAAATCAGACAGAGTCTGTGGTGTTTTGCTAAAGAGTTAATATAATTTATTTTTTTTTATTCACTTTTGACTTTTTAATTTAAAAATATTCTTCCTTTCTGTACACAACAAAATTTAAACCATTTAAATTAATTTGCATTTAAAACTCCACAATTTGTTGGCTAATAGCTTTTAAGAAAAAAAAAAATCAATTATCACGTTATATTTTTGCCACACACATTTTTTCCCCCAAAAAATGTCCTCTTTAACATCCAGATGCAAGTACAACCAATGTTTAGCACTATAATCAACATTTCCGAGCTACCTGCCAGCAGAACTCACAGTGCTGAACATCAGCATTGTCAGCTCCTTGGAAGCCTCAGACATATTTTACATAGTCCAAACAAATTATGGTCTCCATTTATAATCCTTGCATGCAGGGAGGGGAGCTCCTGAGCAGAAATTGAGGCTAGAATGTGCATTACAGCTGAAGAAGATCACTGCACAGCAGGTTCTGTGCCCAGAATCAGCATGGGATGCTGAGCTGAGCCCACCTCTCCTTGAAGAAAATGAAACTACCAGGGATGAGACAAGAAATGGTAAAAAGATTCCAACCAAAACCAAAGAAACACCCAGTAATTTCTATTTCAACTATTCAACTATTTCTATTTCAACTAATGTTTTCAGATTTTACAGAGCCCCACTTGCTCATCCAGACCCCAACACCAAATGAAGCAGGATATAAACTCTGGCCAGTGCAAAGATTGACTGAACTGCCACGGCTTTTCTGTGCTTCTACCTCCAGAAATGCCCTCAGCACAAGACAGTAACACATCTCTCCAAGAATTAGTCGCTAACAACAACTCTCTTTGAAGGCAGATAAACTATTCTGGAAGTCTAGAATCCCTAATCACACTCTTTGTCACTCCCTAAATGCACAGCTGTGCCTTCATTAGGGAACAAGCCCTGTGTGAGCAGCACTTCCACAGCTGAAGCCTGCAGCAAAGGCCTGCAGATGTATCCTTAACCACAATTGTATTTCACTCACAGTCCTTTTAGTTAGATCCTAACACAGCAGCAATTCCTACTGTTATTTACAGTCCATCTATTGAAAAGAGCTTCCTGGGTGCTTTGGTGAGCGGTGCTGTGAGACCAACAGACTGATTTTCCATATGCCAGTACTGGAGGGATCCTTTCTAAGCTCTCTGTCCCTGTTCTCAGGATGTACATTTTCAGATTTGGGGTTCAAACCCAGCCAGTTCCTGTCCTGTGTGCCTTTACATCCTGCCCAGCTTCCCTCTCCAGCTTCCTGCTGGGAACTCTGTATGATTTGTGTACATCCTTAGGGATGCATCATATGGAGCACATATATCCTTTAGATACAGCAAGGGATCTTTCTGACTCAGTGATGAGTTTTAAAAAACCTGAGGCATTCTCCAAATGGCTTCTCTCAGCTCTAGACACCTTTGGCATCATAAGGGAAAAAAAAATCCTGGACTGGCAGGAAAAAAAATATATTACAAGTAATGAATGGACTTTTTAAGAGATATAAATAATGAGATTGCAAATTTTTGCATTTAACATGAAATTCATATTCCAAACTCTTGACTGGTTTTGCACTGGAATGATTCATGTCCTTGCTGCAGCTTCCAGACAATATCAAGAAATTGCTGGACTTCAAAATAAAAAGTTTTCAAACAGCAGAAAGGCTGATTCTTTATGGGAATCATGTGAGGGCTTTTGCTTTGCCTTTCATCTAGGTGTCCTTTGGAGATCCAAACAGGACACGTTTGTAGGACCCAGCAACCTTTTCAGTCAGAGAGGGACCCTCCATGATCCCCATTTTCCTCCAGCTGAACTGTAACCCACACCATGTCACTAAAAGCTACACTGCTATTTAAAGCTGGTTTTTTTTCCCCCCCTCCATTAAGCTCAAGAGAGAGAAATTACACTTTGAAGAGCACAGTGCTTTATCCTTTAATAGCAGACATTGTGACCAACATCACATTTGGTTTGGGTTTGTTTGGGTTATTTTTTCTCTTCACTAAAAATCAAAACATCCAGCTCCCATGGAAAGGGCAGTTGACATTTTTTTGAATACAGGGCACTCAAGTTTACCACAAAACAGAAGTATGGGCCCCAAACTGTGTCCACTTAAATGTATAAGTAATTAATTCATTATTTTTTTTCGCATAAATGGTGTTAGCTTATGGCAGAAAGCAGAATAGTTGTGCCTCACAGAAGTATTTTTAGTATCCATGTAGCTTAAATGTAAGTCCTCAGGATGTCTGAATTTTTTTTTAATGTAACTGTTCTCATTTTATGTAAGATTTTGCAGAACAGAACTTATTCCCACTCTTTTTTATCCTCCTGATGCCACTGTGTGCCATTAGTCTGAGAATGTAAAATTATACTCATGTCTTTCCTGTAGAAATCTAAAAGTTACCTGCACATAAATATTTTGTGTGGCTCTGCTTCCTTGTCTTTCATAGATTAAAAAAGCTCAATTTGTTAAAGACCACCAAATGTTCTTCTACTTCAGTATTGTGAACTCTCTTTTTCTTTTTTATTTGTAAACTGGACTCATCTCTGCTAAAATTCCAGGAGATTCACATCATTAAGAGAGGGAAAAAGTCAATTAAACAAGTAGCAGGTCCTCCATCTGACGCATGGTTTTGAAAGAGGCTATGAAATATGCAAGACCATTAGAAAACAGAAAAGAAATTACCTTAGACAGCAACTAGTTGTGCTGAATTGCCTGCTGGTAATTAAACAGGGCATTTGTTAAAAAGACCATATTTAGTTCTTAATGAGTGAAGATTTTGACCTTTATAGTTGGGCTAAAAAATGTGTTTGGGGCTTGATCCACTATGAATGATTCTTTTATTGCAAACCACAGACATTTTCTCCCTTACTGATCTTGCTCTGGGAATGTGACATCAGCTCTTGTGGAATCTCTCTAACATGAGTGTGAAAACCAAGCTGAAAAGTCAGAGAAGTGTCACTGTGCATGGGATGAATCCTTTGTTGGAATCATAATCTGGACTGCTGCTGATTTTTCCTCATTTTCAATCCTAGTGGCCAACACTTCCTTGGAGAAAGAGGGCAGTGGTACTTTGTTCCAGTAATCCACCCCATGTACAAGATACCCTATCTCCCAAAGTGTACTTTTGGTACTTTGCTGCATGTTAATGGATTTTAGGAAGGATTAGATTGACAGAAAATATTTTAGACAGATGCTAAATGTAGTCTCAAAAAACTTGATGCTATAGGATTTGTTTCACCAGGATATCCCACCCTTAGAAAGAGACACTCAGAGAGAAGCCAATGCAACTGCAGCAGCCTTTTTCAACAGCTGAGTGTCAGAAAATACTGTTGATTTGCAGACAGTGGGTCTGGTCACATCTCGAGCTTTAAATATGGCTTATTCTTCCTCAGGTAGAACAGTTACCTTGAAGGTTTTTTTCTTTTTCTTTTCTTTTTTTTTTTTTTTTTTTCACGTGTAAATGATTAGAGTACCTGAATAGAAGGAATTAAAAACTAAACCAAACTAAACCAAACAAAGAAACAACAACAACAAAACACCAAAAAAACCCAACTTTTTCTTGTTGTTTGTTTGGATAGGCCCAATCCAGAAGCCTAAACCCAAGGAAATGCTGCCATTCATTCCACTAGGAACTCAGGTCTCATCATAACTTTTTTTTTTTTCTTTCTTGTACACAGCTGATATCCTGTCAGCCATGCACAGCAACAATGCTTTCAACACACTCATTTTCACAAGAGATAAAGTGTTTTTAGGTTATGGAATCTCCTGGAAAACTCTTTATTTTCATATTGGAATCAATGCAGTGGGAACACGTTCCTATTCTTTGATGGAGATAATCCAGAGAATGCTGATTTAAAGTAGTTCTGTTTGACAATCCCTCAAAATATCATACTGAGCCTTGATATTGACTGGGCTCTGTGTTTCCCCAGTTTTCTGTTTTACTTAATTGCTTCCAGGTATTTTTTTCCCCTGTTGCCCACAATTTTTAACTTATTCTGTTTCATCTCACAGTGTTTTAATCTGTACATTTGTCATACAACTAAAATCATGAGCATTACTGCAGTGAGTTAAAGATTAAGTTACACTTTCATAGAGTTTTGTGGAGAAAAGATGACTGGAATCTGAGAGGGTATAATGAATTCTGAAAATCAGTTTTTGCACGCTCTGTGCATGTTCTTGCTTATGAGTGGAAGAGCAAGAGTAATTTCTCAATGTGTCAAAGCAAACTTCACACCACTGAGTAGTATCAATCTCACTTAAAACTGCTGGTGACATCTTGACTTGTTTATCATAGTCTCAGAAATAATGGCAAATTTTAATTTTAAAACTATATTACACAGTTTGAGAATGACTTAGGCTTTTGGATTATACAGTTCCATGAGCTTAAAATTGAAAAACGCAAGAAGCAGGGAACAGTAGGGAGGCAAAGCCCTTGTCTGGAAGAAAAAAAAAAAAATAATGGTTTCAACTTATTTCAGCTATGAATTGCAGTGTGTGAAAATGCAGAATCTGCTGAGCTCTGTGTACAGGTGGTCAGGCAGGTGGATGTTGTGCAGAGGCACCTGCATTCCAGGTAGGAATACTCCTACCCCAGCTCCCAGAATTTACCACTCTGGTTAACAACACACAGCTAATTGCTGAGATGGGAACAAGTGAGAGACCAGAACTCACTCTGCAAATGCAAATGAACACTCCTGCCGCTTCAAGTATTTGTAGAATAAATGTTTAACTGTTTATGGCTCCTGGAAAAGAGCCCCGAGGAGTAAAAGTACCCCCTTCACAGAACAGATGTAGTTTCCTTATTTGTTTATTCACCTTGGGAAGATCAGGAGCTGGGAAGTCAAATCCCCCCAGGCAAGGAGTGGAAGAACTTGAAACCAAGTCTTATAATGTAGCTTGGCTGAGGGCTCCTGGGGCAGAAAACTGACAACTGCACTTCTGACAAACTATGTGATGCTAGCCCCAGAATTTGCTCTTTTTTTCTTCTTCTCTGTCTCCAATTTGATACCATTCTGTAAATTTAGGCTGACATTATAAATTGCTCTAAGAGGACCAAAATCACGTTTTTCAGCACACATGACTGTCACTTTTTTTTTTTCCTCACTTCAAACACCAGGTTGCCCAATTATTTTAACACTGTTGAATGGAGCAATGAATAGGCAAATAATGTCACTGGAAAAAGAGTACATGGAAATTTAATGACATGTTTTATTGATGGGCAGATGCCTCAGATGTGTTTTTCTTCAGCAGATATAATTTTACTATTAGTTGATGCAAGAAATAGTAATTAAATTCTCACACTAAATTCTCAGTGTAATAGTTTATGTATATCCAGGAGGGACCATCTCCTCAAATATAGGAGGTGATAGCTGAAGACAGACCCTGTGCTGTTGTTCTCCCTACGCCTCAAGGTTACCAGTGCTTCACAAGCTTTTGGTGTCAGGTCCCAGTCCATGCTCAGTGAAAAGCTGCCCCTGAGGCCTGGATATTGAAAATACACTGAAGATTTACTCTGTGATGTGATCTAATGGCAGCCAGGCAGCAGCTACACAGCTCCAATTCCTGCTCACGGGCTGAGTGTCAGGGTTTTTTTTTTGCCATGCAAATATGTGTGGAACTCCTGATACAGAGATTATGCCCAGAGTATTTATCTTCATAAAAATCCTTTTGAGATTTATTCATACAAAAAGCTTGCTGTATTTCTTACTCCTTAAGGAGTTTTATTAGATTATTTGTTTGTTAACAGCGACAAATTAACAGGTAACTCTGCACACTAATCAACAGAAAGGTAATAAAACATCTTGAGTAAAACTGGAAAGGAGATGCTCATAGTAAGAGTTTAAATGTTTGTTTTCTCAAAAAAGGGCAGCCTCAAAACAGTAACAGCAGGCAACAACAACAGCAAGCAACGATAAATAGCATTTAACCTAAATCCCTGGCAAGTAGAAGAACGATTTCTCAGATCATTCCTTGCCATCCCCTGAGTCACTGACTGTAGCTGCTTTCCTTGGGTTTCTGCAGCCCTGTCCATGAACCAGTTAACAACCACTAACTAAGGGCTCTCTTAACCACCATCATCTTGCCTCAAATATGATAGATTAACATCTCTGCTACTCTTTGTGCTTTTTATTGGGCAACAGCATCATAGGAAAACTGAAATATTTGAGTTATAATCTTTACTCCTCTTTTTCATAATGCAGAATTCCATGGATTAACCATCCAACACTGCATTTACTATTGCAAGCATGGTTTCTGTGCCCTGAAGAAAGCATGTGTATTTCAATGTGTGTGCTAAAAATACTGATCAAAATTTGTATTCAGGGAGGCCAGACCTGACCAATACTTGATTTCACCTACAAGGAACAGTAGCCAACATTTTCTCTCAGGAAAGTGGATGCTGCAACTGAAATGGGAACACTGGCTGGGAGCAGACAGGACATCCATTGCTCCTGCAGTGGACAAGATCAGAACACTGTCTACAAACCATCAACCAATTAATGATCTGCTGTCACACATTATCATCATGAATGGCCAAACATTTAAATCCTACACTTAATTTGCCACAGAGACAATGCTGGCCCCTTCACAACAGCCTTCCTTTGTGAATTCTAGCCTAAAAACTCCTCAGCAGCAGCCCATCAAGGTAGGATGAAATCACATCACTCAAATGTCTTCCACTGCTCATTCCCCCACCAGCCTCCTCTAATTTGCTTTGCTGCAAAAGGATTTTGTGATGGAAAGTTATTAAATCACCAAGCCCATGACTTCTTTGTCTTGACAGTAGAATAGACTAAATGACCTTGGCTAATTTAAATGAGCCACATCATGTTCTATTGAGGCAAAAATATAGGAAAGACAGTAATATACAAGAAATTGGATGTTTAGATGCTGAAATGAGAAGAAATCATAATACTAAACTATGCAAATTGAGCCTTCAGCCAGACAAATAGAGCTCTTTATTAGCAGCTCTGTTCCAAAGCAAAAAAAAACCAGAGTTTTTTATTTTATTTTATTTTAATACCCCCACTTTTTTTCTCTTTTCTGCCTCATAATCCGAATGGAAACCTTGATGCAGAATGCAGAGTGGTCACAGAGGGAATCATTCCAAATGTTACCTGATGGTTTCAGCAGCCCCACTGGTCCATCAGGAGCTCTGGGAGATTTCTGGGGGGTTCAAGGATTCAGTAACCTCATGTGAGGCTTTGTACATCACAGCCTTAAAGGATGAGTGATTTAAAGCTTGTCAGAATAAATTAAATGAGTTCACAAGGAAGTCTGATGCAGGTGAGCATTACTTCCAGAAAATCTCTCATGAGAAAATAGAGGGACATTTATAACCCCTGACTGTTTCAGGGGGTTTCTGTTACCTTGTTACACAATTTCACTAGGAAAAAACAAAACCAAACCAAACCAAAACCAACCAAACAAACAAAAAAACAAACAAAAAAGAAAACAAACAAAAAAAAAACACAAAAAAACCCCCAAAAAAACTAGGATGCTAGGATCTAAATGTAGGTCCATATCTTTCAGTTTTATAACTTTGCATCATTCTTGAAAGGTCTGAATTGTCCTTAAAATTCTGAAATTTGTATTTCCCCTCTGGCAAACACTACTTAAAATTTCCCACTATTTCAGCTGTAGAAAGACCAGAACAAAACATGATTGAGTAATAGCAGCATTTATCTTCATCTTCTGATAACAATTAATTCAAAAAGCCTAAACAGAAAAATAATACCCTGATTACAGGCTGCTAAAACAGAACAGCTTTTGGCCAAAACTTCTCAATGTGTGTTCTGCAGTTTTTTGATTTTTCTGGATCATCAAAATGATCCAGAGTTTGCCTTTGAATATTTTATTGATTAGAGACTTCAGAGATTATGGTTCAGATCACAGTTAATAAAGATCCAAATAATCTGAAGACTTGGAAGGTTTCTATTTGCACTGGTTTTTGTTTTTTTGTTTTTTGTTTTTTTGTTTGTTTTTTTTTTTTGCAGTATACTTTTAACATTTTCTGTTTAGAAAGCTAAAAAATTCAAGGAGCTACTTAAAATAATAAGTTAGTTAATTAAAAAAGGAGATCTCCATATTCTGTACAAGTTTTAGTTTCCTATAGCTCTAACTCAGACCAAATCCCAGTTTTGGCACGCTACTTTCAATATACAGCACTGATTTTATTATAAAACTGCACAGCTTACCTCTGCAGCCCTATTAAACAAAACCTAAACAAAACAAAACAAGCCATCTTTACTAGATTCATGGGATTGTGACTGCAATTCTCTAGAAATTATCTTAATAATCACATCTAATGGTGATAGCTGCGATTCTCAAGGCCAGGTAACTCTAATTACCCCATGACAGATATTTACCTGAGCCATTCCTAAAACTTTCAGGAGGAAAAAAACCCGGTATTTTAGCCTTCAAAAGACCTCAAAATCAGACTGGGACAAGCTGCAGCCACATGAGCCCAGCTTTAACTAACCAGAGCCAGCCCCAGCCCCATACTGGGATAAACCCTGTGAAGGAAAGACTTGGAGCTGAAAAGTTCAGTTTGCAATAATTTGGCAGCTCCCTGGGGCAGGAGAGTTCTCAGCTCAGTGCTCAGCTGAGCAGTAGAAGTGGCTGCAAATGCAGCTGAAATAAAGGCCAGGCTCTCCAAAGAAGCCTGGAGAGGTGTGTCAAAGAAAGAAGCTTAATTGCCAAGAGCAGATCTGGAGCAGTCCTCAACTAGAACTACTCAAGCTTGGCTCTAGGTTTGGCACTGGTAAATTTTATCTGAGCCTTAGAACTCTCTCAGGAGCTGATGGATGTGAACCCCCCACTCAGCAGGGCTGGATTGTGCTGGAATTGTTGGGATTTTCAGAAGGATAAACAGCCCCAGTAGAAGCTTTATAGGAAGGGTTAATATATATTTTGATTTCTCCCTTTTTCAGCCTCTCTAAAGCATTTTTCAATTAGATAAAAAATGAAAAGGAGTCCAAAATGACCAAATATAGATGTCTTATCACTATTGTACGCTCTGAGGTTCAAACCCAGTGAATTACACACCCCTTTCTCCTCTGAAGGACATTGGAACACATAATGTGAAACAACCATGTGTAATAAAACATTTTTTATTTCATATTGCCACAACCTCTCCTGAATTTATGCATTACATTCACCTGCAAAAATGCATATGTGCCTGAAATAAAAGATGATCATACAGGAATGTCATTGTATTTACTACTATTCCCTAGAAATTTCCCATACATTACCATTTCACACTGGAGCAATGACCATATTTCCCCTTGCCAGGGAAAGATGCAGGCCTGAATACAACTCTAAAAGTCGTTAATAATGAATTAACATGAGAATGTTAAATTTAGAGAAAGAAATTAGAATAATTCCACTTACTGAATGCATTTTCTCCATTAGTTCTTGGAGATTTCACCCCTTTGGAGTTACCTGTGCCCTGAAAAGGGCTTTGCCCTGGTGACACCCCCACATTTCAAACCACAACTGATTTTCCTGGTGCTTGGACTGTGACTGATTTACACAGCACTGTCAGTGTCCCCAGCAAGAGATGATTTTAACACAGCTCTGTGACCAGCTGGGCTCCTTACAATTCAATATTGAAAATTGCTGTTGCCTTCCTCAAACACAAATTTCACATGACCACTGTTAATTACAGCACAATTGATAATGCCACTCTTGTGAGTAATATAAAGATAAAGCTAATGGTTTAGGTGGATTTCTGAAGTAACTTTGCAACTTTTGGCCACAAAAATGAGTTCAAAATATGACTTATGTGTTCAAGACTCAGAAAGTAATGAGGAATGACTCAGAGGTCACCCAAACATTTTTCTAATAAACACATAGAGAAAGAGAGAGAGAGAGAGAGAATAATTGCAACTATAAGGAACTCGTACCAAATATTTGATATATAGGAATGCAACATAATGACAATTTAGTTGCAGCTGTTTGCAATAAACTGCAGGATCATAATGTAAAATTATGGTTTTCTCTATTCTTTGGCTCTGTTGACAGAAATGTGTCCACTGATATTTTCAATTCTGCCCCCATTAAGCAAATAAAAAATGAAACTGCCAGAAAAATCAATATTAATGAGTTGTTAACCATTTCCTAGATAGTGACATTTCATTATGTAGGTGTTCTTTGTGGTCTAGCAGAAATATTTATTCCAAATGTTTTACCAAATTCTATGTCGATTTATTAAAGCAGACATTAATTTTTCCACTGGGAAGCTTTCATATTCATGTATGATAATAAAGAAAGGAGTGGGAATCAGCATGAAACTTACAAAGTGTATTTGAGTAAATTAAAAGGATGTGAATATAGATTATTTTATGTGCTATCACATTCCAAAATACAGGACACATGTACAATAAGAAAAGCAAACATATTTCACTGCCACTAACATAAGATTTTACTTTTAGTCTTTATTTTTTTTTTTCTGATTCCATTAATCTTGTGGTTTAAAGACTTAAAATACAGTAAAAATGTAAGACAGTTATAATAATTATTCAGCACTGGAGATTTTTAATCCTCTGTCATTTAATCCAGAGTAATTTACAGAAAAAGATGAAATATTGAGGAACACAAATTTAAACAGAACTTAATGAATCAATACCATTCTCTGAAAAACACTCATCTGCAACTTCAAAAAGTTTCAGTATAGGACAAAAAGTGCTTTGGCCAGTTTAACTTCTGGGGTTTTGGATGCAGGGCCCAGTGCTAAACCCAATATGCTGGCACAAATTTTGATTTTGTGTAATGCTCATTGAACAAGGACCATAAAACAGTTGAGCCTTCAAGAAAAGAAATTATTCCTATCACTGTGAATAAGAATTTTCATCTATTTTATGACAGCTTGTATCCTCACCTGGTTATATAAAAATAACTATTTGTAGTTGTGTGAAGTCAGCAGTATTTCACTGATTAATTCCAGATGGCATTTTTTTTTTCTAATTTTAATTTCTTTTTTCAATGTGGCTTATTTTTGGTGTGGGCTTAGATTTCACTCTGACAGCTCTGAAAATATGTCCACATGAAATTTTAAATTCTAATTTAACTTTCTGAACTCTACCATTAATTGTATCTTTCACCGTATATTGTCATTTTGCATTGCAGCAGAAGTCCCAGCACCTGTCTCTGAGTTTCTGGTTTGAAACATCAGATCTGTTGAACATCACCAACAATCATTCATCTGGAAATCTGCTGATTAAAAATAACTGATTCAAGGTATCCAAGATTTGGCCCTAAAGCTATCCCCAATGCACACCTCAAAAAGTCATCTCAGTTGAGCTGAGATATTAAATTGGTGAGTTGACCTCCACCAATTTCTACTTAAGATTTCTCATTGTCAGAATTTGGTGAGTATATTATTAGACAGAAGATTATTTGCATAAAACCCTCCTGAAACAAAGTTTCCATGCAAAATAATGCTCATAGCAAATTTGATATATTTTATTGATCTATTTGATGTATTTATTGATATATATTGATATATTTTATTGATAATGCTCATAGCAAATTTGATCTATTTTTCAGTGGTTTTCTTTGTTTTTTGTTGCCTTTTTTTTAAAGCAGAACTTATAAGGAAAAGAAAATTCATCATGGCAAACATTGTGCTGCCCAACTTTTGCTCAGTAAAGTTTCCTCATCCTTCTTTTGATAGAAGAGTTTCCATCATATAAACTTAGGAACTAATGCAGTAAAAGTCTAAAAATCTCTGTGTGTTTTTTGCTTGCATTTCGTTCACACAAAATATTTTTAAATTAACTTGAAGCAGGCTTTAAATTAAAACACACTTCTATCATTAAAATACACATCTATCATTACATCGGTTTGCTTTTGGATGTTTTACATATATTCACACACACATATATACCTGTATGTATTCCCAAGGAGCAAATTCTGGTTCTCTTTGAACTCAAAAAAGAAAATGCAGTGGAAGATTTGAGGTTAAAGGAATTTCCACTCACCCCTGCAATGAACTCCTTCGTCGTAGCCATCGGAGCAGTCGTAGACCCCGTTGCAGAGCTGGGACAAGTGGATGCATTTGTTGGTACCAATGCAGCTGATGAAATTTGGGCTGCACTTGAAATCTGATTCCTCAGGACCTAAAGAACAGATGGAAAATTTCTTACACGTGTTTTTACATTCACCGCAAGGCAAAGCAAGTTCTGAACCTTGTTTCCTTTTTAACGTTAAGGGCAACACTCTGTGTATGAGTTCATTTTGAAGAATTAGTTCATTTAGAAGATTTTAGGGCCTTGTTACCACACATAAAGTCATCAAGAAATAATTAGTGTAATTACAAACCAATGGCTCAGAGGACTATTTCCTAAAATACAGGTGCTTTGCAGTAGCTAAAATAATCTTTGCAGACACTAAAAAGCATCATAAGATTTTCAATTGACCTGTGAATATCTTATCAAGAGTAATAGGTACCAGTATTTACTTCCACTGTTGTGCTATGCAGATAATTGCAGATATTTATGAAAATACATATAGCTGTCACATCTTTGTGGCTGCATTACATAAAAGAAACTGTTGCTCCAGCCCAGGAGACTGCCTCAGAAACTGCACAGTCCAGGATCGAAGGGGGAGGATAAGGATGCTGTGATTGCTCCCTTTGGGATACCACCCCAGCTGCAATCACTTCTCTCTGTCCCCTTTTCCCTGAAGTGTTTGGTTCAGGGAGTTTTGAGGGAGCTTAGGGACTCACGAGAATCACTTTTGTTTATCTCCTAGAAATGGTTCTGACTGATAAAATTCCCCCCAAAATTCCACACTTTGAGACTTGGAGATTTTTAACACAGCAAAGAACATTTAGAGGTCTGAAGTGTTTGGCTCAGTTAGAGGTTGAACCGTAATTTACACATTGTATATCATTAGCTACTCACAGACCAAAGGGGTGGAAATTTTTTAGGAAAACAACTTGAACCTCCTTGATTTCTCGTGTTGGAGCCTTGGGTCTGTGCAGCTTGTAATAGCCCTTTAGGGAAATATATCCTTGGATGCACTGTGCTCAAGTGCAAGATGCCTTCACCTCCCTCAAGGCACTAACTCCAGGAGGAAGGACAGAAATCACTGGCAGTAGCTGAAAGCTTTCTAATTAATAAGCTGGAAAATCTCAGCTTTCTCAGGTCCTGTCTCTTGGAGTCAGCAGGACAAACCATTTGAGGGGAATCTACAACTTCTATAACAAATGTGCTGAGATGCCTCTTAGCACAGACCATTAAATAAAAATCTATTATAAATTTTTTTTCCTAATTAGAAAACCCCCAACAGTACAGGGCAGTGCTCTCTTTCCCCAGGCAAAGCAGGAGCCCCTAGCAGACCCCATCCCTTGTGCAGGAAAAAGGGATTCAGTGCCCTGCTGCCTCCTCTGACCTTCCAGCCCCACACCTGGTACCCCTGAGGGACACCAATGACATCCTTGAGGAATTCCTGGTTAACAGGGACACAGCATGCTGGCTCTAGGCATGGAAAGGTAATGCTTGTGGGGATGAATGTGCCCTGTCTCAAAGGATTTGTGTGCTCCCAGGATGAAACACAAACTATCCTCACCACGCTCCAGGTTAAATAAACACAATTCAAATGCAGAGGGATTAAAGCGTTTCACAAAGAAAACATATTCCCTGCACTTTTCAGTAAAATACATGAACAAATTAACAACAGAACATTGAAAGTTGATCAAAATTTATCCTAGACGTCAGGATTTGCTGACCATGATAATGAGAAAGAGAGAACCAGAGAGTTTGGGGTTTAGGCATTTTACCCCTCATTTTGCACCCTGGAGGCAGGACACTTCATGCCATGAAGCATCCCAAGTACCTACAGTACCCACAACCCCTGGCAGTGCCAGGCACTCCTCCAGGACTGCTTTGGCCCTGCAGACCTTTCAAGGAGGAGCATAAAGCAGCCCAAAGCTCAGTGTCAGGTGGGTCATATAAAAACACGAGGTGTAATTTGATTCCCATCTCAGCTGCATCAGTACTTGAAGGCACCTAACATGTAAATAAACCAAACTAACTCTCTGATTTGCCAGCAATAACTTGCTTATTCTTTGTGTTAGAGAATCTGTGATAGAACGTGAGGAGTGAAAAAGTCTTTTCTTCTAAAACAGAGAACATTCTGTGAAAAAAAAATTAGATTTGTGAAGCAGGTCAACCATGGTGCCTGCAGGACTATAAACCTTAGACCACTAGAGGGTTTTCATACTTTAGCAAACAGAAAATTTTGGATCTGTGACCAAAACTATAAAAACATATTTACATATATCCTAAATTTAATGAGTGAGAGAAGGAACCTCTTATTAACACTTAAACATTTAATAGACTAGTCTGACACATTCCTGTCTATCACATTTTTGATTTGATGTTACTTGCTTTTAAAATACAAGATTCCTACAGGACACAACCTTTGTGAAATTCTAAATATATTCTTTGACTCAAAATACTAATAGAAGAGCTTCCTAATTAAGATTTCTTTGATTGGGAACATAGGATGGGACACTGAAAAAACATTCCCGGAAGTATTACTCGAATTGTTTTGGTTTTGAGAGAAACTTTGTGCACCACTTGTGGAAGGAGAAGACTGGAAGTTATTCCCTTATTCATGTCAAAAATTCATTTATACTTTGACTTGTTACAAGCATCATGCTTTGGAAGGCAACTTGACTTAAAAATGAAGATGTGCTTCAGTCACAAAAAGTCCTGTTTTGTAGAAGCTTTGTGGCTTATTTTGTCTGCAACTCTAAATGGTAATAAGTCTCAACCATCAACACTAGTAGAATAGCACGGCAGGCCTCCCTACCCACAATTTCTCTGACCTCTATTGAAAAAAATTTAAAAAAAAATAAAAAGTCAAATCAAACTGCATGTTGTGATGCCTTTGAAGCAGCACTTGCTTCTCCCACTGAATCCTTCCCAGCTGCTGCACTTTCTGAAATGTCTAATGCAAATAAAGAAGAGTAGCTTTTTATCTTGTTTACTCCTCTTCACTCTCCCTTTAACAGACAGCCACTTCTGGCAGTGTTATCAAGTGAACTTCAGGAAAAAGGAATTTAAAAGTGTTCTTCCTCAAAATAATCTCGGTGTATTTTACATCAGTGCAAGAATGCTAAGAATATAAAAGATTGATGGTGTCTTTTCTTCCCTTCAAAAGACATAATAATTCTTAGCCTTGCCAGTTGGTGGAAAAATAGTCAAAACTACTGGCTGCAATTATGGTAATACAACATCTCGATGTTTCAAACATTCATCCTGGGATGCTGCTTGGAGGGCAAAGAGGATGCAAGCAGCTCAAGAGAGACGGCTCAGCCAGCAGAATATCCAAGTGTTTCTGTAATTGTCTGGGAACAGATGGCTGAGGAATGGGAAAGGAGCTGAGCTGCAGAAGGAGAGCCAGGGCTACGGGAGAGACCCCCAGGGTCACAGAGGAGCCCCCCAGGGCTGCAGGCAGGGCTGTCCCAGCCCTTGGGAGGGTGTTTGGGCACTGGGTGCTTCCCTAAGGACAGGGGGTGATGGTCAGGATTGGTGAGGGTGCCAAGACCAGGCATATTCGGTGCCCAGGTGCACAGATTATTGCTGCTTTCCCTGAATCTGCAGAAAACAAACTGTGCCCAGAGATAGACAGGCTGGAAACAGGAGAGAGATTCATTTTGGATCCAGATTGCTTTGGCTGTCAAATCACCTAGGAAAGCCATTTCTGATTTGGTCACACCAGGTCACACTCACTGGAAGTCCACAAACTGTGGACTCAGAGTGTGGAATATGACATTTAAATCTGCAGAATTGATTTCAAAACTTTATTCTTTAAAATCACTCTTGGCAGCAAGAAACAACCTGCAACATGCAGCCAAAGCAACATAAAATATCTGATACAATTTTAATTGTGAGTAGTCTTCTCACAGGTGGGGTTTTCAATTTATTTTCTGCCCAGTTCTTTATCAAAAACCAGAGATTTCAAAAGTTGCTTACCTTTTAGAAAACTTGTAATTACAACATCTTAAACTAATGTCTCTGCCCCTGCCAAGACAAGACACACTGTAGCTTAATGAAGATGTTGTTTTTATGGGAAAATTAGATGATTTTGTATTGGGTTTGCTTTTTTTTTTTAATTAAATATTTGAACACTCACAAGAGGTTGAGTACTAGGCATTAATTTCTGTAGCTATGAGATCATGTAAATGTAAACTAAATACATAGGGTATCTAATGGTATCACAACTGCTTTATAAAGTCAATTTTTACACAGACTAGAGGCACATTTCTAATACCAAGGCTTTGAAACACTAGGATAAATGTATGGAAATGACTTAAAATCCTTATTCTGTGCTATCTTATATATATGCAAAGAAAGAATTTCATATTTAATAAGGATTTATGCTGCATAAGTAACCCCTTATCCATAGTTACTTTTATCCATATGCTTCATTCAACCATGCAGACTGATAATTAATATAAATTTGAAGTCACCTTCAATCAAATCAGGTATTCAGCTGCCCATGTAAGGAGAATAATAAACATTTACAGCAGGATGTGGATAAGTGAAAAGAAGAGCAAAGTAGAAGTATTGTGCTGTAACAGCACAAGAAGTGTAAAGTGTGACCTCGCAGACACAGCATTTTATCTCCAAAATAACACTTCAAAGAAACAATAAAACCAGTGACAACCAGTGGCTTTGTGAGTTGGCAAGTGAGCAAATGCAGCTCCAGCACACAAAAGTCATGGCTTATGACCAAAGCTAAGAGAGGAGTCAAGACTGCAGAAACAAACAACGAAACAAAGAGAAACAAAAGAGAAAATAAAGAACTTCAGAAATCAGAAGATGCCTTTGAGTCACCACAGTCTGACAAGCAGTCATCTGTGCTGGCTCCACTTGTCACACGCCTGGTGACAAGTGTCTGCTCTTTACCTGGGGGAAGTCAACAGCTCCTTCTGATTTGCACAGCCAGCAGAAAAACAGCTACCCCAGCCAAATATCCCAAATCCAACCAAAAACAGCTACCCCAGCCAAACATTCCCAATCCCATCAAGGACTTGCATGGATCAGTTTAAGCCTCCTCTCAAATCCTGTGCTCAGTTTTGTGCTCCCCATACACAACAGACTCTGAGGGGCTGGAGCGTGTCCAGGGAAGGGAACAGAGCTGGGAAGGGTCTGCAGCACCAGGACAGGCTGAGGGATCTGGGAAAGGGGCTCAGCCTGGAGAAAAGGAGGCTCAAGAGGGACCTTCTGGCTCTGCGCGACTCCCTGACAGGAGGGGACAGCCAGGTGGGGTCTCTCTCTTCTCCAAAGTGGTAAGACAATGGGAAATGGAGTCAATTTGCACAAGGGGAGGCTTAGATTGGATATTGGGAAAAATTTCTGCCTCAAAAGGCACTGGGACAGGATGCCCAGGGCAGTGCTGGGGTCACTATCCCTGGAGATATTTAAAAGACAATGTGGCCCTTGGAAACATGGCTTAGTGGTGAACACAGTGGTGCTGGACTAAATAATCCTAGCAGGCTTTTCACACCTAAATGATTCTGTGTATATAATTTGGTCAGTCAATAACACGCAATAATAAAACATTTAAAAAAAATCCACATTAAAATTCCCTTCCAAAGGATAGTTCTCAATTCTGTGCATTACAGCAGGCAAAACAGCTCAAGATGTTATCTGGCTGTAAAGCTTAGCAAGGCTCACAGTGGCTCACAGAACTCCCATTCCTGGACTCCTGTGACACCCTTAGCAGCAGAATTGTGCTCAAATGAACTCACAGGTGCAGCACACAGCAGATGGATATTGGCTTTATGAGCATCACACTTTTAGAGTAATGCTCTACACTCCCCTTTTCCTCTGTGTGGATTTGTACACACCAGACAATCAAACAGCAAGACAGTCTAAATCTAATATCACAGAACAACTTTGATTTTTTAAATACTTCATTTCAAACCATGATAAAAAAAACAGAGCTCTGTCAGCTCTATTTGAGATGGCTTTTCAGCAAACACTTCCCCTCTGGCTCTGTTTCCTGCTCACTGCTTTCTGTGTGTCAGACACTTGCTCATCTTCACTGCACAGATGTAAATAATTAACAGAGCCACAGGACTCATCCTTTCTCCTGTAATGGAGTTGATGGCCACTGGAGACAGGGGGAAAGCTGTGCTGAAGGTTGCACAAAAACTGATGGAGAGGGAAAAAGAGGTGGAGGAAATCCTTCTGAAACAGCTCAGTGCTGAATCATTACCCAAAAATCCCTCCGGGCAGTGTCAGGCTGGGGTGGGGATGAGGGCAGAGCAGAGCCCTTGGGGGGTGTCAGGCCAAGCAGCCACCAGAATTGGGACCTGAATTAACTGTGGTTGCCACCTAACATTAATGTTGCCACTAAAGCCATAAAAGCCATGCAAGTATTCAGATTGATAACAGTAAAATCAACTCATTAACAGCAAAGTCCTTCTATATTCCTAAATGAAGTTGGATGTTTTGCATCCTTAAATTATCTCAAACTAGAAAATTCACCTAGCAAAGGGAGAAAAGATCATCTCCTCAGCCAACCTCCATCTAATCCTACCATTCAACAAGACTGGGGTATTTTTTCACTGAACAGCTCTAAATGTAACTATTTCTGGATTAAATACAGTGACAAAATGTGTTTTTTTACCTTTGGGGTTGGGTTTTTTTTATTTTCGAAACAACATTCAGAGTGATCAGTGAAATCCATGGCCACAACTGGAACACCAAAACTTACCTCACCCTCACTGCTCTGCAGCTTGTCTGGTTACAGAAATAAAGAACAAGTGATGGCAAAGAGAAGAGGAGAGGAACCAAGACTAGAGTAGCCTGGGGAGTTCCAACATTTATCCCCTCAGTGTGAGGAGATCAATGTAATAAATAAATTAATAAATATATAGTGCTCAAACACTGCAACACTGTACCAGAATGAAAATTAAGTTTAGGGGAGAGGGTAACACAAACACCTAACTTCACTTTATAGAGGAACTGACAAGCACCTAAAGTACACAATATGTTTGTGCTTGCATTTTTTTCTGATGTCAGTGAAAATTATACATTCATAGAATTGATGAGGTTGGAATGTCTACTGTTATTGTAAGCACCTCTATGCAAAATTACATTTTCATTCCTATGGAACAGGTTATAAAAATCCAGCCTTCACTAAAGTCAAGATAAATATCCTCATTTTTGCCATTTTGCTTAAATCAAAATCTTCTCTCTACTGCTTCATAAGCACATATGACCTACTACCATTTTCATATGGTACCTCAGCTTTCCCATTCCCCATTCTATAATAACCTGGAATTGTGCATATAGATATAAGAAACACGTCTTGCATAGTTTTTAGTCCTCTGACATGGCTTAAATACTCCTAAATTTCACATTTCACCTTAAAATTTTAATGTAAAGTTGCCGTAAAGAAAAAGATGTAGTCTTGCAATATTAGATAGAATGGAAGATAAAGCATTATCTCCACAAGCTAACAAACCCTCTTTGCAGTCAGGAAACACCAACCAAGATATTTATCTGCAGAGAAAACAGGTTGTTGCTTGGAAGAAAGAATGAGAAACCAACAAGAGATCACATCTAGTATGAATTCTGCTTAAAAATCAAATCTCTGTCTAGTCTTGCAAAGCTCAGTGCGGCAGTAGCTTTTTTTGATTAAAAACAACAATAAAACAATTCTTGCCATTATAATCTTCCATCACAATGGTCCAACATAATACAGTTATGCATCAATGCATTTTATATCTTGTTCAAAGAGCACAGCTTCAGATTGAAGCTAAAACTTCCCACAGAGATGAGAGAATTTGTGCTCTTTGCCACAGACCCTAAAAATTAAAAACCTAATCCTAAACTCTTGCATGTAGCATGTATCAGAATATAAAGGGAGGTGCTACTATGTAGCAACATCAGCAAAGCCAATGCTAATTTATATTCCCTGGTTATTTTTAAGGAATGGCTTTGCAAACATTTGTCAATGATGAGGAGAAAGGAAAAGAAAAAAAAAAAAAGTATGTTCTCAGGAAGCAAAAATAATTAATATTCTTTGTACTTGCAGGGACAAAAAAGCTTTGCTAATGGATTTTTTGGTGATTTACTACAACACACCATAGCAATAATTTATGACCAATGAAGTAAAAAATGAATATTGTCTCATGTAGATGGTCACTCCTCATTAGTTATAAGGAACCTATTTTTAATTTGGAGATTTTGATTTAATTGGTGTCACGCATCTCGAGGCTGCCTTGTGCCAGCTGCTGCAGTGACTCCATGTCCGTGTGTGGCACAGCAGTGGCTGCTGCTGGGGTCTCACTGAGAAAATGGCACGAGGTGAACTAAAGTGTTAATTACCTAAACAATTAAAGTACCCAGCACCAGCAATAGTGTATCACATCAACGCTCGCGTTATAGATGTTTACATAGCCAAAGTGGATAAATGTCACTTGTAAATGTTCCTTGTAAAGCGGTGTAATCGTGCAGCAGCCACCCAAAGCTCTGCAGCACCCCAAACAGATATTTTAAAAAGTCTGTTTGACATTGTAAAAGGGTGTGTGACACATTTGCACACATCATCCCTCTCTGTACAGACCTTTCCATCGAGTTCCAGCTCAGCTCTTCATTAGACACAGAAATTGTATCAAAATAAGATCCCCTTAGAAGAAGATTTTTAGTGGATCATAGCAATTCCAAGCTCTGATGCAAACCCAAGGCCTGCATCTTATGAACACTGATGCACTCCCACACAACCTCAGAAATGTCCATGGACTGAGAAGGAATTTACCAAGCTGACTTTTCCATCAGCAGAACTGGAATTCAAACACACAAACAGTTCTCAAGCCCTAAATAACACAAAATTTCACATGGTTGGATGGAATTTGTAACATAAGACATTTTTAAAAACAAGACGGGAGTAGAACATGCATTGATACTTTAACTCCTAACTTTAAGGAGCAAAACATAAAGTTTTCATCTCATTTGCAATACTTTAAGACTTTACAGTAGATGATGTTATGATGTTAGTATCAACATGCATGTTTTATTTATGATTTTGGGGTAAAAATTTGGCATCAAAATGCTCTGTTCTATTATCAGAAGAAAATTAGCTTTGAGGGCCAACACTGTCTAAGCATTTGAGCTTTAAAAAAAAAATCTGTATTATTCATTTTAAAGATTATCTTATATGTTTAATTCAGCTTTAACACAGAAACTTAGAAATAGTTCTCATGCATTTTTAAACCAAGCCAGGCAGTTTGCAATCATAAACTTATTCATTTTTATTTTGTACACAGACATATAAATTGCATCCAATTAAAGTGTTTTACTTGTTTTTTTTCTTACCTAGTCATGCACTGAAAGGATGAGAACCAATTTCAATTGCTCTAAGTACAAAATATAAAACTATAAAAGATTTAATCAGCTTTGTTGGAGTTTACAGTGTGTCAAAAAGAGAAATGGCAGGGCTTTGTTTTGTGTAGACACTGAGGGTCCTATTTGATTATTGGCCCATAACTATAAAATGACCTTGAATTTCTTTCATTTGGAACAAAAAATAGCATATGTTGGTGTGTATGTCACAGTAAAATTTCCATCTCTCACAACATCTCTGTGTTTTCCCTTCCTTAGTGATAAAAATAGGAGAACAACAACTCAGATGGGAAAAAAAAAAAAAAAAAAATTAGAACAACTGGTAAAAGAATGCTGTATTGCTTACAGGAAATGTGAGATTAATGGTTCTTAGAGACTTCTAAAAGGCTTTGTAGGGTTATAGGTACTACAATTCAGAGAGAAAAATAGTTTCTCATGTTTACCAGCAAAAAGTTAAACAGCTTTCCCTGCTCATTTTCGTGCTCTTAGAATAATTCTGAAGAGGCATTATTGAAGGTGATTCAGTCCTGGCTGTATCACTTTCCCTACACAAAACCCAAAGTGCCTCCTGCTAACAGCAGACAAAGAGCCTGTGTCAGACACAGCCACGGTGTTTTTTAGCCCTTTCAAGGCAGATCTTCCCCCATTATTGGGCAAGTACTAATGAAATTCACGGAGAAACCTCCAGCTCATCCAGCTGCATTCCCTCTGAAAGAAGATTCTGCTGAACTCCAGGCCAGGAGCAGGAGCACCTCCACATCCTCACCCACCTGCCCAGCAGCTCCTGGAGCTTTCTGCAGGCACAAACTGCAAAGAGCTGGAGTGCTCAGGGTGTGTCTGAGCTCTAAAATGTCTTTTTCAGTTCAATTCTGTATGTTTGAAACAGAAACACTAACAGAATAATTCAGAACACTGGAATTTCCAGGAACTCATGCCTGGCTTGTAGCAGAATCCTCACCAAATGAAGGGAACTGGGGCATTAAGTCTGAAGAAGTAAGAACAATTTCATATGAAATACAGAGAGAATATATTGGGGTTAAAACTATTAATTGCCTGCTGAGTTCTGCTCACCAGGAAGAGGCACAGAAACATTTCCCTCATCACCAACAGTACAGCTTCTCAGAGCTAAGCATGTAGATATTCAATGTTTATTTATCTACTGTTTGTAGATGTTCACTGTTTATTCACTGTTTATAGGATATATTAATCTTTCCATCATGTCCCAGAAGAGCTGAACACTTCAGAGTATTCAAGAGTAAAGGAAGCCCAGAAGTGCAGGGACTTTGGCAGAGAGAAATGAATGCAAACATCCAAAATGCTAGAAGACAATAATCAAAATCACATTCAGCTTTCCATCTTTCACCATATCTGGCACCATTTTTTCTACAACTTATAATGCCAAAAAATTATTCTATGATCTCAGTCTTCTGTCTCTCTTCTTCTCTCTTCAAAAAATAGTGCTGCTAAGCCACGAGATTCATCATTTCTGACTAAGGAAATCACTTCCATCATGGGGAGCTTCAGAGAGTGTTTACCAAGAAATCCAGCCTTTATTGGTACTCATCAAGGTCTAGCAGAGAGGTGTGTGTCACAGAACAATCTTTAAAAATTATACTCCAAGATGAGAAAACATCCTTTTGGTTTATTAAAAAAAAATCTTTAAATGAATCCAAGCCCTTATTAAAGTCCTGTGTATAGCTTAAATCACCATTAAAAACAAACAAACAAAAAAGAAACAAAAACCAACAAAACTTGTTATAAAATTATGAAAGGAACTCAAACCTCTTCCATATAAATCTATGAAATGGTAATTACAATGGTAATTATATTACTTGGTAAAATTACCAAGTAAAATAGACATAGAACAAACACAACATTTTTGTTCTACGTATACTATTTTTAGAAAGTATTTTATATACCTGAACTAGAAGTTTATGGTAATAAACTAATTGTGAGGTAATATTAGTGTGTTGAAGATAGAAATGAAGATATGCTTCTATTTCTAAAAGAGATAAAAAACAGTTTATGGAAAGTATTTCCTCTCTTTCTCAATAGGACTAGTGGTAGATAGATTTCCAGATAATTGCAACAGAGTGTACTGAGCTGGACTGATGATTGCTGTTAAGACTATTTCCTCCAATATTGGGCTTTAACTGTCAAGAGTTGAGATTTAAAACTATTTTCAGGTGAATAGTTGTAATGTTTTCAAATATCAAACCTAAAAAAGTGTCAAAATAGTTTATAAAGAAGATATATATTATGCTGGTTTTATATATAATATTCTAAACCTTAGAACATGCTGCTTTGTCAAAATGAAAGTGGAGTTTCTGCCTAAAACTTTTTTTACTGTCTTGTGCTAACACGTTGTGGCTCAACAGCTAAAGTTCAATATGGAAAAAAAAAAATATTCCTGGGCCTACATTTAACAGATATTCTAAAGTTCTTATATAGATCTGTTTAAAAAAAAGAAAATCAGATTTAGACAGAAAAATCACATAATTGTCCTTATAATTTCATGATGGTTAAAAAATATATATAATCCTTTATATTTTTGTTGAATATATATGTGCTGAGTACAGAGATAGTAACCTTCCCACTGATTTACCTGTAACCAATAGTCCTGGGCCATGTTGGTATGGAAATTTCTGGTATGAACTTGGTATTTTTAAGTCCAACTTTGTAATGAGTCCTCCTCTTCCAAGAAACGGATGACATGAATGACATCAAACTGATTATTTGTCTATTTTATATATTAAAAAGCCCTACAAAAAATTTAAGACATGGTTCCAAAATATTACCAGTGACTCAGTATTCAGTAATTCTTGCTGAGAATCAGCAGTGCCTAAAAAAAATGGATAGGCTCAGTGCAGCTGGGAATAAGTGCTGCAATTTAAGTATCTTTAGAATAGGGACATTTATTGTTCACTTGAAATAGAAAGCAGAATTTTTCCAGGAAAATGACAGTACATAACAGATATTGGTGGGGTATTGGTGTTTTTTGGGTTTTTTTCAAGTCTACAATGGTTGACTAAATAATGACAGAAATTCTGTATTTGATAACTAGAGAAGAGACACGGGTGAGTCTGAGTGCTGTCAGAATCATTTACACCCTTTGCAGACAGGTTCTAGGAGAAGAAACTCATTTACTTGAATATAATTTCAAGAAATTCCTTTTGTGCTTAGTGAACCTATCTGCTGTGCTCTGGCATTTGGTGAAGCACAAAAGTCACTTTATTTTGATGAGAGCAGCTCAGAAAGAAAGGACTGTAATATTCATATTTTACCTGAATACATTCCTAAGCACTTTTAGGACACATATATTTAAAGGATTCAATTTAGAGCCTGCTACATTGACAATGCTATCCTGTTAATCTCCACAGTTTGCCTTTGTGCTGTATACTTCTGGGCTAGAACCTAAAAAGTAACAGAATTGTGTTCCTTTTCTCAGCACTGCTTAGTTTTCATCCATGCTCAACTCCTATCAACCTTAGGCAGCTTCCACAAGAGCAGGATGTGATTTTAGCTATCACCCATTCACATCTTTTTAACATTCAGCTTCTCACAGATAAATGTCTTTTATTTCTTTCCTAAGTAAAGCACTCAATGGTGTCCCCAGATATTTTGCTTTAAAAAAAAAAATGCAAATATTTAATTTTCTGTCTGTTTATTACCTCTCACACCTACAAAAAGTTCTGGGTGTAGATCCAGAGCATGTCGAGTGAAACTAGATGAAATTTGGACAACTAAATTCAATGTTAAGACTGGAAAAGTCTCCTAAACTCCATGAGTGAAATTCCCTTTCAGTTCAAAGCACTGCTGTGTAGAAGCACCTTGAAGAGCTGGAAAGGGAGGTGCTTGCACAACACACAGGAGCATCATGGAACAGGGGAGAACTCAGCTGCCACAAACTAACTACAAAATAATTCATTTCCCTTTATCATTAGTTCCAGCTGGGATCAACCTGGGCTTTGAGGCTACATCGATGGCTCTTATTGCTCCAAGAGGAGACTGAATATTGTTTGGTTTTTGCTGGACAAAGACCTGAATTGCAGGTTAAGAATGTTGGAGTGCAGAATTTGTACTGTCCTTTAGTGTTTGACTGAGGAAGGAATAGGTGCATTGCCACAGTCTCCATTTCCAGACCTCTCCCATTGCTGCACAAACACCCCTCAGCAGTTTGCTCTGTGAAAAGACCTCATTTTTAAGAACAAAGCCTGTAGGGATCCAGAGTTGTGCCCAAATATCCATTTTTACCTTGCTAGTCTTGCTTTAAAAAAGGAACAATGTCATGGCCTCTCCATAGTGAAACTTGCATTTGTCCTCTGACTAAAAGCAGACCCCAAAATCAATTGTGTTGGTTTCACTGTCCATCAGTGATGGTGGAGTCAGCCCTTCTGTCTGAGATTTTTCTGATGTCCTTCTAAGAAGATCAGTAGCTGGGATAACATTTTATCCCCTTTTGCTAGTTCAAAAATAATGTTTCATTCTAATGCCATTGAAATTTGTTTCAATTTTAAAAGAATGTAGGAATTTTTCTTTTTTTTTTTTTTCCTGATCTTTGACCCAGATGTCTCAATTATAAGGAGTTTAAGTAAACAATGGAGTTGGAGGGAAATATTTTAAATGTATCTTTTATTCATGCCCTTTCTGCTTTTTTTCCTTTGTTTCCCATGCTGGAGATGATTAAAAAGGACAAGTCTACACCATAAAGAATGATCTCTGTCTTGGGACCTCTTAACTACAACAAATATTTAAAAAGTGATGTTTCCCTTTCTCACTGCTATTGTGCCTTGGATGTTTTTATGGAAAAAAAAGAAAGTTTTTATATATATTCAATATGCTGTTTGGAGGACCTTTCTCCCATTTTTGTTATCTCTGCCTCCTGGTGGTCTTTGTTTTTTGAGTTTTATTTTTAAAAAATCCACTTTTAAGCATTTCTGTAGTCCTGACTCATGTTCTGCTATTCACATGCCTTTGCCTGGCAGTCACAGGCTTTACCCTGGTGCATTTATTTTATACATTAAAAGAAAGTTATTGAAGCTGAGATCACAATATCAAAGAATTGGCCCCATTTTTCCTAGCAAATATATTGCCTGCTTTTCAGATCTGCTCCTTGGAATCTTATTCCTCAACTTTGCCTGTCTCAGGTTTGCTTCAAGGTAATATTCTCTTGTCAGAGGAACAATAATGAGCGACCCTCCCATGCTATGAGCCAGTGTCCAAACCCATTTCAAGGCCTTTATTCTGCAGTTAAACAGAAGTGCTTTTCCCTCTCACTTTCATAAAACAGTTGTGAGGCTCCTTGCTCCAGGCAGTGGCTCATGTAAATATTAGTTTACAAAGTTTCTCCCCCTCACACTGCCTGCAGAGCAGCTACAGAATCCATCAGTCAGTACAGACATCAAGGAGAAAATAAAATGAAAAATGGTATTACTTTGAACATATCTGCATAGACAAAGGAATACTGGAAGCATAACCCAGGATCAGAGGCAGAGAAAAATCACAAGATGTTTTGGGTTGAAAGGGACTTTAAAGATGATTTAGTTCCAACCCTCCTGCTGTGGGGAGGGATGTCATCAAGAGACAAGAAATTAGGCAACAGACACATGCAGCAAATGGGGGGGAAAATATAAAAACAAAGCCAATCCCCTCAAGATCTTCATCTGCTATAACATTTTTGTGCACTTTTTTTTAAAGACCTATAGTGCTTGCTGAAAGGCTTTGATTGATGAGTAGGAAAACAGTTTCTTTCCTAATTTAAATGAGTTGAAAAAATAAGGTCAGACATATCTATATATTCAATGGATGTATTTGTATGTCCACAAATAGATCAATGGATCATTTATTCCCTTCCATGAAGGCACCTTTATGTGTTGGAAGACAAACAAGAGGGAGATTTGTAGAGCTCCATAAAAGTCCCAAAGCCCTGTCAGTACTCACATTGTTTCCCTGTGTATTTACTGGTGTACAGACACAACCAGCTATTACCTGAAAGATTTTCAGTCAGAGGTCTAAGTGAACTTCTTTAGTTCCCAGCTGAGCTTTTAGAGAAATTGTCATGGTTTCTGAGAAAAAAGAAAAAAGTCCTAGACTTACGTTCCTCAAAGCAGAAACCCATTTTTAAGCTACTTAAAGTTTTGAGGCATTCTGAGTTCCCAAAAATCCATTGTTCTCAACAAATTATTCAAAGTTTAAGTTTTAAATCTTCAAATTTAGTTTATCAGATTATTAGAATTCTGTACATCAACTGCCAGGATGTGAACTGGTTTAAAAGGTGGATTTCAAGAGAGGCACAGCTTTTGATTCATCACTGGGCTCCTTTTTTGGGGGGTTATGTTACTTGCTGACTAATTGCTGTGCTGAACATCCTCCTCCCTGTTCCACACTTTGACTTTTACACAGTTTTGGGCAGTGTGCAGCGAGCTCTGCTTTCCATGCCATGGGGATAATGGAATTCATGCTTGGCCTATTGTGCAGAGCTGCCAATTTCGCTCCTGCCCGGCTGTTTCCTAGCATGACTTTTAATTCAGAGCAAATCTCTCCCTCTTCTGAACATGAACTGTGAATTATACAATTAGTGTCCTTTTATATCTGAAGAAAGAAATCTAAATGTTAACTAAATACAATTTTCCTCTTGATGTGTATTCACAATGGTGGCTCAGTCTTCTCAGTCCACCAACCACACACTATTAATAGCCCTTTTTTATTTTCCTTCAGACCTATTTCATCTCACTTCTAAAACTCTATTTACTGCTAAGATTTCAATTTTTTTCTGAACATTTTTGCATCTTTGTTTTCAGCAGCTTCAGTTAGTGCCTGTGCAACAGCAATTCCAGGGAGACTCTGCATTTTACCATCATTCCCTCATCTTCTAGAAAAGCAGATTTCCCAACTGAGCTCAGTAAAAGCAAAGGAGATTTTTGTAACAAAACGTAAGCACAGTTTGGTATGCCCCCTTTTGTCATTTATAGAATTGTATGGATTTTTTAACTTGCCCCCTTTTAGTGAGAATTTTCCTAGGTTTTCTGTTGCTAATTCATTAGCTAGTTCATTATAACTTTTTTTGTATTTATTTATTTTCAAGTAGAAATGCAAAAGGAAGAATTTTTTTCTTTTGTTTTGTGTACACTGTCCACAAAATACTGTAATCTGATAGAGCTGTCTCAACTGGAGCTGAAGAAGCACATGAGCTTGAGTTATCCACATCTTTGATGAACAGTCACTGGATTATTCCATGCTTTCTGATTTCATCATTTGCTCAGTAACATTTAATTAAAATTGATATTTTCCATGCACAGTAACTACTTAAAAATTCAGCAGCTCCTGTTCACTGAAGCCCATATATTCCAGCATCCCAGTGTAATTTTCTCTCTCGCACCAGTTCATATTTGTGAGACTATACCCAAAGTGCCTTCACTGCTCATTACTGCAGCTCTAGGACAACCTTGGTAAGATCAGCAACTAAAATAATTTTGTTTTGCTTTGTTTTTAATGGGCAAGCTGAGACTCCTTCAGCCTGTAGCTTCAATTGTTCAGCATTTCAGATACCATCTGGTTGGTGCTGGACACATGCCACAGACAGATAAAGACTCTTAGAAAGAGATGTGGTTGTTATTGCTTAATTCATCCTTTGGCCCTGCTTTATTTACACTGCAACTCTTTCCTGGTTTATAACTATATTTATTTACTGTCACTTGCAGGAAATCATCATCTTTTAATAAAGTTTGGGGGTTTTGTTTGTTTGGTGTTGTTTTGTGTTTTTAGTACAGTATCAAATGAACTTAAGAAAACAAATAATCAGTTTTCATAAGGGCTTGGAACCTTTTACCTCCCATCACTTCTGATACAAGAGCAGGTGCTGTTATCAGGTAGGCAACTTTCACACCAAGAACATATGATGCTCCAGGAGTTATTCCAGCCTTGACAGAAAACTCCAGCTCCTGGCCAGTCACAGACATGTTGCAACTCAGTGAAATGAAAAGCAGTTTTCAATGGGAAGGAATTGAGTTTATGCCTGCACAAAAATTTGCCTGCCTTGGCAGAACTGATATAAGAGAAAGGAGTATTGTCTTTTTCTTCCAAGTTTGGAAAATTGCTTAAAACAAAAATAAGTTTTTATTCTCCCTCTCAGCTATTTGCTTGTTTTTTTCTTTTTTTGTTTTTGTTTGTTTTGGGGGATTTTTTGAGTTTTCTTGCTTTTTTGTTTTGTTTTGGGTTTTTTTTTTTTTGTTTTGGGGTTTTTTTTGAATGGAAGAGTATTTCTTCCAATCACAGCCCGTTAGAAAGCCAGAGCACAGTCATGTGTGTGCACTCCCAGAGCTGGCAGTCAAATTCTCCTCAATTTCTGTTATGTCTTCTGAGAATTCCCCAGTAGAAAGCTGATTAAACTCCTCCTCCCTTCTTTGTGCAGTTCTGCAGGCACCCTGCCTACTGGTTTTTGTTGGTTTTTTTTGGGGGGTTTTTTGTTGTTGTTGTTGTTTTTTTTTTGGGTTTTTTTGTGTTTTTTTTTTTTGTTTGTTTGTTTTTTTTTTGGTTTTGGTTTTGGTTTTTTTTTACAGGCAATTGGTAGGAGCAAAATGCAGCAGTGTGGTGATGCTGGGGAGTCAGGGCAATCTCAGACATCTCTCGAGCATGACAGAGTTTGATCGTGTTCGCCCTGGAAGGCAACAGTGCCCCACGTGTTACAGAAATGGATTATCACTTCTGATTTGTGTAAGTGTCTCCAGCTCAGCCAAGCATGCCATCCTTCAAACCCACATTAGGTTTTTTTGGTGACAAAGCTGTAATCACCAGTTCCATCCCTTAGATGAAAATTTTTTAAGCAAGGCTTCTTGTTTGAAGGCAGCATCGTCACAACAAGCTTCAAAAATTCAAGTAGGAAATATGAATTTCTTTCTAGTTACTGTGAAGGAATTGAATCCTTTACAAGCTGCTTTTCCAACCCCTATCTCACTTTTTCACCTAGATCTCCCTGTGCCCTCTCAAAAGTGGTTTTGATTCTTTTTTTTTCTCTTCACCTAAAGTGATTTACAGCTTATCTATGTTCAACAACTGGGAAGACTGCTTGAGTGACCTGACATCAGTTTCCATCCAGAGATGTCCCTGTCACCCGTGACCTGGGGACAGCTGCTGACATGCCCAGAGATTCCAGTGATTGTCAGATGTGACTGGAATCACTCCTTGCAGAGCTTCAGTGAGCTGCTGAGCACACACAAGCTCAGGAGAACAAGTCCCTCAGCTCTGACATTTATTCCTTAGGCCAGCAGAACAATCAGGCTTTGACCTGTTTTGGGACTTGATTTAAAGCCTAAACAACCCTGAATAAAAACAATAAAGAGGAAAAAACATAAATAAACAAAAACAAAATAAACAACCCCAAAAAAAACCTGAGAGAGAGAGCAGAAAAACTTATTTTTGTTTTAAGTCATTTTCCAAACTTGGGAAAAAAAATACTCCTTTCTCCATGAGGCAGTTTTGCCAAGGTAGGCAAATTTTGATGCTGGCATAAAATCAATTTCTCCCCATTGAAAACTGCTTTTTTGCCCTTCCCTCATCTAAACCCCACATCTTCACCAACAAACAAATGATAAATAAAAGCAAACTAAAAAGGACAACACAAAAGCCAAAAGAACTCTACAGATAAAGTGCATCTATAATTTTAGTGCGTTAAAATTATTCCAGATTCTGACAAGACTATGAGATTTGATTCTTATTGAGTTCATTAAACCAATTTTATCAAAACCCACGTACATCTGACACAAAATGAGCAAGGCAAATGTTAATCCTTGCAAAACACAAAGTGTCAGTGCAGAGCAAGATGTCCCAGTGGACCCGAGGACTTGGGATGAGTCCTGTCCCCACGGGTTAAACTGGTACAGGTGGGATGTTTGGTCACTTGTGAAAGGAAGGGAGAGCACAGGGTGGATAAAGAAGCACACCCACCACTGATTTTTCTCTTCCTGCATTAGCTAAGGCACTAAGAAAGCACGTGAAAACACCATTTTACACTGACAGCAACATCAAAAAGAGAAAAGGCAAATGTCAGCAAAAACATACATCATAATGTATGTGGAATTATTTCAAGAAGACAGAAAGAAGTGGATGGCTGAAGAACAGTATTTATATTTAGAATAGAAAAAACCTTGAGAGCACTGGTTTGCTAAGTGTTTCAGTGGATATAAGAGCAACAGCTGCTGTTATGCTGCTGACCCTTTAATGGAAAGCTACCAACATTTAGTGAGAGAAATCTTTTCTGCTACTAAATCACTCAGCAAAAGCCACTCCTCGTGTGTTTGTAACTGATTATTCTTTTAATACTTTTGTAAAGACACACCTGATCTGGGTTCTTGGCAGAAAACAATCTTTAATCTGAACAAGCAATGCAATCAAAGGAGAAAAGTCACAAGCTGAGAGAAAAACAATAATAAAAATACCAGCAGACATCCAAAAAAGCCAGAGTGAAGTAGCGAGTAGAAAACACAACAACAAAATACCTCTGTGATGGCCTGATTAATTATTCTACTTATGCAAAACTATTTAAAAGAAGCTCAAAATAACAACTACTCAGTTTGAAAGAACATAAACTGCTGGACAAATCATTGACATCCATATGGAACACACAGATTAGAGATGAACGCCTGCAGAACCACAGCACATTTAGCTTTAAGTTAAATGTTGTTTTAAATTAAAGGTATATAAATTAAGGGAATTAACTTTACAATTAACTTTATTTTATTTCTTATGGAACAGGACTTTTCTACACTAACCTCACGCATGAAATAATGACAACATGGTTTAATACATTTATGATACAATTGCCACTTGCTTCAAATAAAATGTTTATTGTACTATGACACCCTGTAATTCCCTCCAGAAATGCATATAATTATACAAATCATCCAGAAATATTAATGGCAAAATGTGAAAGTTTGATTTGGGTAAAATCTTCCAACACAGTGTAGATGGAGATTTCAACATGAGTTTTATTCCAAACCCTGAATTCCGGGAGGAGTTGTCAATATTGGTTGGTCCTTCTCGTTTTTCTGAATTATATATTTAGCTTCATTTAACATAACCAATGAGGCTTTAATTTGGGAAACATCAGATGAGGGTTCCCAAGGGTGTGTTGATGGAGAGTACGTAAATTATTAAATTCACGTAATCAAATATAGAGGAAAAGCAAAAAAATGCCTGCTAGATCATGCATAATTAACTGCATACTAAGAGCACACACAACACAACTTTGGGTAATTTGTTTATTAGGCTCATAATTGAATTTTTTTCTTCTGTTTAGAGCTATTAATATTCTCTAAACTTTCTGTAAAACACCTGATGTTCTTTAGTCCAGACTTTCAAGTGGGATGCTGAGAGGCTAATCCAGCTCACATCTATATAATTCCATGGAGATTGTGCGGCAGTACTAGTTAATATTTGTTCTTTATTTATTTATAGCAACATAAATCACGTGAAAGTAGACAGAAATCAAGGCAATTATAGGGCTATAAAATAGATGCAGGTAAAGATGACCTACACCATTAAAACTGAGCCTCATTAAGGCTGCTTTTCAAGTAGGAAAAGCTGATGGATTACAGGGGGACTATTTCCCAGGAGCAAAGTATCCCAGAAATATAGACCCTTTTACCTGGCTGTAATGATCATATTTAGTCATTACTCAAAATCAGAGTAATCATTAATGCAATGCACTTGCCAGCACACACCTCTCACTAGCCATTTGAATATTTATGCATCCCATGGCGCTGCACAATTAGTTCCTCAGTTCCAGTGACATTCCTGCCCTGATCTGATCTCACCTCAATCAAACCACCTATGAATATCAGGTAACAGGGGTGTTCCTGCCATTCCCTCTGCACAATTTTGTGAATAAAAGCAAGATAGTCTTAATGTGGCAAAGTGAAAAAAAAGGGAAAAGGAGAAAATAAAACAAACAACAAAAAACAATGGATTTTCTTGCAACTTGGACCAGCAAAAAACTTTCTTGCAATATTTGCTTTGCTCTAATTGCTAGTATATCATGACATTTTTACTTAAACTAAAGATCAAATCAAGGTTATTTGCAGTAATTAAAGCTGCAGTCTCCAAACACCTACTGGCTGAGGGGGAAAAAAGTGTACTGCTGAAGGAATTGCCTTCAAACTTCCCTGGGCTCTTGGCTGTTCTTTCTGTAGCTCCACAGGTGGAGTAAGCAGCCCAACATCCACCCTGTGTCTGAGCCTGCAGCAAGGTTCTGTCCACTATTATTCAGATTAACAAGAAGAGATGTAAAAAAAAAAAAAAAAAAAAAAAAAAAATCCATCTATCCTCCTTGCACCCCCACTTCCATTCCTGCCTCCTAAATTTTGTAAAACCTCTTCTATATGATAATCACAAAGTATTAGTAAATTAAGGAACTATGTAAATTTGTACCAATTCAACATAATCTCTATTTAAATGAATGCAGAAGGGAAGAATCCAAAATTGCCAGAATAGAAAGAACTAGCTCTGAAAAATTTCTAAATATATGTATATGGTGAATTTCCAGGGCATTGGAAGATCTCCTTTATTTACCTAGGAACTGCACCATAAACCTTTTTTTTCTTTTCATTTAGTAAAAATGTAACCTCATCTGTTTAATGAGACACTAACTAAAAGTAGCAAGGTGATATTTTCTAATGACATTTTCAAGTGAATGCTGATTTTCAGTCTACACTCTCTCACACAATTTGTTTAACCACTTTTAAATACAGTTCCTGCCACCGAAATCTAAATTCTTTGTAGAGTATCCACAAAGTAATAGATAACTCAAATTTCTATCCATGCACACAGTGACACAAGATTCATCAAAGTCTTACTTCTTGCTTATTTTTCTTAATTCAACTTAGAGACAGGAAGCTTTTTCTGACATTGGTAGCTGTCAAAAAGCTTTCCTAAAAAAAGAACCTGGGAGACAGTGCTGCATTTTAATTTCCATCTGATTTCAAAACAAGATATTTTTCTGTCCTACAGGCAAATTACTTCAGAACACAATGGTGTGAAAGTGCCATTGTTTCAGCCTGATAAATGCTCTGCTCCCAGCTACTTTTTCCACTCCTCTACTTTGACTTTAGTGTTTAGTTCCTGTTGCTTTTGTTACTATTCCTTCACCCTCAGTATTTCTCAGATTCTCCTGGTCTAGTCCTCTGCTCTTAGTTTTGATGTGGTTTTTGGTTGGTTTTGGGGTTTTTTCCCCCCCCTCCTGCTATTTACTTTCTTCTTTAATATACGAGCAAGCAGGTTTTCTCTCCATAGCCCTGTTGCTTCTTAGTTTTTTTCCCCTTAGTTTCCACAACAGAATTTTAATCCAAGTTCTGGCAATAGTTTGACCACTCACTTTGTATTGAGGAACACATTTCAAGACTATTACTGCCCAGTTACAAAGTCCATATTAAATTTAGGTAAAATACACTAAGGGCTAAATAGAAAATTCTTCACAGGTAGGCCCTTGACTTACATGATAATCATTCACTCTATGATTCTGTGTGAATCATAAAAAAAAGGATTCAAAAAGGATTCAAAACCTTGTCTTGAAGAAACTCTAAAAATTGCATCTGACAGTATTCATCTCTCATTTTACAGCTTTTTTTTTCTCTCAAGCATCAATCTGAGGAGCATTTGGTTTCCACAAGTGTTTGCAGAAAGAAAAAACTTTTGCATCTTTGCAGTGTTTTCTAAAAAAATTATTTGTTCAACAACTTTAAGATGCTCTTTATCTTCCCTCTATTCGTGAAAGTGTGGGATTTCACAGGAATTAAAACTATTCACAGTTCATTACTCTGCCAACTAACAGCGTTAATTGGTCAAATAATTATTTGCGAAGAACGTTTCAGCCAATTATCTTGAAGTATGCTGCTGGGGGAGAGGGAGGGTTATTTGTCAAGAGGATGCAGCTGCCAAACACATTCTGCATTATCATAAAATAATCTGTGTCTTGATAGGCTGATGAACACTTTTTTTATAATGCTTTCTTTGTTAAAAGGAATCTAAAGGAATCCCTATGCCAGCTCTTCCTTTTATCCAAATTTCACAATAACTTTTAATCTTAGAAATAGGGGAAAAAAAAAAAAAAAAAAAAAAAACACCAAACCCCAAAAAAGCCAAAAAAAAAAAAAAAAAAAAAAACAAAAAAAAAAAAAAAAAAAAAAAAAAACCAAAAAAACCCCAAAACAAGATATCAGGAAAAACACCACCCACCAAAAAAAACTCCTCCAAAAATCCTCTCTGGGAGGCAGTTCTACTAGGGTAGAAGAGGTAAGAGAAAAGATCTGTTTAACCTTTGTGTCCTGCAGCTCGAAACAGCTGTAATTGCACCACAGCTCCACTGTCCATAGGAGAACAGAGAAATTCTCAGCAGCTGGTTACAACCAGAATTAAATTTCTTTAGAATGGGACTCATCTCTAGTGGCAACACAACCTTATCTCTGCAGCTTTGTTTACTTCTCCCATTGATTTAGATCCAGAAGATAGGACTTATTTCAGTGATAAACCTGTGAACAATGTAGGCACAGTATTTATCCTCTTTTGTGCCATCTTTTCAAAACCTCATAAATCTTTTTATTACGAGCACACCTTCAAAATGTTACTGATTTCCTGAGATGTGCGCCTCAGTGAATGTGTCACATTTCATGAGACAAGTAGAATATGAAAGTTCAGATTTAAAGAAAACATGCTCCACGTCTCAACTTTGAAAATATTAAGATCTTGTAAAGGGATAATGGGGGGAAACCAATCAGAAGAGTATATACCAATCTCAAAAGACAATTTGCCAATCATTTACTCTACTCTCAGCTTCTGTGGGGAAGTTCTCCTAAATAACAATAATTTGACTGGCAAATTGTAGAGCTGCAAAAGCTCATCTTTGGCATCCCCATTAAAAGGCTTTCAGCTACTCCTTAGCTCACTGAATGTAGTTTTATTTTGTTTACTTGTTTGGCTGTAATTGCATGCAATTTGTAGTTGTGCCTTCCCTCTAATTACACATGCCACTTTTCCTAGTGAAAAAATTATGCAGCAACGTGGCAGACTAAAGATATATGTGGTGAAAATTGACAGATTTTCACTACTACACATTTTTGATGTGTATAGGTGTCATGGAAAAGAATGAAGTCCTAGCAGTGCACACAGATCAAAGCTGCTCAGTTTTGCAATGGAAATCTAAACATGCATTAAAATTCTTTTCATCTTAATGATCATAGTGTAATAAATACTTTGTTAAATGAAAACCCTTTCATTGTTTCTTTTTTTCAGATAACTGTGTAGACTCACAACACTATAATTAGCTGGAATAGAGATATTTTGCAAACTTCTATAAGTTGCCCAGTGACCTAAGGGTTATATAGTGCAGCACTTCACATGCTGTATTTCATTAATTTCTAAAAATAGGGCTAAAATACCCAAGTCTTTCAGTCCCCAAATGGATGCTTTTGATAATCCTTTCAGAAATAAATGGAAGAACACTTTGTTCATACAGAAATGGGGATGAGTTATGTAGCAAAATTGTACAGTAATAGAAACAGATGTTAATGCAGTTCACTGAAATGAAAACATAATCCAGATTTTAAGAATTCCAAACCTAAACAATCCAGAATTGGACCCTGAACTAAGATTACTGCAACTGTGGATGAGAAATGATGAGAAACCAGAGGAAATCCTCATTGTCCTTGCCCCACGAGATGAAGAGAAGACAACACCCTAAATGCCAGCTCATTAAAAGCATTTGGATTCCCTTAGGGTTAACAAAAGAGAAGTGAAGGAATAACACATCTCAAGCAAGTGGCCACACTGACAACACTTCAGTCACTTGGATAAATAGCTGCAATTTTAACAGCAGCACTCCTAACACTGCATAAAAAGGCATGTGCATGAAACTGCTAACTACCAACAGTGAGAGTGTACTGCAGCCCAAATGCTCTCCTCCTCCACTACACTGGATATTGGGAACACATGGATTCAAAAGCTGGCTCTGCTCACGAGTCACCGGCCACGTTCTTGTGATGACAGCTAAATTACAGTTTATCTATCACATCACAGTCACTCTTCTGTGTGTGTGGATATCAGGGTGCAGGCAAAACACACTTCATTTCCCAAGGGTAATGCACATGTGTGGTTAAGCTTTCACATTTTCTCAGAAATGATGGGATGTTCATACTGTGTTTGCTGCTCCTTTAGCAAGCAGCAACTTCCTGAACTATTGCAATTTGTGTACGTGACCATGTTCTGACCAACCCACCCAACAGCCTGTCCTCATTTTACAGATAAAACAGCTGAAACAATGGTGACAGATCAGCTGCTGGTTCTTCATCTCAAATCTGCCCCTGCTGTTTCCACACTGTCTCCAATTTACAGCCAGGCTTCAGTAGTCTTCCACACTTTGCCTTTTTTAAACAATTTTTTATTATCTTTTTAGTACTGCAATAATTGTAATATATGTGTGTGTAGATCGTTATGGGAAGTAAAACTATTAAGAAATTTTACTAAAGTAAAGCATGTCGGCTATTAGAGAAGCCTCACTGATGTGACTTTTATAATTTTCCAATTTTATTCATATATTTTATCCCTCCCAACCCCAATTGTTATTCAGAACAGACTTTTGTAATTCTATGCACAACCTTTTACTGTCTCCATCAGTAGCTGGAAATGCTCAGAATGGGTAAATATAAAAATGCAGATGAATTTCTAGGCAGTGCCAGTCCATCAGTCTCTAACATTTCCATTGGCCACTTATTTCTGTTGACTGGGAAGGTGGAGGGAAAGAATGAAAAAGCCAAGCCTTATTCAAATGACTGAGAATAGTTCCCTTCAGAAACAAATCTCAATTTATTTCTCCATCAGCATTTCAGCTGATCTCATAGAACAAACCTATTTCTGATTCCTGTCATCGACTGAGCATGAGAACAATAGATGTGATGGACAATGAGCATTTCTGGGGCAGGCAGGAGAGGAGAGCAGGAGTTTCCATTCCCACTTCCCATCCTGTCCTTTACAGCAGCTCTTTGTGAGCTGGGCACAGTTACTACTCCAATACTCCTGCTCTTACTCAGGTAGTAACTTGCTGATGAGCTGAAATGAAGTTTCCCCTAGTTTGGCACCCTTTTCCCCTGGCTGCACCTCCCTGGCAGAGGGCACCACCCCCGGTGCTGTCACTGCCAGCTGAGAGGGCTTGATCCCACCCAGAGGTGGGGCTGTGATCAGGGACTCCCCCCTTGTGCCCACTTAGGGCTGCTATCCTTGCAAAGTTGTGGTTTGCACTAATGAAAAACATTTCCTCTAACTGAGTACCTACTCAACTGTGTTCTAAAAAATTACATGATAAGAAAAAAAAAAAAAAAACAAAAAAAAAAAAATCAAACCAAACCAAAAAACAACAAAAAAAAAAGACCCAAAAAAAACCAAAACAAAACAAAAAAAAATTAAACCCCCCCCCCAAAAAATAATCCAAAACAAAAAAAACCCAAAAAAACCTAATGCATGAAGCTACTGTTTAAATATATCCAAGCTTTTATCCCGTGCTAGAATATAATCCAGTGAATCTATAGACAAAAGTAAGCTTTTCTCCATCAGATCACGGGTATTTGGCATTCCAAGCTCAGCCACCTGTGGTGCCTTACTCAGCCCATTCTTTTGCAATTGTGCATTGGCAGAGTTCAGAGTCTGTAACCAATATCACAGAATGGTTTGGGTTAGAAGGAACCATGAAGATCATCCCATGGGCAGGGACTCTTCCACCACCCCAGGGTGTCCCAGCCCTGTGCAGCCTGGCCTTGGACACTTCCAACCTCACTGAACCACCTGTGCCAGGGCCCCTGCCACGTTCACAGTAAGGAATTTCTTCCTGGTATATGATCTATTTGAAATCCGGATAACTGAGACAAAATTTGTGTGTTGCTTCTCTTCCACACCAACAAACCCATTGTGGGGTGAACTAGCTCTTCTCCAACACGTTCTACTGCTGCAGATGGGGCCACAATCTACTGAAGATCCCCATTAAAAAATCAGTTTGCAACAACAATATCACAGGGATTTAGTCCCTGATTTTCCTCCAGGTACAGACATGTGCAGCCATGGCTGTGGGAGTACCAATGGAAAAGAGGAATTGCTAGTACTGTATGTATTTTTCATTTAAACTCAGTAATTCTTTAGAAGGCTTATTATGTCAAAATAAAAGTGTTAGTTTCATTTATATCCTTCAAGAAGTATATTACCTTATATATCAAGAAAACTAATTAGAGCCAAGAACATTGTTTTCTGGTCCTTTCTAAATTGTACACAACCTTTTTATTGGCACAGTGAATTGTCCCTGGTTGAAAGTGATGATTCCTTCAGAGCCAAACACTTACATCTTTATTTAATAGTGGAGCAAGCCCTGAAGAAACAATATTCCCATGTGTCAAAGTAGTGTATTTTTGAAAATACAACCTTCTGCAGAAACAGATTTCAATTACACTTCTTTCATGCTTAAAATACAGTTACCTCATTGACTAATTTTCCATCTTGCATATAACTATGGAATGTATAACAATTTAAATATAAATGTAGCTGGCTATAACAAAAAAAATTACTTGAGAAATAAACCACTGCAAATCATTGCTTAATTGACTCACAAATGTCACTAGCTCCAACCATGTCACAGCAATGACAAGTTACTATGGAAACTAATGTATAAATTATGCTTTAGAATAATTAAAATGTGCATTACTTCAGCATTGCAGCATTTAATGGAGCTATGTAGAAACAAACCATCTTCACAGAGGTATCCACCACCCCAGAAGTGACTCCTGAACCCCATGGAAATGAGAAAGGATGTATTTTCCTCTTCATGAAAGCCTTGAGACCTGAGCTAGCTACACTTGTACTCTTTGAGAGGAGCCATCATCTGTGCTTTGTATCTCCATCAGGCACCAAACTAAATGTAGACTTCACAAGCTGTGTACTCTATTTCTGCTTTTTTTCCCAGGGAGACAAGGGCAAAGCAGAGTGGAAGAAAAGACAATCGTGTTGGATGCTCTGAACATTAGATGGAAAACAATTCTGAAGTGGATGTAGGTGTAAATGCATCCTGCTGATCTGTGTCTTCACAGACAGCAGCAAAGTAACTCATTGTTTTCCCTCACATGTTAACACTGTGATAAGCAAATGAGAAAAAAGAAAAGAAAAAAAGAAAGAAAAACATTCCAGCAAATTATTTTCCCCAAAGATCAAATGCTTTGTTCTGCAGAGCATGTCAGTGTATCTGAAGAGGGATCCATGAGAGGGGAGGGAGTTAATTGCCTTGTGAGTCCAATGCTCTGTTAATAGAAATTTCTTCTGAATAAATAATGTGGAAACAAGAATATTAAATAGCTCCACAAAACACACAGGCTCTACACAACACCATTTTAGACAGCTTTGTGTTGTGAGAGCTGCTGGGTTAGAACACATTTCAGTGACAGAGAATCATGATTTGACACTCATTTGCAATTTCTCATTGCTGGGAATTTATCTGAGAAAGACAATGTATCAAAAAATTTTCTTTTTTTTTCTTGGTTTTTTTTTTTTTTTTTTTTTTTTTTTTTTTTTTTTTTCTTGGGAAATTTTCCAAA